>NW_009648963.1:4336258-4408409 GCF_000708025.1 Charadrius vociferus | reverse complement strand
CCTACCCCTGCTTCTGGGAGTGCAATGACAGATACCAGTTTTATTGTGTGCCAATGTTACCGCTCTGTTTACAGCAGATTTAAGAGTTTACATTAGGCCACAGTGTTATCTTCCAGTTTTCCTAATTCTATCTGCTGGCAATCCCAGCTATGTGGTTGAGGTGGCTGCCCCTGTCCTAAAGGAATTTGTGTCAATTTCTGCGGGGACAAATCCTCCCTGTGCTAAACCGCTTTGCAGTATTTGCTCAAACTGAAATTTTGACAAAGACGTTCTGTCCACATCCACCAAAAGAGATTGCTTTTTTTTTCAGATGCACTTGGAGGTAGATGCGTTGGAAGCTGCCTGTACCTGGCTGATAACTGAGACTGAGCATCTATGTAGCACGATCCATGCCCTTTGCTAATTTGTCTTTGAATGACAAATGTGTCTTCACTGAGTCAGCAAAAGAAGAGAACCTACAGTAGAACTCATTGCCCTTCTATCCCTTTTAACAGAGTGGCTAGGTTTTCCCAATTCCTCCCCAAAATCAGTCTTTAAAAAAGCTCTTATAAAGACATCTCTCAAATGTATTGTCCAGACTGCATTATATTCTCTAGTCATTTCTGATCAAGACTCATCATGTGCTGTTATTTCTTTAGAATCCCTCCTTAACCATACCGGTATATTCCCAATTTAAAAAAGAATTCAAATCTTTGTGAAAATCAAAGTTCCTGAGGTTTGGAGATAGTCCACATTAGTTCTCATCACCGTTGCCCCTAGAGAGTCAAATCTAAGAGCTGAGTGTGCCTGACGTCAAAAAAGAAAAGCAAATTTCATTGCAAACTTCTTCATTTCACAGAGGAACCGTGCACGGTTAGCTGAGGTTCTCTTGAGAGGCTTTAAGACAAGAAATCAGTCAAATTTTGCAAGGCTTCAGTTTTCATTACAAATGCTCTGTTAGTTCTAAAATGACATCTTTTTTAACTTTGAAACTGCTAACTGGTAAGCCAGACCTTTCCCGTGGGAGAGGCCTTAGCAAAATAACTGTGTGTGTAAGGAAGATGGCAGGACAACAGTGTGGCGTAATAATGTACTTGTCTTCAATAGCGAAGGAGTCAAAACTCCAAGGAGACTTGGAATGAAAACCTACAAAATATTGCTGACTGCTACTTAAATGTTTGAATCCATCTGAATTGTTTCTCTGCAAATAAAGTGCATATCCCGGTGCCAAACTTGTACAGTCCAAAATTCCTGGAGATATCTACTCTCTAATTCCTGAATACTTGTGCTTTTGGATATGTGCAGGTGTCCTTTCTGGTTCTGAATGCTACTCGACTAACGAAGGATCAGGGCTGCTTCACCTGGTGTTCTGCCTCTCTGGAATCCAATAATTGTTTTGCATCAGAGTGTAATTGTACCTGTAGGTATTAGACAAACCTGCTAATTCAGGCTGTGTAACTCTTGAATATCTTCCCAAATTGCATTCTATGATTTGGTTAGATTATATCTTATCTCTAACCTTCTTGCTTCAATAAACACACAATATCTAGCCTGTCTTCTCCCACCTTATACACAAGGAAAACCATCAGGACTTAATCTGTTGCTGGCGTTAATGGCATGATTCCTCATCCTAATTCTGATTCACTCCACCTGATATCCCACAAATGCCTTTGAGAAAGTATTTTATCCCTGATCCTATGCCAAAGATACTTTCTTCCTCTGTCACTGCCGTCTGACTTCCTACGGACTTCGTAACTCCCTTTGCAGGCTGTGGTGGATGACACAGTCTTACATACGAAAGTCCACAAATGAATGCCACATCTCAGGCTGTCACTTCAGCTCAGAAGGTCCCTAACAGCAGATCCCTGATCCTGAGCTATTACTGTAGCCAGAAAGTGGAGTGCCTTCACTAGCAAAGAAAACAATGGAAAAAAGTATACGCTAAAAAAGGGGGCAGCAACACAACAGCTTTTTTTCTCTTTTTCTGTCCAGAATGTGGTCGGACATTGCAGACAGCCCGTGCACCACCCTCCCGTGGGCTCTGCTCCTTGGGCCCTGCATGCAATAAAGCTGCTGTCATGGCTGGCTGATGGGGATGAACAAGGGTTGCTTTTGTGAATATTTTTGTTTCTAAGTACCATCCAAATTCTGAAGTGAAATATTTTCCTACTTGGCTTATATTTATTGTGGAATCTTTGAGATGAAGCTCTGCTGTACCCTCGGTTCACTTTCTCCTGCTTATCTTTCCTCGGGGCAAACCTGTCTCTGTGACTATGTGTACAAGTGATGACTTACCCAACAGGCTCTGGATGTTTTCTGGTTTTACCCTTTGTTTTTCCAAGACGCTTTCTGAGTTGCTGTTACAGCCTCTTCCTTCTGTGTTCTGAGGGGTTGGCCCAGCTTTTAGTGTTAAGCTAGGTGGGCTCCATGCTCACTTTTGAAATCAGGCACGATGATGTTCCTTCCCACTGGTCCAAACTTGTCTTTTTTGCTGTACTGTGCTGCTGTTCTCCTTAATATCCGCTATGTCATACAGGTATCCCATGGCTTCCTGGTTTAGAGGTATATCTGACACACCAGCCTTGTCTGTGTGTCTCTCTGTTAACTTCCTCTGGACAACCACATTCTGCAATGCCAGTAATATGTGAGCAAATATGATGGGAACTTTTTCTGTACAAAAATTGGCAAAATCACCAAGTTCCATAGGCGCACAAAATGAGCCCTCCTTAGTTATGTTGCTGTGACCCCAGCACTCTTGACAATCATTTCTCAGTCCTCTTCTGTCAACTGGAAGCTTGGCAGCAAATGCTTTAGGACAGGGACTGTGTGCACTCTTCGCATCCGTGAAATGTTGTCCCCCGCTTGGAAGGGGAGACTGGTGTTGCTGGTTGGAACTCTGCCCTCCACCGTGCCCATGGGGGCTCTCTGGCCTGGAGAAGTTGATTAGTCTCTGTCCATCAAATCCCCTGCTACAAAGTGAGGATTATAATCCTCCTTTCTTGGTCTTGTCTGAACTGTGAGTACTTTCTGCAGATATTTTCCCTTACGATGTGACTGGAGGTCGTTCAGTGCACTAGGGCTGTTGTCTTTGTAGTGCTAGAGTAACATTTAACCAGGAGAAATTTAAGTTGCAGGAGGTGGATAGTAATGTTAATCACCATAATGAAGATGGAACATTATTTTTGCTGCTTGACTGTGGAAGGAAAGGATGAGAAATAGATGGCTAAAATCACTGAGTGTATATTTTCAAAGACAGGGCTTGCTCAGCAGCCAGGTGACAACAGACATGTTGTTTATTTGACAGAGAGGCTGTGAACTTAACTCCTGACTCAAAAAGAAAACTTGCTTCCCAAATGAAGACATATGGAGGGTTTTAATGGCATCTGCAAGACATGTGGCTGTGTTATGCCACTATGCGTGAGCTTATAAAGGCAGTGGGTATATATCTGGTGAGGGAATCTCTGAATTCCACCTCTATTTAAGAGTGAAAACATTTCTCACCCTGAAAAGAGAGTCAAAGAAAAATTGTGTCTGAGAGGACAGGCTTTGCCAGCTCCATGGCAGTCGGATGCGATGCCTGCCCAATAAGGAATGAACTTCTGTTCAGCTGCATGGTTGGGTTGTAGCTTGACCTTGGCCAGCATTTGTCTCTAGAAGTTGGTCTTACTCAAGTTGGGGGTTTTAAATTATATTAACAGTGCCTGGTGTAGTACCCGGTACGTCGTGTGGAAGGCAGTGGGCAGGAATCAATGTGTGGAGGCACTTGCTGCTTGAATCTGGTAAAGTTCCTGATCTGTGCTCGTGTAGTGAGTACCCATGACGGTGTTATCTGCACAAGTGTGGAGAGTTGAGGCGACAACAGCAGCAGGGATGTTACACCACATGACTGATTTCGGCAGCAGTGTCTTTCAGACTGGCTGTAGCATGAGTAAAACGTATGTAAGGACTGAGAACATTTGTGCTTTGCTTTGGAGTTCCTTTATTTGGATATCTTGTCATGGTTTTCAGTGAGGTGCAGATGAACAGGTATCCTGCTTGAGAACGCTTAAAGAGCTCATTTTATATGTTTTAAAGTTGAGGTGGCTTCGTTAAAGGTTGTAGGGTCTTGCAGTTTTACCCCAAAGAAAACACTGATAGCTCTGCAGTTAAGCTGGCAGGGAACTGTGTCAGACTGTGGAACCTTGCCCATATGTGCGAGTCCTCTTAACGCTACCAAATATCATTTAGTTTTCTTCTAAAGTCATGGGCAGTGAGCTAAAAACATCTCGCTCAGATATGTAGTTTGGAATTTCAGAATTAAATGTAATAAAGCAGATTTTTATTTTTATTCTTTTTTGATGAGACACGCAATGAGAGAGTGAGGGCGCCGCGTTACAGTATCTTTTGATTTGCTATTTGCTATGTATTAAACACTTATATTTCAAAGAAGTGTTTGTACCTATACCGAGTGTTTGGCAAATCCAACAGCTCATTAGATGTTAACAATAGCAACGCTGCTAAATACAAAGGATTCATAGGCAAAGTACCCCTCAGGCTATATCTCTGAGAGAAAAAAGTAGCAAATAGAATCAGAAACTAATTAAATAGTCAGCTAAAGCGAGCATAACTTTAAAAAGCTTGAAAACTACCAAAAATGGAAACATATTACAGTTATCTGCATTCACAGTGCAGAACAAGTTTGGTAGTATTTAAGATAATTCTCTAGTGCCTGCTATTTTTAGTCCAAGGGTAAGCTTCTGTAAGAGCCTTTCAGCGTTGCTTCCCTTTAACCTGGCCTAACAAGCTAAGCCAGTAAGCTGTCTGATTTCCGTCTTACAGGAGGCAGAGAGATAGCTAAAACAAACCATTTGTGGTGAAAACGCTCAGCCTATCTTAAGAGCTTTCTTCATATAGATTTTTTTTTTTTTTTCCAAATGTCCCGCTATTAAGCGTTGCTTGTCAGAGACTGAAATGTCAGGCTTTGCTGTTTGGAAATTGTAGAAGCGCTGGAATGAAAGGAGATTTTGTAGACCCAACCTAATGGAAATAAACATTTCTGCGTTGTCACCGGTGAAACCCAATCGGCGCAGTTTAGGCTATTGCTGTCGATGCGTCTGAGGAAAAAAGGAACATACGTAGTTTTTCTCAGGGAAGGAAGGGCAGACGTAAAGGGTCTGGTTTGCTTCTCACTTGCACTTAATCTGTCCTGGTTTAACTCCATTGACTTCGCTGGGTGACGCTTGGTTTGTGCTGCTCTAATCCCAGGGAGAGTCAAGCCGGGGGTGGCGTTACGCTGCCTGTGCCGCTGCCACTTGGGTTCGGGGCACCCGCTGCTGTGGAAACCGGGGGCAAGGCCACATGCAGCTGTAACACACGGCGGTACTCATCCCTGGCTGGCCGTTTGGTGCTTCAGGTGGATAAAACTTTGCAATATTGTTCACTTACAGATAGCTCTTTTACTGGAAATGCTGTATGGTTCCCACCACCAATGTATAGAATGAAGTGCAACCATGTTTACTTTCTTTTCTCTCCCCATTTCCCCTTCCTTTCTCTCCTTTCACCGCCCCCCCACCCCCCTGGTGGTGTGTGTGTAATCCTTACGTACATTTACAAAACAGGATTTTATTGCTACCTAAACACGAGTGGTCCCACCCACTCCTCTCAGCCAGCTAAGCAAGACCTGGGCACAGCACCCTGTCCTCTGTCTGAAACAGATAGAAACAGAGGTCGTGCTGCCTGGGTTGATGGTAGTAGCTCCAGCTTTCTGCCCCCAGAAGTGTCACTTAAACAGTTTTTCCCTTCCCAGGACGTTGGCTCAGGAGTGCTTCTCTTTCGTCTTGGTCTGTTTCCAGTCCACAGCTCCCTTACCCCCCTTCTTCCCCCTCATTTTGGGTGCTGATAGAGCTGGGCAAAATGTCTCGATACGAAGGGAGGCCATCTGAGCCAGGAAAGAGTAGGCTGTGTTGAAGCCGGTGATCTGCAGGGTCCCACCTCTAGTTTAGTATTCAAAAGGCTGCAATTTACTTATTATTCCTGGGGTTAGGCATATCCCGTGGGGTTTCGGCTGTGCATCTAGCAGCTACATATGCTCAAATTATAACTTGTGTTAACTTCAGTGGGGATAACTTTTAAATTGAAGATACACTTGACATGAACAAATATGCACCTTTCCAGCAGGGAATGGGAGCACAGCGTCTACCACAATGTAGGTAAGATGAACCCAAGCCACTTTTAAACTCTTCTCCTTAGTCATAGCAATGTAGTGCTGAGCTGCAAAACTCACTTGATAAGGAGGAAGAATTAGCCCTTACTGGCCTCTGTCTGGACTGCCATTAGTCCTGGGATAGGCTGGTACAGATACAGCAGGAGCTACTGCTCTCAGCTTCAGCTTCAACATACTCGAAGAGGAGAGGACCAGGTACCCAGGTAGTGTAAATTTGCATAGCTCCGTTAAAACCTGTGGAGAGGCCCTAATTTAGAGCAGCTGAACATCTGGGCCCAAGTTCTTTTTCTTTTGGTTACTAGAAGGATTAAATAGAAGTACCCAGAATTATTTATTATAGGTTCTGTGGCAGCATCTCAAAGCCCAATTGTAAATCAGGACACCATTGTAAAAGGGGTTGTGTGAACACATAAAGAAAAGACAGTCCCTGCCTAAAGGAACTTACGGCCTAATTAATAATGGTATTTAGTGCATTGATAAGTACAGCTGGACTTGACTGCCTGTTATGGGTCATTTTTAAAGAGGGAAAAAAAATGCCCAGGTTTATTTTCACCATTTCTGCTGAAAAAGGTACTGGCTAACATCAGTGCCTTGCAAAGAAAAACACAATCTTTTACATCACACGGAGGGCTAGTGGTCAGGAACACACACGTTTAAAAGACTAGCATAGAATGAGCAATAGATTCAGTTTTCACTAAGAAATAGAAGAGAGTCAACTGCAGTGGGAACTGTAGCCAGCACCACAGTATGCATGCACTACATAACTCTGCTAGGCTGGTGGAGGGTAAGTGAACAAGGTAGCCTTAGTGTAAACTAGCAAATTAGTTTTACGTTTTAGTGTCGACTCCATTTTATCAACATTATCTGTGAAGATTAGTGAGTTCCAGGAAACTTAGAAAGCAGCCAACAGTGGATGTGCTTTAGAGGAGGCTTTGCAACAGATAGCTCTTCTGTGATCTTTATTTTTTTTAATGTTTTCTGTTTTAAAATCACCATCTCTAGTTTACGATTCTATTCGCATATACAAAATTGCATTGGAAGAACATTAAAGTCTTAGCACCTAGTGACAAATCAAGGAAATACATAGTTAAGGATATTATGAGACGTCTAAACTAATCCAAATGCTTAACCGGCGGAAAATTCAGACACGTCTCCTCATCCTGAAGAGCGTACTCGGTGGTTGTAGGGGTTTACCAGGATGCACTGTTCAGTCGCTGCTTTTTGAGGCGAGGGCTTATTTGCCTGCTGGGACAAGCTTACATTTTGTTTTCATGGGACTGTAAAAGGGAACTGAAAAGCCTGGCAAAATGCACCTGTGATCTCTGCTGTGTTAAACCCTATACCTGTTAGCACCTTCCTTACTGTGGCATCTCCACATTCTCACTTGGTGCTTCATTATAAAGGAGCCTTTTATTACTTTCCACCTAGGATGCTCACAGTATAGGTACATGGGGTGTTCTCTCAGCTGAGCACCTCCTTAGATATGGGAACACCACTGAGGTTTTTTGAAACTCTTTTAGCATGATAAGAGTAGAGCGCACATATCTAAAGATTCATTTTTTTCCTCTTTGTGTTTATTTCCTCAAGGGTTTTTTATGGCTAATGTCTGCTATCTTTGTTTATTTTATCTATCTAAACCACCTCTCTGAGTGGTACACGTGTCACTCGGCACATCTGCTGGTATATACCAGGAGGATGTTGGAGCCATTGCTGTGACACTTAAAGAGAGAAGTATAGCTACATAGGTAAAATATGTAGAGTAAATGCTTCTTTAGCTTGTAAACAAGTTTTTGTGTTGTGTCTGAATAAACCCTTGCAGCCAGCTCAGACCAGATGGCAGCCTTCCATTAGGTCACAATAAGAATTGATGGGAAGCCCAGATGTATTGATGATGCACTGATCCATTCATGCTGCAGGTCTAAGGAAGAATGGTGTTTTTCTTCCTGTGAGACATGACATGTGTTTGTTGTACCTGTTCAACAGGCATGGTGGTAGGTTTGATGAAGCTGAGCATGCTGAAAAATTAAAACATCATAAAAAGCATTTAATGAAGTTGATACTTTACAAATGCTAATTTCCTGGTCAAATTAAATTCCAATTTTCTAACAGTAAAAGCACCAGATAGAAGTGTCTTATTTTGCTGTTTAAAAAGGAATTTTTGAGTGTGCGTTCTGTTTGCACAAAAAACAGTCTCTACATAATTGAACAAAATTAAAAAATATATGTAAACTCTTCTCTGCTATATTGCATATAATTTTACCTTGAAATTTATATTTGTGTAGAGTCATAAATCTCTAGAAAGAAGTAGGGATTATGATAGACATCCTGACACATCCAATGTAATTAAAACTAAAGCAAATGCAACAACTGAAATAGAGAATGAACACAAGCGACGAGATTATGCTTCATAGTTTGCAAAGAAAGGGTCTGTACTAGCACTCGAGTGCATTTTTTAGAGATGTCTGTCAATATCAAGAGGAAAAAGAAGTTTTTACATCAATTACATGTGTGAAATAATCACTGCAAACTATATGTCACTCTTTTTTTCCCAGAGATGCCATGCTGCCTAACAAAGGTATATGAATGTTGAAAAATTTTTTGTCGGGGCATAGAGAGATTAGTGTGGGCATGTACCATAAATCAAGTAAATAAATAAATCTGAGCAAGCAGTGTTTGAGTATTTGGACTGAAATACTGCTGACACTGTCACTGACAGCTCTGCGACAGGGAGAGTCCAAAACATCTTCCCTACCTAATGCTGTAGCCTGTAGCCTTCCTTCTCCCGCCTCCCTCTTTTTGCGGTACTTATTCCCCATTAGAGCTTGTCTGGATTGGGACTGGACAGGAACTATGACTCTCTTCCATCCTGTATATTTTAGGGGCATAATAAAAAATCTCTACCTGGGTTGTTGCTCAGGACCTTATCACGTGCATGAACAATTGCTGGCAAAAGGGGAAGGGAGGATGGGTAAGAGGCGCCGTGTGCTGCTCCAGGCGGGAAGGTGCTGGGTGGTAGGCTTGGAGGACAGCCTGCATACCCCCTCTCACCCTGGGCAGTGACCTAGTTTTACTTCCCGCTCCCCAGAAGCAGCTCACCTGCTCCTCTGCTCACCCACAAGTCCGGGCAGCAAGCAGACTTCACCTCCCCCATTGCTTCTCTGGCCATCTTGCACAGCGAAGGAAAACTCCCAGCTTTTCTTTTTTTTCTGTGGCTCTTCAACAGGCTCTTCCTCCCCTTTGCGCTTCTGCCCTTTGCCCGCTCTTGTTTTTCCCTACTGGAGACGTAGGTAGAGTTCTGTGCTTCAATGTGGAGCTCTGCCCAAACCCAGCCCACCGCAGGCTGGATGAGACCTGCCAGGTCCTCTCCTGCTACAGTTCCCCACCCAGGAAGACCAAGTGGTCTTCCCCGGCACTGAGCAAGATGGCACAATGGTATGTTCACAGCGTGCCTCAGCGTTGCGGACGTGTGGTTCCTGGTAAGGGTTTGGTAATGCTGTTACAGTGTCAAGTCCTGTACAAGTTAAAAAGCCCCTCTCATGAGCTAACCCAGTCCCAAACATAGGTAATGCATATATTTAGTAATCATCAAATTAGCCTATGTAGTCGGTAAATGTTGAGGCCCAAACTGCTGATAAGATGATTTGCTTTCAGGTGTTTTCTCCATATTGTGCTCAGCATCAAGTATAAATTGAATAGAGTGACCTTTTGATACTGAGTCAAATTGACTGCATTTCCAAAGATTCTGTGGTTTCAATTAGCATAAATTTTTGATATTGGGTCTAGCACCAGTGCTCTGATTCCAGCACAGCAATATCTTATCATTGGTCCCCTTAACACAGTCAACGGCACGATAGCTTGCTCTCAGATGATTTTTTTGGTTTGTCTTTTCCCCAGAATCAAAGATTACTATCATAGAAGGGAAGGATGCAGTTTACACAAATGAAATTGGAATGGCTTGCGAAATGTGAATGAATTTTGGTCAGAAGATGTAAAACAGGTTACAGGTTGCTAGCTGGATCTTCGGTTTGTGAGACTAATAAGTCAATTAGTAGCTCTTCAGTTTATTAGAAACTTAATTGCCAGGCTGTAATGGAAACTTCTGAACTGCAACAACTCGTTAGAAGCAATAAAAAAAAGTGACTTTGTGGTAGAAGAATATTTAGTAGGCTCTTTTAAACTGACGTGTTTAGCTTAGAGCAGAAAGGCTAGATTTTTCACCTGAAAAGGCAGTCCGTCGCACAGGAGCTATGGCAGCATTACTTCAGGTGATCAAGGGTACAATCTTAAAGAAAACCCTCTTTGCAGATGGCCTGTGCCATGGTTTTGTGTTGTGATGCTTTAATCCCAGATACTTAACAGAAGTTTTACCATGTCAGGTGAGCGTCTCTCTTTCAGAGAGAATATAACCTGAGTTCAGTTACCAAGATGAAATGTGAGAACTTTTTGAGACTAGAAATATACACCATGTTGAGTATATGAATAATAGTAAATATTGTTACTTTTATGATGTTTTGATATGTACTGTAGAAGGGAGGGGGGAAATAGATGCTGCAGGTGCTCCCATCTCCTTCTGTCTGCGGACCTCGCGCAGCTCCTTGTTGAGGTGCCGTAATGTCCTTGGGAGCGATGCTGGGAGTTTGTTCCACTCTGGGTACCCAGCTCTGGAAATTAAGCATTGCAGTATCTGCAGCGTGTATAATTACACTATTTATTTAACATCGTTTTGGGGGAGAGTGGGATGACGGAGCATATTGCTTCAGGTCTGTACAATATCTCTAGAAATCTAGTTGGAGTGAAGCTTTTACGTAAATACAGGGATGTAGTCAGTCCTACAGATGAGATATATAAGCAGTCCATAGGTTGGGCAATGGGACTGCAGAAATCAGAAGGCAAGCTCTGGATTCAACTGGTCTTTGCCTACAGGTGCACGTGAGGAGTATGAGTATAGCTGTCTCCTTCAAGAAGAAGAGATCTCTTGTTTCCTTCTCATACCCTAAAGGCATTTGCACAGGGGTGGTGATAATTAATCCCCACATTTCTACTACATATAAAGAAACCTGGCTGTAATTTTCTCCTAGTGGGACTCCATTTTGTTTTTAAAGATAATTGATAGCTCTGGACTTAAGCATTTCAATTATGGGAGTGTCTCTTGGGGACCAGACTAACAGACCTTGGAAAAACGTTCTAATGCAAATGCATCATGTGGATTTTTACTGTAAGACGGTGCAGGAAGCCTAAGGATTTGCAAAGCAGTTGAACAGTAAAATAAAAGCTGAAATACTTCTCAAAATATATAATGGCATGAGACTGGTTGTGAGCAGGTAGGGTGGAACAGGTGGTTCTCCACTTGGCCCACTGATTCCTCTCTGGCCTTGGGTGAAAATGCTGCCAGGTATGGCCAGCTCTAAGTCGAGGAGAAGGAGGCACTTGCCTTGGACGGCCCATTGAGAAGGCAGCAAGATCACCGTGACAGCAGTGTCTGTGCCAGTGCCATGGGAGGCCAGCTTCTTCTGCTCCAGAAGAGGGAAAACTTGGGCTGTAATTCTTCCCGTTCACCATCCCTGACCTCAGCTCTCATTTGTCACTGGCAGGAGCAGGAAGACCGGCCTGCATCCTAATCCCTTCCCTCCCCCTACCTTCCCTGTGCTTCTGCCCAGCCTGCGGCTTCTTATCCTCAGGTGGCAAAGCTCGGTTTGTGGGGCCAGGGCTGAGATACCATCTGCGCCTACTCCTGCTGATGGGAGCTGCTTAGGGCTGGGGTGGTGTTGGAGAGCTTTTTGGTGCCTCCGCATCCCTGTGTGCAAAAAGGGGCGAATCTGAACGCCTCATTTCTCCTAGTGGTGTGAATCTTAAGGACGTTCTTATTCCAAAATGTGTCATTAAGGAATTAAGTCCTGTTGGAAGTCCCAGATGTGCTCACAAGTCATTTTTGTGCTTTTGAAAGGAGTGCCATAATGTATTAGTATTTTTAGATCACTTGGATATTTTCAGCTGGAGGAAAATCTTTTATTTTCTTTGTTAATTGTGCTATGAATAGATCTTAGGCTACTGAGGAGAAATGAGTCGATATGTTGAAACGGTGATCCCTCGTGAGTTGAGGTGTACACCTGGCTGCTCTGAATTGCTTACCAAGCTGGGCTGCTGGAGCAGTGACAGCTTCTACCAGCTGCGGATCTGTCCCAAAGTTTCCTGGGTTTTTTATGAAGACGTGGCAAGCTGCCACTGCTCCCAGCTCCTCGGGGCTGTGGATTAATACCGCAGTTTAGACCCTGATCTTTCAGTATGAATCACAACGGGCCCCTGCGCTGTTCAAGTTATCAGTAAAGAAACTTTAGAGCATCATCATTCATTAGCTGATTTCACTCCTTGAGATACAGTAAGCAAAAGCTGTGCCTGTAATTATCGCAAATGAAAGGCGGAAGGGAATCAACCAGAGGGAAGGTATTGGAGATACTATTAATGTTTAGAAAAGGTGTTCTAAATGATGGGCTTGACCCTTTTCTGGAGTGAATCAGCATACCCGTGCTGGCTGCGGGAGAGCTACAGGAGAGTCAGGACAACTGTGCACTGGCTTCAAGGTTTTCAAGATGGTAATGGTGATGGGTTTAAAACTTTGCATGTTTTTTTAAAGGAAGAAAATTCTAAGGAAAAATCACAACATTGCTCAATATATGCACCCTAAAGGGAAGCATGTGAAAGACAAGGTGGTCAAATCTCCGTTACAGCTCAGTCTTTGGCCTCTGTAATGGGATTGCCAACAACTAATAGGTATTAGAGACATGAAATGCTAACCGCAAGGTGAACCTGGCTCCATCAATAGGCAGAATAAGCAAAAGACAAGGAATTATCAGGGGTAGAGGTTTTAAATACCTTTGTGTGAGTAAATTATCAACTCCATTTCATATAGCTTTTCACTGGCCAAAGAGAGAATATCTCTGGAGACATTTTACTGAAGGCAGAAACCCAATTAGAATATGATTGTTGCACAACTAATAAAGTGTTTTCAGACAGAGAATTATTTTTAGTGCTGTAGAAATATTAAAGCGTTAGAGCAAAACATGTAAAACCAGAGAAGAGCACAGTTAGAAACTTTTCATGGTCTTTAGGCTCCTCAGTTGTTTTTTTTTGAGGATCAGTTGGTGGTCTGGCAGTTTACAGCACTAGCCAGCTTTCCCAGTTGCGTTCATCCATGAACAGTGACACCAATGCCAAATCTTTCTTTTCAGAGCTCATGCCATTCTGGATACGCTAGAAACTTTTGATGTCAGAAAATGCGGAAGCACATGCATTCAGAGGCATACTCTGTTTCCTTGCCTCCTTCAGCTGGGTGAAAATTTACAGGGGTCAAAAAACCTCTGGCCCCTATGTCTTTATGTTAAACTAACAACCAAGGATGTTAAGAAGTGTATGCGGTGTGGCTGGGAAGTGATGTATAGCTGCTTCTGCATTAAAAAGACCCATTAGTTAGCAAGATGCAGTCATGAACTGTTTTTGTAAGTGTTTAATAATTGCATGTATTTGCTGTGTGGCTTTAGATTTGAGACGATCCTCCACCCTTTTTCTTACACAGCGTAGTGCATTTAGGTTGTCTAAATAGTTAGGATCCCCTCCTTTAGACAGAAGAAAACCCTTTAAGTGTGACCCTGCTTGGAAGTTAGGGACAGGGGGGAGCAAGTTCCTGAGGCCACATAGCGCTTCCTCTGACCTCGGTGGAGATCGAAGGTGCTCAGTTCTTGATTCACTGACCCTGTGTGATGCGCAGGTTGGATGCCAGTCTGAAACATTAACTTCTCCGGTGACAGTGCTGAAACCGTGAAAGAGCCTGCATTTGGCCATGGTGTTGCTTCTCCCCAGTGCTGTCAACACCAAGACTCAGGTTGCGATAGCAAAGCGGAAAGCTGCTGCTTCAGTGATTATTGCTCAGATGTTGATGTACCCGACCATCTCTCCCTCCGCACCTCCCCTCAGCTCCATTTCTGCTTTATCTAATAATTGTGTTTCTTTATAAACAGTAGTTTAGGACAATTAGGAGCATTAGCATAGTTAAACCCTTAAAAGGTTATCTCGCAATGTCATTTTCTTGACTAATGTGTTCCTGCTGCCATGTCGTTTGTGAATAGACATGTGTTAGCTAGCTAGTGTGCTTCATCTGTGCTGACTTTGATTTATTTGCTCTGTAAATTGGGACTGAAGCAATAATGGAAAGTGACATTAATTGTTTAACAGAGTCCTCTTTGTCACATCCTGTGCTTTCTCTGGGGTGTTTGAATGTTGAAACTTGTACAAAACTAATTGAAATTGCTGTGATGAGGACCGGTGTCCACTCAACTTTCTGTTCTTGAATGTCAGCGCACTTGAATGTCTGTTTAAAGCACGAGAGCTGAGCAGCTAACGGCAAATATCAGGGTTTCTTCTGGCATGCTATTATTAAAGAAGGCATTCCCTATTAGAAATAGTAACACTTCCAGCTTTATTGTCAGCTTTGTAAACTGCAAGGCTCAGTAAGGGGGGGGGGATGTGTGTGGTGCACCCCACCAGCTAGACTTGCTGGAGAGGTTCCCAGTGCAGGGCTGGTGGTCAGGCAGCCAGATTCCTCCACAGCCACAACGGAGGTGAGGGCTGGCTCTCCCCACCATTCATCCCACTGCCTACTGCAAGGGATTTGAAACACCGTTGGAAAAAAAGTCAGCGCTTTGTTACATTGCAAAGCGCTTCTTCGCCTGATAACACCTTTTTCATACTTTCCTAGAAGTGACACTGTAATTTTCCTCTTTGCCTCTCAAAAAGTGACTGTGAGAAGCTGCATATGGAGTGCAGTTTTATTCACATGATGGCTTCCCTCTGCTTATTTCCGTCCTCTGCACACTGAATTATCATGGCACTGTGCATGTGTCTGCTTGGTATGGTGGAAATCACCAGATACTGGGACTTAGACTCTTTTTCTCAGTGGCCAAGCCTCTTTTGGCCTCTTAAGTAAATGCTTCTCCTTAGCATTCGCTTTGCCTGAGTGTTTATTTGTTTCTTGGGGATGATGCTGTAAGCACCAGAACAGTCTGTGCTCTGCCGTAGCTTTCTAGCTCGAAGACAGAGCTTTTCTGTAAGAAGCCGTGAGGTGTGATTTGGCAGAGAAGCCTGGCAGGAGCAATTATCTGTGTGGTTTATGAGCATCTCTGTTCGGAGTCAGACACAGTATTACTGAAAAAAGTCATGCTGAGGGCATACCCAGATTCACTTGCTTTTTTTTTTTTTTTATTTTTCTGATGTGTTACTGCAAATGTTTTGTTGTTGACTTTTTTAACTGTTTTTTTTTCGATGGGAGAGCTTTTATTTGTCTTGCTGCCTTATTCCTTGCTAGTTCACTTTTAAATGATGAGATTTGAACTCAGCTGAAATCTCTTCACAGTGTGAACCTGGAGCGTGATGAACCACTCTGAAGGTGGTGGAAAAACTCCCAATTTGATATCCTTGGAATCAGTGAAGGGCTTTTCATTTCTTTTAATAGCACTAGGATCAGCCTAGGAATCCTAGATAATTGATCTGTCAAGATCAATTTCCAATATTTCTGAAAAATAAGTATAATGATTTTTACACAATTCTATTCTTGAGAACTCTCAGTACTCCAAAAATCTGTACCTTAATATACAGTAGGGACTATATTTCATTAAAAAATTGGAAGGCATTTAAATTTACTCAATTTGACAAAAAGAAGTCTTGTTGCTGAAATAAGATATCTAATATAAATTAACATTACCGCCACATCTGATTAGAAATTAATCTACTTTTTATAATTGCAGTTGGAATTAGATAAATGCATACAATAGTCACATTGAGCACTCAAACGACATAACTCAAAAGGACAACTTCAAAGGCAACCTGCCTAATATGTCTCTTTAAAAGAAACTCCAAGAGCCTGCCATCCACAATATGAGTCCTGATGGCTAGTCTTATGCCAAAATGCTCAGGAATGAGAAGGTTTTTGCTTGGTTTTGGTGCAAGGATTTCCAGAAGTATGGAAGGGAAAACCTTTCTCCCTTATACCAGGCCGCATATGTGAACAGGGTTTTCCACATTTCACCGGTGATTCATTTTGGTCTTCTGATTAGCTGTCTTACTCTCTGATTCTTGGAATTTTGTCAGGTCAATTAGCTGATGTTCGACGTTGAAAAGAGAAAGGAAGAGACAGCCTGGGCTGACACCGTCATTAGGTGTCAGCAGCTTAGGCACATCCTGTAATACAATCCCTGGGTGATTACTTCTCGTTGTTAACACCGGATAAAAAAAAAAAAAAAATTGTGGAAGAAAAGTAAACTAGAGCAATACAGTGTGAGTGCAAAGAGGTTTCTCTTGAGCGCAGAAATGGATAATTTTATGGCACTTAATCACATCTTCCAAGACGCGGTTGCAGGGTACCTTTTCAAGGGCTGGTTTAACTGTGTTTTGACTGCTTTTTCACATACAGAGGCATGGGTTTGTTCCTTTTCTCTTCTCACCTGGTTCTGCTTTTTGTTTTGTCCCCTCCCACAGAAGATAGATGAAGAGAGCGAGGCAAACTTGCTAGCCGTTCTCACTGAAACACTGGACAGCATCCCTGTGGATGAGGATGGATTGCCTTCATTTGATGCACTGACAGATGGAGATGTGACCAACGAAAATGCCGCTAGCCCTTCCCCAATGCCCGACGGCACCCCTCCAACTCAGGAGGCAGAAGAGCCGTCTCTAGTAAGAACCCTTCCTACTGTTTAACAGGAATTGGATGTGCCTCTGGCTACCCGCTGCATGGGTATGATGTAGTCACAGTAAGGTCTGGACTTTTCATTTAGACTGGAAAGGAAAATCAAGTAAAGAACTGAAAATTAAGTGGGGAAAAAAAACCCCACCAAACAGCCATAGGATGACTAAAAAGGCAATCTATTAAAAAGTGGGTTGAAGAGATTGTTTTTGAGATTCTAGTGCTAATGGCTGACATGTTTGCTTATCACTATGTTCAAATAAGTCAGGGTAAGGGGTTTTAATTCATATTTAATTTCTTGGGGCTGTTCTTGTATATATGTTTAGACGTCACTTTTAGTGATCTGAAAAGAAATGTCCATTGAGTCTAGCAGGATGTGGGGCTAATTTTGTGCCTTTAACATTGATTTGACCAGTAAGCACCAGCTTAGTGCTAATCAGGGCAAAACTGAACCTTGGGTGAAGATGCGGGTGAAACCTTATATGCATTTTGCTCAGTAAAACCAATTTGAGCCCCTTGTCACTGGCTTCTGCAGAAGCAGAACCAGATACCTGCATCTTGACGCTGTATCCATTAGTCTGTTAAAGTTAATGCCTCTGTTTAGATCAGAGGCCTCTTCTGTCAAACAGATTGCCGAGAATTTCATTTTGCCATGGATTCAGAAATCCAAGACCCCTGTCATTTCTGCTTGCCCCACAGTATACTGCAGTAAAGGGAGCAGAAGTAGGCTGCCGGGCCAGAAGAAAATGAAATCTGTTTGGTCTGGGGAATATCAAGACCTTCTTTCTGTTTTATTGTACTTTGCTTGCTGAAATTGATATAGCTACCTTTAAGTAACTATGCAAAAATGTAGATAAGTCGTTTTAATCCATAAGGATGCATAACCTTATTCTTTTCCTTCCACCTCCCTTTCCCTGATGTGTTTGTAGCTTAAGAAGCTCTTGCTGGCTCCAGCCAACACTCAGCTAAATTACAATGAATGCAGCGGTCTCAGCACACAAAACCATGCAAACACAAATCACAGGATCAGAACAAGCCCTGTGGTTGTTAAGGTACAAACTTAATCTTTGTAATAAGAAAAAAAAAAACCACCAAACCTACAGAAAAAGTGTAACAAGGTCTTTTATGCTTTCAGCAACCGAGCAAGCAGTAGATCCATATGTATTGTATTAATCTGCCTACTATCTTGCAACTGCTTTAAAAAAAAAAAAAAAAGTGAACAGATTATAGACTGGGTTCCAGAAAACCACCTGAGCTCCTTTATGCTCTGAATATTTCATTTATGCTTTTTCTCTTGGCAGAGTTCAGTTGTAGTCCCACCGTCTGTTACTTTATTGATATACGGAGTAGTAGGGGGTACGATAAAATTTGCTGATGGGCTGGTGTTGTTTATGAGTGACTCCAGGATGCGGGACTGCCATTTTACCAGCTGTCTGAGCTAAGAAAAATGACACTGGATTCTTGGCAAAAGATATGTATCAGCCATTAATTGGATAGAATGGGGGCTCTGACATAATTCTGTTAGCAGGCAGTATTAAACAATGTTTGTCTTGCCGTTCACTGTAACTGAAAACAGAGCATTTAGGGGTACTTAAGAGAGTTGTGAATACTGGGCTCAAGCAATCAGCAGCAAATTAAGGTTTAAACCAGCTTATTTTTTTGTTCACAGTAAAGGCGCTGTAGGGTCTTGTTAGTTACATGTTGCTGAGTAGGAACATTGAAATGTAGGAGAAATGAAATAAAAAGCTGCATAAATGTCATTTAGGAATTTTAAATGTAATTTTCTTTCCTTGTTCTGCAAACAATTATTCACAGCTCATAGATCTAGTACACTTAGACTGAACACTTCATTGAAAATCTCATCTCTTCAGAAAACCTATATCCATTCTGATAAGGTTCAGCTCACTAATTTTAGCTTTTTTTATTTTATTTTACTTTATTATGTCCTGTTTTTAAGACTGAGAATTCATGGAGCAATAAAGCGAAGAGCATTTGTCAACAGCAAAAGCCTCAAAGACGTCCCTGCTCTGAACTTCTCAAATATCTGACTACAAATGATGACCCTCCTCAGACCAAACCAGCAGAGAACAGGAATAGCAGCAAAGAGAAATGCACCTCCAAAAGGAAGCCCCATCTGCAGTCTCAGACAAATCATCTGCAAGGTAGGTGTGGGACCACAGAACACAGCTTTGGTACCAGTAGTAAAGCAGGGAAGCTGAAATACCGCAGTTGTGAATACCCTCGATACCTCTTCTGTTCTTTGGATTAGTATCGTAAATCCGGCATCTCTTCTGTGTAGGGAGAATTTTAAAACACTGTAATGAAGTTAGAATTAGTTAGCTAGATTTAGCTTTTAAACAATTTTAATCCTGTTTCTATTGCCCTCAGCTTCAGAAAAAGAATCTCAGGGAAAAAAGTTTAACAAATACCATATGTTAATATACCAAGCTAGCTGGAGATACTTATTCACACAGAGTACTGTACTACTAAGAAATCATTATACCCCTAAACAAGCTGGGCAGACCGGTTCATTAGTGAGCTTTCTTTTTTGCTAGCGTAAAACTGAAGGCATTGTTAACCTGCCACGTAGTCCTTAAGAGACAATAAATAGTGCTCTCACTGCTACAGAGAAAGCAATAAATGTGTCATTCCTGTTAAAGCTGGAATGCTGGTTTGTAATTTTATTTTGTAAATAGTTGAAAGTTTAGCTGCCATCCTGATCTTTCTCTCTCTTTTTAGATTCTTTATGGCCAAAACTAAACACTTGTGTTGACTTCTAGTATCTCCCCCTGCATAAAGACCTGGCCTATATTACAAGTAGCTTCTATAACGACAATGCAAGAACTTAAAGCTCACTCTCTTGCTTTCTTTCCCCCTCTTCCCCAGCCTGTTTTCCCAAGATAAAGGAAAGCTGTAAAAGCTTACAAGCCCAAAGGGAGCTTTTTTTAAAGTTGCTGTTACTTTAAAATACATCTACGTATATATATTGGCCTGGCGTCTAGCAGTCCAGGTGCCTATCTCAATCACATCAGTGTAAATCCTGGATGACTCCACTAAAGTCAATGAAAGTTATCTGGCTGCAACAGAGATCAGGATATGACCCTACATATGTTGTTCTGGTTTTTTTTTAAAGCAACGATTGTAAACTATATGTTTTCCTCTTTTCTCCTCCCTCCTCCCTGCGTTTT
This sequence comes from Charadrius vociferus, assembly GCF_000708025.1. Taxonomy (NCBI): domain Eukaryota; kingdom Metazoa; phylum Chordata; class Aves; order Charadriiformes; family Charadriidae; genus Charadrius; species Charadrius vociferus. The sequence goes on along the minus strand of NW_009648963.1, from coordinate 4,388,311 downwards.
CAGCCCCCATCAAATCTAATTTTTCACTCTTTACTAGGAGGTATAAGCAAACTTAATAAAAATAATCTTCCCTTTCCCGACACTAAATACCCTTCTCGCAGCTGTACATTCTGACATCCTATGTATAGTTTTTCTCATTATGGTCTCAAATTCTCTGAACAATGTTTCTTGTAAGAAAGAAATCCAACTGCCCCTAGAGCTTCTTGGATGCCAACTGCCACTCCTTCTGGATGGCTTCAGCAGTCTGTTTCACAGCAAAATCCAGACTGAACTGTACGTGTAAAACCTGGGTCTCTCACCGCAGTGGTACAGAAACATAGACCTGCCAGAAGTTACAGCAGGCTTTATTAACGCCATTGGGTGTTAAGATGATACATGATAAGGTTTATCATGTATAACACGCTATATGCACGTGTATGTTATACATAGAATTATGCACACGCACACATAAATACAGATTATAAAATCTTCATATCAGAGCTGCATTTTTTTCCCCAGCTGAGGCAATTGTGTAGATTCAGTGCAAAGAAGCAGGGCACAGTGTTGTGAAAACAGTGCAGAAGAGGAGGTTAGGACAGTCCAAAGGGACATATAGCTAACTTACCAGTGTTTAACAGATAACTGTGACTTTGGTTATATTGTGTGTGTGTGTATATATATATATAAAAACACCAATTGCAGGTGGAATGGCAGGCAGAGAGAAATTACTCTCTTCCTTAATTCCTGCAGTTTATTTTACAGGCTTCTGAAATGTTGTTTTTTCAGCAAATTTGCCTCATACACCAATATATGACTTCAATATCAATGGATTTGCATATAATACAAATACAAGAATATAATGCTTGCAGCTTGGACAGTCAATTCATGCAGAATCAACCCTGCAAATTTAACTGATATTTGCAGACCTGCAGTCATTTGTTCATACATTTAATCAAAAGTACAAGAAAATTGGCTCCTTCTGTTTTAAGAAATAATCAGGGTCTGATATTTTCTCTCAAAGTTAGGGAAAGCTCACAAAGGATAAGTCAAATGGTATTTTCCTTTAGGGTTACTGTTGCAAACATATTGCAAACCCACGGGAATGTCCACAAACCCATTCATGCCAAAGATCATCTGTGGTTTTGCATTGAAATTTGCCCATGAGGAAACTTAGTTCTTTTGAACCTGAATGTTTTCAATTTACAGGGACAAGCAACTTCATGTGAATCCTTTTTAATAAGAAAAATACACGCCACAGTAGACCTTGAAACTCTAATAAACAGGCACCATGGAAAACAATAGTGTCTTGGCTAAATATTTACACTATCAATAGCTGTATGTGAGGACAAATCCTTTGCAGGAATAGTGTTTGGTCAAGCCCTTGCCTAGCAATAAGAAAACTGATGGGTGTTTTGATATGGGAATTTCTCAGTGGGAGAGCTCAGTGATATCTGCCTAAAATGAATACGTACGAGTGTGAGATAACGCCTTGTTTCTGTGCCCATCTCTGGCAGGTTTGCACTGTGCCTCAGTGCTTCAGAATTTTATATATCTATTCTGATGCGGGACTAATGAGAGCTAGAATGAGACTTTTTAGAGGCTTAAATACCTCTTACACATTCAGCTTCCGTAGAAAGCCTAAATTGGCTAAGAGTATGCAGATTTTTATCCTCTAAAAGAAAAAGAGGAAGCCTTTGTATAAAACTTAATTCCAGAGCCTTACTGTAAGGTCTGGGCTTTTTAAGGCCAGTTTTACCTCTAGGTAGCCACCGGCAAACATTGGTATCCCTAGATGTACATAGATTACACACAAAGACGTATCAGGTTACATTCAGTCTTACCACACCTGTTTTTATGCACAAATCAGCGGCAGTGCTGGATCAGACAAATAACTCGTTAAGGTGCATCTTCTCACTCTGGCAGTGACTTCTGAGGAAGGTGAGCCCGAGGTGAACACCTGAGCTCCCTTTTCTAACTTTCATATGGGTAGGAGGAGGAACAATATGCAGCTCTTGAGAATTGAGTTAATTTTTAAAAAAATGGAATATTACTTCGGGAATGCTCTAGAGCTTATAAAAGTAATCAATTTGCATACAAAATCCTTTAATGTTGATGGGAGCGCCAAGCCTGGAATGAATACGAAATACGCAGTAGTGACACTCTGGACAAAAGATCTGCAGTGCAGGAGTGTTCAAGGGGAACATTTTGTCTTAAGTAATTAATTTGCAGAAGAGATCCCCTGCTGTTGTTCTTGGTACAATGCTCTCTGTGTTTCAACATCAATCTAACTTCTGAAAAGTAAAATTTGCAAGTAATATTATTTTTAAATTTTAAACATTGTACTGTCAATTAAAAGAAACTTAGTTGTATTCCAATATCCTAGCTCTTGGATTGCTTTGGGAAATACAAGTTTGCATGAATAAAAGTGACAAAGACTTGTATTTTTATAGATAGAGCTTTGGTTTTTGCATGTGTGTTGGGACTGTAGTGCTGAGAGCTTCAGCCCCATTTTTAACCATCTGTGACTATGTCCATGGCTTGTCGTAGTTTGCAGGATAATTTGCAGAAATTTGGACTATAACAGGTTGGACTCTGGCCTCATAGAAATGACCTATTCTCAGTGCTATATATAAAATTGTATATTGTAGAAGTAAAATTAACTGAATATTCATAACGTTCTGTTACTTCGTAGTTATTCTGCTGCTTCTGTTTCCAAATAAAACGTGAACTGTAGTCTAAATTAACTCTAAGAGAAATAACATTTTCACACTGTATCCTGTAGAGTTCTTCATTGATTTTTAACATGTACCACTCTTCTTCTAAAAGGTTCTTGGCATTTGGGTTGCATACTGCATTTCAGAGGTACAGTAATTGATGTAAATGATTGTTGAAATTTAGGTGCCCTTTTGGTACCAGTAATAAGGAATCAGGATGAGTCTCCTTATTTATCTATTGTAAGATACACTGAATTGAACTATCAGAGTTCAGCCCTGATTGGCATGGGATTCCAGCACCAAAATATAAAGAAACCTTTTTACTATACGTTATGGAGTATTTAAATATTCCATAATTGTTTTCTTTTTCCCTTTAGCCAAACCAACAAGTTTATCACTTCCATTGACGCCTGAGTCACCAAAGTAAGTACTAAAAAGTGCAAACATTTATAAAAGGGAGGGGGGTTCAATAGATTTTGGCTACAGCAACTCCATTTCAGCTTGTTTTTATAAATGTGCCCTGTCTTCCAGTGATCCCAAGGGTTCCCCATTTGAGAACAAGACTATTGAACAAACCTTAAGTGTGGAACTCTCTGGAACTGCAGGTGAGAAATGGGGAGTGCTGGCTCTTCCTTTACGCATGGCTTGTGTGTGTGTTTCTTCATTTTAATATACCACATGTACACCGAGATCTCAGAGAGGTCTCCAGTAGATTAACTTCAGTGCAGATTAGCATTGACTTTTTATCCAGTTACCTGTGAAGGAACATGTTTGAAAATATGGCTCCAAACCTACACAAGAGAGCATAATTTCTGGGAAAATATGAATGAAACCATTTATCTGTTATACTTCCCCATTTCCCCATAGATTTGTGTACAGCTGAGCAACATCTTTCAAAGACAAACCCCACAGCACAGTGTAATAGATGTTACAGATGGAAAAGTTATGTCATCCAGTCTGTCTCCAGGCCGGTCTAGGGCTGTACGTGACTGCATGTTTCAGTGCTTTGTCAATTCTAGATTAATATGTCACAAATAACAGCTTTCTCCTCTACCACTGAAAAACTATTCCATAGCTTAGAGGTAATTTTTTAAATTGGTATTCATTTTATATTCTTGCTTTCTCTTTATTTCTTCCGTTAGCACGCTTCACACAACCTCCGTTTATCCTTCTCCTCCTTTCAGATCCCTGGTGGTTGTACCTTTTGAAGATTTGTAGATGTTTTTATCATGTGCAGGTTTAGTTCATGCATCACCCGTTGTACTCATTTAATTCGGCTGCCCTTCTTTCTGGTGAAGTCAATTCCTTCAGACTCAGATCTGTTTTATTGCTTTCCTCCGAACTCTGTTTTGCTTCTGTTTTCCTGAAGTGTCCAGAATGGAGCACAAGAGTACATGTTGAGCTCCACCTGAGCTGTTGCCAAGACTGTTTTCTTTCTCAGTCATGTAATATTGAAAAATGAGAGGTGTACTTGGCACATGTTTCTCTCAGGATAACAGTGGATTCTAAATTATGTGATCTCTAGTGTTTTGGGGGACATTGCAAAATAGGTTTTCAGGTACCATAAGTCAGCTTGGTGCCCCTGAATTCAGTGGCAGCCTTACACAAGAGCAGGCCCAAGCACCAGATTTGTGTACATACTCTGGGCTTTCACCTCCCTACAACCATCATTTCGCTTTTTCAGAAACTTCTTCATTAATTCAGCATTAAAACATGCATACTTTCCTCTGCCATGTCCTGAAAACCTGCAGTCTTAACATCCCTCTCATGAGAAAAGGAAGCATCCTTCCAAGGCGCCGCCTTTTTGCAAAGCCAACACAAACAGGGCAAAATTCACTGTATGCAGCAGGATAATCCCGTTCAGTGCCAGTAGGCCTGAAGCATGGAGAAGCCTCTTTTATCATTACTGGAGAGCAAATCTGCACGAGGGTGCCCATTTGTAAGCACTCTGGTAAGTCAGTGCTTAGTGCTGCCAGCTGAACGGGGCAGATGAGGTGACTACAGCGGAGTGGTACAAGCAGCCGTTGAAATCAGTGAAGGGAGCAGTGTTTTCTCCCAGCCAGAAAGTCAGCAGCCTGCTCTTCCCATCAGCTGACGAGACAGAAAGTGGGAGTCGGTCTGACCCCTGCATAGTCCTCTTGTATTGCCTCCATAATGGCAACAGAAATGGTATTGGTATTACCAAATTCATTCTGCTCCATCAGCTGTGCACAGAAGAGGAAACAAAACAGCTCTGTAGTTTTCTTAACAGTATAACCAGAACTAGCACATTAAAAGATGCATCAGAAGCTGCTAAACAGCAGGACTGGATGAATATGTGAACAGGAACATTGTACTATGAAAACGTGTTGTTGTTTTTTTTTCCCCTCTGGCAGTAAATAAAGTCTAGCTAGAAAATAAACTGATGATAATTAGGAAGAATAAGAGTTGGTGGAGTGTGTGTGGCCAGGGAGTTGGGGCAATGTTTCTGAGCAGTGTACATGATGGTGGGTCTTGGACTTCATGTTGTACTTGCTCTGGTCTTCACAATGCCTGGTGAGGAGGTTTCAGGAGATTGTATTTCATGACTTGGTAGCTGTATTAATCTCTGCCTTCACATACATATAGATTTTATTTTTATATTCATATATGTATATGAATCTATAAAAAGATGAGTGGTTGTGCATGTCTTTAATTTGTATTGCAGTAGTGCCTTGTATCATGAGTCTAGTCTGCTTGTGCTGGAAGCAGGCAAGTCATAACGGAAACAACATCAAGTGCTGAAGAACTTACAATGTATGTGAGTAAATCATGGCAGAATTGGGACCCACTTCAGTAAAAAAAAAAAAAAAAACAACCAAAAAAAAAAGGGGGAGAAAAATAGTGGCAGTAGTGATTAATAATACCTTGGAGTTCTTTAGTGAGACCCTGGCAACTCCAAATTATATCCAGATAACCGCATTGCTCATTGTCCTTATATAGGGCAGCTTGCACTGTACAAGCACTATTTATTATAATTTAAATAGGAGTTGCCTTGATCTCACTGCCGAATTGAAAAGACCATTAGCACTGCTGCTCGCACTATCGAAGCACAAACTGTTTTAATATAAATAGCAGCTCCCTTGATCTCTCTGCTGAAAACAACATTGGTTCCCTCACTGATGAATTAACTATAGAGTAGAAAAATAAATAAATAAAAGCATTTCCCACTTGAGCCATCAATCTTCGTCACATGCACGTTTTGGATTCATGTATCTAAAGTCAAACTGAAACCATTCTCTTGCCAATGCTGTATCTTGCTTTACAATGGATTTGTTAGTAGTTGTGAATGTAACTTTGTCCTCCCTAAAACTGTCAGAACATTGATTTGTCAAATTACAAAGAGCAAATATTTTTCAGAGTGTTTACAAGCCACACATAAGAATTCTTTGAATGCACTTTAAATAAGTGGCCTATGATAGAAGAATAAAATAAGTCCATTGCTTTGTAAAAGCCCAACTCCTACAGCTGATTTCTAGTGCTGTTCTAAGAAAAGTGGACCAGAACATCATGGTATGGAGGGAGTCGTAGAAATTTTTGTGTAAGGAGAGTCTCATTCTGAGTAAGAAGCTCGCAAGAGGTCCTTCTCCCTTTGTTTCCACAGCTAGCTGCATTGCCAACACCTTGCTAAGAGGCCGTGGCTTGAACCTCTCTAATGTCTTCCAGGAATATGGGATGTTTCTTTGTCACTGGAAGAGCTCTTTCCTCTTTGTCACCAGTCAGGTTGAGGGGGCACCTGCAGGCGCAGGGACTAGGAGGATGACTCACCCTCTGGAGGTGGCTGTGTTTCTCTGGGTGATCAAGGGCTCCTCAATGATTGTCTTGGACTTTCTGCTGAACTTGTAAATGCCCAAAGTCAGATGACATGGCTCCTAAATGTTTGAAATTCAGCGTGCTCTGTTTGTCTCAGTCTCTTTTTAAACCCTCATTCCTGAATACTCAAAGCCATCACGTAAGTGCGTGAAGTGAGTTTACACACTTACACACTTAGGCTCAATCAGTAACTGGAAGGCTATTTCCACCCTCTTATCCGCAACAGGTGACTTGGTGAAATGTCTCTCATTTGCACACAGATCCCTGTAGTTTAACTGAGCGTAAAACTCCTCACTGGTCTTTCTTGGGTGCAAAATTTGATTTCTCCAAAAAGATGACAGAAAAGGCTGTATGAACACAATCAGCTTCAATAGTGATTCGGAGTTGATGAGCATCCTTGAGGATACTTATACCTTGCTATTTGCCCACCTCTAGATCTGTGTTACCTCTTAGTTGTCAGAACAAATACTTAAAATCACGTAAGAACTTGTTTGACCTCAGAATGATTTCTGATAAAATGAGACGTGAGATGCAGAGAGTTGTCCAGAGAGAGTAAAATATAGTAAATTATTTGATATTTTCAGGCATCTGTGTTTATTCTCTCCAGCACTGACAACAGGATTAAACTGAATACTCAACAGTACGTAGTTTTTTATTATATGATGACTATTTAATTTTATTATATTTTCCTGGCTTCTGCAATCTTGTGCCACACAAAAGCTCTTCTGATTCTTTTGCTGAATTAAGCTATTACCTTGTGTTCAGTGTTTTAAGTGGCCTTAAATAATGTTTCCCTTGACAATCCCTTTTCAAACTTAAAAGGTATAAAAGTATTAATTTTCAATGCCTCTCAAAAGCCCTGTGCACATGTAGAAAGGTTCTGGGGCTGCATTCCCTAAAAGACACTAATTCTCAGCCGCCTCAAAGCACAACACACGTCATCAAACATTTAAATGCTAACAGTTACAGTACAGTTTTAGAAAGATCGGTGTCTATGTAAAACAGCATTGCAAATCAGTCCTAAAAAGTCAAGATGTCATGTTTTATGCAAAGGCACTCCCCTGATTTCTGCTTATCAACCTAGCTGAGCCAAGAGTTACTAAGAGTTTTTTTTTCGTAAAGTTTTGGAAAGTATCAAAAGTAGTTCCCCAGAGACTTTCTTGAAACAAGTTGCGCGGCCGAGGTGGCAGAGTCGGCACACGTGCAAACACCTTTTGTTGCACAGACATGAGGACGACAGTGCTGCTTCGGCAGCAGTGCTGGCAAATTGATGTACACTGTTTTCAAGCACAAGATCACAGTGTGTTCACTCACTCACAGAGTGAGTTCGTAGTATATAGACAGAGCAAGGCAAAGTGCAAATGTACCATTTACCAAAGCCATTCAGTTAAAGAGAAGTCCCTACAAAGAAAATGGTTTTATAGCATGTCATGAAAAAATACTTGCCTTTTACTTTAAAAAGAAAAAAGACTGTTTAAGGGGGATGATTGTAGAGTATGTACCACTTCTAACAGATTTGCTGTGCAGAAGTACATAAGTGTGAGTGATGTAGAGGTACTTGTTTATTATAGAGCACATTTCAATGCAGTAATCATAAATATTGCTAAGGTTGTGCTCTGTTGAAATATGACCTACATACTCTTGATTGTTTGTGTTACGTGATTTGTCTGACACCCATTACATTCTGGGTAATGGCAGCCATTTGTTGCTGTGCACAGCAGGCTCTTTTGACAAAAGAAAATAGGCAGCAATAAAAAAGCTATAGTCTGAATTACATTCTGCACAGCGCTGCACTGCTGAGAGTTTGTGCAAGTGTGTTAACAATGCTCTGAACTGCCTCTTGTCAGCCTTCAGCCCGTAATGGCCATCTGTCCTTCCATAAATCTGTCAAAACCTGCTAAGTTCAAGAGAGAGCACAGAATATACCTTGTACTGTCAACGCTAACATGTACACGTTGGCGGAGAAATCGGCGCGTGTGAAATAATCCAACAGTTATAGCATATTGTAACGCTGTTGATGTGGGATCATGGCCCTCAGTGAAGATTACCAGGGATTAGCGTGAAGATGGGCAAGTGTGCAGCCAACTGGTTTTCTCAAAGTTCACGGTTTGGAGATTGGTCATGGGACATGCTGAAGGTGGACTCTGTAGTGGTGACGTGAATTCAAAACTTCACTCCTTCCTCCATTCCCCGATGGAAGTTTGTTCAAAAGTTAAATGAACATTTTCCAACTTTTATCTGTTTCTACTTGCCTGTGCGCTTCCTGCTTCTGCTGAAAACCAGGAAAAAAGCCAAAATGCCACGAGGAAGCCCTTTCTTAGTCTGTCCCCAGCACAGTTCTGCCAGCAAGAGAAGTGCCAGAAATGCAGCTCAGTCTGTACTTTTGCGAGGGGTTTTTTGGTAGGGTTTTTTTTTTTTTTCCCTCCTCTAAAGATTGTTGGACTCCTTGTAGGGCTTCTGGAAATCGTTGTGCTCTGTGTTTAGCTTGCTTCCTGCCAGGGCTAGCTTTAAAAAAGTGGAAATGGAAACAATATTTTATTTGGAATGTTGGATTATCTCTGAGGTTTCTTTGCCTGAAATTCTTAAATACGCATGTTCATTGTGGATGGTTGTATTTCTGCTTCATTCTTTCTTTAAAATTACATTCAAAAATCAGTAACTAACCTCAGAGCCTCTCATGGACTGTGTAATTTAATGAGTAAAAGTGACAGTTCTAAATTTTTTATCTAGAAAACACTTTTTGCTTACTCAAATCTTTGTTGAATCTGAGCGTGAAGTTTTAACCCAGAAATTATTACTGTAGAATTTTGAAGAGGACTGTTCTCTTCATTTTAGCAAAAATTCATTTGGTAGTCAAAAATATTTGTTAGTGAGGAGGTGGACAAGGTGTGAAATACTGCTGATTCAAGTGAATTTTTGGGAAAGAAGAAAAAATTGAGGACTCAAATTATGGGAAGTAGTTTAACAGTGATGAATTTGCACAAAACTTTTTTACTATTAAATTCAAATTTGAGGTGACTAGTGGTTTAGGTGTCATTATCTTTGCCTCAGTTTCCCTGACTTTTGTGGTGGCATTAGGCGAAGTCTTCACATAGCCACGGGTAGCTCATAACCATTTTTTCCAAGCATTCAGACAAAATCAAGCTTCTCTCTCACATCAAGTATTCACGCCTTGATTCTTCTATCTTCTTTTTTTTTCTGGAAAAAATTCATTGCAGCTAATGCAATGGGACTCCCAGTCTCCATTTATGCTCCTTAGGGAGCACTATGCATTGATGGACGCTTTTCCTTCTTTACAGCAAAACACTGTAAAACGTATTCCATTTGCATTGATCTGCTGAGCTCTGTTGCATGGTTAAAAATACAAAACAAAACACTATAGCCATGTTCAAAATACACGTTTCCTGTAAGTGTGTCTGCCCTCTCTTTTCATTCTTGCTAAGGAAGTAAGTTCATTGCTTGGGCTAGAAGAAATTTTGGGCAGCGTCAGCCTCTGGAGTGCTTAAGGATGGTCTGGATTATCTAGGAGAACTCCCTGATCTTGGCCTAATTTGTTTAATTTTAAGCATATATACTTCTAAATAACATTAGGGTCAGTTGGACAGAAGCAAACTTTTCAAACATAACATAGTAAGTACCTTCCTGAAGAGTAATTATTTCCTGAACAGTGGCTGCAGTTTGATGATACTCTGCCCTGATGTCCTGGTTATCCTCTTGTAAAGTCTGAAGGAATTCTATGGTTTCCACAGAAAATATTGAGAGTTGTATTCTACCCTTATGAAAATAATTGGAAGATGCTGCTTCAGTTCCCAGCTTTGACTGGAAAGGGCTGTAGTCCTTCCTGCAATTTCGTCTCACCATAGTGATATAACCTGTTACGTTATGTGAACAATCCTGGTAGTTAGTGATACCTTTAGTCTTTGAATACTTCTCTGTTTCATTTTAACTCCCTACTTCATGACTCTCACTAATATTTAGTTCTAAATGCAATGGTTCGTTACAGTTGCAGTTGTCCTGTTGTTCACTTGGGTTTCGGTTGCAGAACCGCATTTCAGGCAAAATGTATTAGTTATGCTTACAAGAATGTATTATACATACATTAGCGATGGTTTAATAAGTTAATGAACTGTGGAGATAAAGAGTCATTGCAGTCGAGTTGTGGAGTTGCTGTACTTCCTTGCATTCAAGTTCTGCATCCTACCAAGGTTCCTTTGGTAGCACTCATTTAATTTTCTTGGGCTTGCTTTTATTCAGGTTTTTGTGGGCTAATTTCTTTAGGCTTTTGACGGTGCCAGTCTTTTGACTTTTGATTTTTATATCAAAATCTTTTTGATTTTTAACAAAAAAGCCTTTTGGTTTTTATCTCTTGATCTTTTCTATCAAAATCTACAGAGAGAGAGGCGGATGTCATGAGGGAATGGGAGGGGCAGAAACGATGCTGAAGATTAATGGCAATGCATTAGTACTGTTGCTATTGTTGTTTCCAGACCTTTGGTGTCTCACACCCTAAATACTCTCATTCCCAGTAATTGTAGTGTTAAATTAAAGTGACATAGGATGGGGTCTTGCTTTGTATCTATTTTAAAGAGGCCCATGAGCTGCCTTTATAAATGCTGTATGTGTGCTTAAAAATATTCCTTTCCTCCTTTTTTTCCCCCCTTAGGCCTAACTCCACCTACGACCCCTCCTCACAAAGCCAACCAGGATAATCCTTTTAGGACTTCACCTAAGCCGAAGTCATCATGCAAGACTGTTGTACCACCTTCAAAAAAGCCCCGCTATAGTGAGTCTTCCGGTTCTCAAGGAAATAACCCAATCAAGAAGGGTCCAGAACAGTCTGAGCTGTATGCACAGCTTAGCAAGACTACAGTACTGTCCAATGGACATGAGGAGAGAAAGACAAAACGGCCCAGTTTGCGGCTGTTTGGTGACCATGACTACTGTCAATCTGTGAATTCGAAATCGGAAATACACATTAAAATATCCCAGGAACTTCAGGACTCCAGACAACTAGAATTTAAGGATTCTTCACCTGGGTGGCAGTGTCAGATTTGTTCTTCTTTAGAACAAGACCAGTATTTCAAGAAAGAGACTTTACAGACAAGTAAGCAGGAATCCCATGGTAATAACAGAAAACAGCTTCAAGACCAGGAAATTCGGGCTGAACTGAATAAGCATTTTGGTCACCCCAGCCAAGCTGTTTTTGATGAAGAAGTAGATAAGACCAGAGAACTGAGGGACAGTGATTACAGTAATGAACAATTCTCCAAACTACCTATGTTTATAAATTCAGGACTAGCAATGGATGGTCTCTTTGATGACAGTGAAGATGAAAGTGATAAACTATGCTACCCTTGGGATGGGACACAAGCCTATTCATTATTTGATGTATCGCCTTCTTGCTCTTCTTTTAACTCTCCATGCAGAGATTCAGTGTCTCCACCCAAATCCTTATTTTCTCAAAGATCCCAAAGGACACGCTCTAGATCAAGGTCCTTTCCTCAACGCAGGTCTTGTTCCCGTTCTCCATATTCCCGATCGAGATCAAGGTCGCCCCATAGTAGATCCTCTTCAAGGTACAGTACAGCAAATTCATGTATCGTCATCATAGTTAAGAAGAAAAATGGCAAAAACATAAAGCAACTTAGAGGAAAGAAAAAACCAAGAAATAACTTAATCCAGTGCAACTCATTCTGTTGCTCCTGAGCTGATTAACTCTGAAGGTTACCGGGTTGCTGCAGAAACACTTGTTGCCATTATCCTTTAAATTTGCCAAGTTTACACTTTCTGAGTGGAGCCAGTCAGGTCAGCAGCGGAGCAATTGGTGAGAGATGTACACAGCTAACCTTTCCCATTATCTGCGAGCAGCCCGGTGCCAATCTAGCTGTAGTCCCTATCAGATGAAGTTGACAGTGGCTGACTCTCTGCTCTGTGTTAGCCTCAATGAGGAACATTACAGAAGGGCGGGGGGGTGAAATCACTTGAGGCCCCTTAGTTGACTAGGAGATCGCAAACTGTCACTGGAAAATCTCACTGGTGGCTTAGAAGAAATTGTATGTTTGGCAGAGAGGTAGAAAATGGTGTCAATAGAGTCAAACTGAATGACAGAGGTGAATGTGTTTCTTCCTGCAGATCTTGTTGCTATTATGAGTCCAGCCACTGCAGACACCGAGCATACAGAAGTTCTCCCTTACGTGCAAGATCGCGATCCAGATCACCGTATAGTCGCAGACCCAGGTAGTCGGTTTTGCCTGCATTTGGTTTGCTTTGCAGCAGGTTCTCAAGAGATAATGAAGCATTCTAGAAGTTGTGTTACTAATTGTACATTCACAAATGAGGGTGCTTGATTTAATGACTAAGTTATGTTTCCTAGATATGACAGCTATGAGGAATATCAGCATGAAAGACTGAAGAGGGAAGAATACCGCAAAGAGTATGAAAAACGGGAATCTGAAAGGGCCAAACAAAGGGAGAGACAGAGGCAGAAAGCAATTGTAAGCACTGTGAAGATAACTTCCATTTTGAAATAGATTTCTGTTTCTTTTCACAGATTTCTAATCCTGCAACTCAGACTTTATTTTCTGTCTTTCTTATAAAAGAAAAACAAAATATGAAAATCTACTTACACGTATTTCTTAGTGTTTCAAATTTTAGGCATGTATGTTTTCGTAACAATTTGTGTTTCAATGTTACAATACTAATTTTTTCAGGTTCTATAAATTGCAACTTTCCAAGCTTTTCACAGTCAACGGGTACAAAGGGCTTACTAAAAAAAGGTTTAATCCCAGACAAAAAAACAGTTAAAAGTGAACCAGTCTATGTCTTATACAGATCTATCAGTGAACCTGCATTTTATACTATATATCACCTGCCAGAGTGCCAGTAATCAATGTCTATTGTCTGTATTTCTGGTTTTTTACATAAGCAATATAAGGAGTTAGCTTACATACTGATTGTTGGATTTTCATACTAGCTGTAATTGTTTATACAGAGGGTGCTGATAACAGAATTCAAAACTGGGATCCAAAGGCATGATTTTAATTTTTTTTTTTTTCCTGTCTATGACTCGGTTAATTTTTAAATTATTTTTAAATAAATAAATAGTCTGAAGACATGATTGATGCAATTTAAAAATGTCACTTGACACTGGCCCTTTCATAATGAATATGTATTATTTAATTATTTTGTTCGTCTGTGTTCTGTGTGAAACAACTGAAATACCTGAGGCAAAGGAAATACCCATGTGGGGATGAGCAACTCTCTTGGCTATTGTAGCAGTAGGACAGAAAAATGGCTATTAAATGGACTGGTGGCTTTTGCCCCTTTGTATTTCCCCATTGGCAACTGTGTGATGGTTTTGATAAATCGGGAACTGTTGTAAATCTGGACTCCTCCTGTAGTTGCTAAGCCCATTTGTTGGCTCACCTTAACATTTTCCGCTTGGTTTTCTGTGTCCTGCTCTTTCCGTTCAGTTGTACCTTCACGGCTGTCCTGGCTGTGCTCTGGCTCTTGCATGAACTGGTGCAGACTGGGACACTTCATCTTAGTTTCCAGATTTTCCCTTAGTGCTCTGTCCAGGGCTCACCAAAACGAATAGGTCTTTTTCCAGTGCCTTTAGTGGACTTTGTAGTAAAAGGTGATTTGTCACACGCTCAGCAGCGTTTCTCCTAACACTTACACCTACAGAACTGGAAGGGTGTAGAGATTGACAGACTGGTGTAGTCTACAGCAACGAGAAGTTCTGGGAGGGAATAGACACCTTTATTTTCAGGTTTTTGTCTCTGCTACTGTTCTGAGTGAGCTTCATCAAATCATTTAACTTTCCTCTGCTTCAAGTGCCCTATCTACAAAGTGTGGGTGATAGGTGTATTTTGTAAAGCGTGAGATATAGAGCTATAACATGCTCTGCTGTGCTGATCTGAAATTCGGTGAAGGCAATGGAATGATTTTCCTTGGCTTCAGACACGGCTATATTTAATTCAATTGTTGCAGTTAGTTTTAAAATATCTGGCTTCCATCTGCTTAGACATGAACGCTACCTTCCAGCAATTGTTACTTACACTGGCTGTTCTCTCTTAGATCTAACACAAATTGGAGATTCACGTAGACCTCTGTCACGGGTGTATCTTGCTACTTCTCAATTACTGTACCTTACAGGTATAAATAAACATGAATCTTGCTGAGGAGGTAGAAAATTTGATTTAGTTTAAAACAAACAAATATTTGCCAAGTAGCTAATCAAGAGAAAAGGAAAAAGGAAAGAAAAGCAGCTTTAAAAGCTCCAGATATGCTGCATCGTAACTTCCTGTGTTAAAAATTTTAGATGTTTGAAAACCAAGGTTGAATTTCTTTTCTTTCTAAAGTGAGCATTGTCATGATAATTAACTTTGTTAATGAAATTATTTATTAATAAACATAAATAAATCAGAACTAAAAGGTAAATATCAATAAACAGGACATGGCAAAATCTTAAAATCGAGTCACCTGTGTAAAAGCTGCAGGAGATGTAGATGAAATCCTATTAACTCCTTTACCCAAAGTCTATCAGCACTTTTACTTTAAAAATCTGTATTGAATCCTGCCAGTTTATTCCCTGTGCAAACAAGTAGGGGTTAGGGGACAGCAGAGAAAAGAAAGCCCTGATCCCATGAAGTCAGTGATAAAATTTGAATTATTTCTAGCATTCTGTGCTCCTTTTCTTACTCCTTTTGGCTTATGGGTCTCTTCTGTGTTACTCTTTTCTTTCTGGAGGGACTCAACTCATTTATTGTTCAGCCACAAGAATCTCCTCTCTCTTTCCTTGAACTCTTCCTACAGTCCCATAAATTTAAATTTCTTTGCTCTCTGTGTTGGGGAATTTTTTATTTTCTTTCTAGCCCATTCATGTGCTGTCAGAACTGATTCATGACCACATGCCTCCAGATACTGTAAAAAAAAGTGGCCCAAAGATTGGGCAGCACTAAGGTGTTACACAGGGCAGGTGGCGTTTCTTCATGTGCAGCAGTGTGCTATGATCTCGGGAGTTAGTTGTAGAAAGGATGCACAGTGAAAAGGGAACAGAAGTTATGACTGAGCTGAAAGCCATCGGGTAATATTGGTTCAATATCTAGAATTAGTCTCCATGTGACAGTAAGTGTGGGAAACCTAGGAAAAAGAAATGAGAAAAAAATTCACATATTTTAATCTGTCAAAACCATATGTGCAGCAATGCCCTCTGATTGTGCAGGCAGCTTGTATTTTGGCAGACAAGAAGGCATATTGGCAGAATGCTGAGGAGGCTTGTTTTAGAAGCCTGTGCTGATGCTATGTGGTGGAAGCACGTTTAAATGGCTACCCCTTCAATCTCGCACACACCACCTTCGCTGCAGTAGCTTCAGATCAGCTGGAAGCCTGGGCTAGCATTTCCCTGTATGGATTCCTGAATTCCTATCTCGACTTACAGCTATATACAGGTGGCTTGACTTCAATAGGTACCGTGATATTCTTCTCCTCTTCCTTTTCTTCTTTTCCCCTCTCCATTTACTGCAGATTCAGTGCCTTTTCTTGTGGATTGGGGTCTTAATTTTGAGCAGTCATGCTTGAAAACTATGGGCTGAGCCCACAAGATAATCCCAAGCACAAATACAGGCTTGGTGGGGAATGGCTGAAGAGCAGCCCTGAGGAGAAGGACCTGGGTGTGCTGATTGACCAGAAGCTCAACATGAGCCAGCAATGTGCAATCGCAGCTCGGAAGGCCAACTGTATCCTGGGCTGCATCAAAAGAAGTGTGGCCAGCAGGTCAAGGGAGGTGATTCTGCCCCTCTACTCCACTCTTGTGAGACCCCACCTGGAGTACTGCATCCAGCTCTGGAGTCCCCGACATAAGAAGGACATGGACCTGGTGGACCGTGTCCAGAGGAGAGCCATGAGGATGATCCGAAGGCTGGAGCACTTTTCCTACGAGGAGAGGCTGAAAGAGTTGGGGCTGTTCAGCCTGGAGAAGAGAAGGCTCCAGGGAGATCTTATTGCGGCCTCCCAGTACCTAAAGGGGGCCCACAGCAGAGCTGGGCAAGGACTTTTTACTAGGTCACGTAGTGACAGGATGAGGGGGAATGGCTATAAACTGGAAGAGGGCAGGTTTAGACTAAACATTAGGAAGAAGTTTTTCACCTTAAGGGTGGTGAGGCACTGGAACAGGTTGCCCAGAGAGGTTGTTGAGGCCCCATCCCTGGAGGGGTTCAAGGCCAGGCTGGACGAGGCCTTGGGCAACCTGGTCTAGTGGGAGGTATCCCTGCCCATGGCAGGGGGCTTGGAACTCGATGATCTTTAAGGTCCTTTCCAACCTAAACCATTCTATGATTCTATGATTTTTGTCATTCCTTGATTTATACTTTTGATTGTGATTCCTTTGCTAACTGAGCAAATGTTAGCATAGTTTAGTTTGATCTTGATTTATTTCACTGGGTCTCCATTTGGTTTTAGAAGGGCTCCTCATTGAACATAGGGGTGGTCTGCCACCAAGACTTACTAAACTTTATAATGCTAACCAGATCATAGTGGAAAAACATTCATCATGAAACTTGAGGAGCAACTGCAGGACAGGACAGTCTACTTAGGGCTTGGTAGAAACTGGGATCCAAGCCCTAACCACGGCAGATCACAGTGATTTGCCAAGAAGACTGAGGACCCCTTTCTTATTCTGATACCCTCAGGGAAATTTCTGAGTTATGCAGGCTTTTACACTGACACCTCATTAGATCACGTGGCAAATACTTTCCAAGGCATGATATCAGAAATGCAGTTAGCACATTTCAAGTCACCAGTTCATGGTTTCTCATCGACATGGTGCACCAGGGCTGAGAGGTTGAACTGTCCGAGGAGCAGCCTGGTGTTCTGGATCTCTGCTACACTGACGCTCTGGCCACGATACTGACTTAGGGTCACATCCTCCCAGCAATTCATGTACTGCATGCATGGGCTGCTACCAGAATGTATAACAAAATTACCTTATATACCTGAGTAGAAAACTACTATTAACATTCTACTTTCCATTTCTAAGTGCTGACAGCTTCCATGAGACAAGTATCAAGAGTCCTTGTCCCAGAGAGCTTATGGGTGTAAGAAGATAAATGTGCTGTGAGGCCACTGCAGCAGAAAGAAACACATGGTTTCAGAGAAAATAAATTTGATCTACAACAGGAAGGCACAAGAAAGGTGGTTTCATAAATGAGTGCTTGGCTTCTCTAAAGTCTAAAACCAGAGTCAGCCTATAATGGAGTGCATTTCCACTAATGAAAGATCCAATGTACATCATATTTTTGGTTTGGATTTTTTTTGTCGTTGCTCATCTTGATGGCCTTGATCCCAGGCACTCTAACTTTGCTATATGAGTTGCTGAAAATGTATCAGATTACCTAAATCTTGAGGTTTACTGGTCCATCATTATTTTACTAGGGGTCACCATGGAGCATGGCTGAACTGTTTCACTCCTCAGTTAGCCACACAATAGCACTTGACAATTTTGTTCTTCCTTTTTTTTTCTCTTTTTTGTGATTCTTCCTTTTGCTGTTCATGCTGGCCCACAGGTCATACTTATTCTTTTTTAATACAGAATCTAAAGAAATTTTTTATTATTACGTCAGAATCTTAAGCTTTAATGGCTTTTTCCATCCATTAAACTCTGTCCAACCATTCCCGTTGCACTTTCAAAGTGGTATTTGGCCTCCAGCTCTAAGGATAAAAGTCTTCATGGCTTTCTACTGGAAGAGAAGTCACTTGGCCTGGAAGGCAACACAGGCACAGGGCTTGCACCCAGCCAGCCGCCCGTGATGGAGGAAACGGCAGAGCCTTTGCTAAGCCCATGGCAGACCCCAGCTTTAAAATGGCCCTGGATTTCTTCTCTTAGCTTCACGTAAAGCATTACCTGGCTCTTGGGGAACTACATGTGCACCACAGTTGTGCAGACAAAAAGTGGTACGGGAAACGGGGTCGGCAGCACTATGAGGTGTTGCCTCTGGAGTGGCTGCTTTCAGTTCCCGCAGACCCTGCTTAGCAGCACCAGGGGCTGGCAAAGCAAATGAGTGTTGGGTGAAGAAGCCGGGTACAAAGAAACCTGTGAAAACTAATCCATCTAATGGTCTGTGCTTTAGTTCCTTGTGAAATAAAGTATTAAGAATGAAGAAGGGAAAACAAAATTAAGTTTTGGAGGAAGCCTTTGCAAGACAAAAAGTCCTTAGCATCAGTGAACGCTTTGCAGGATGAGCAGTCCCTTTATTGACCTGTAGATGTATAAGGTATATCCTGGACCTGTTTTCTCAAGTTTTGGCATTCTAATGATTTAATATTTTCATTTGAGACTTGAAATACTGCTTCTCAGTCTGAGATTTTCTGTCACATCTGCCCATTCAAATGTTTTCACTGCAAGGAGGAAAGAGCAAGATTATGGAGAAGAAGCTATAGATAAACCAAAAGAAGACAGACATGTTGAGCCTGAGGGAGTTGGCTGGACTCTTCTTTCTTCCTTTTTTTACTTGGCAAAGCAATGAACTATACTTAAAGCTTATGATACAGAATAAATCATCTGCACTTTTGGGAGGGAAATATGAACAGTATCTTCTGGAGTTTCCTGCAGCTTCCCTCTGCCCACATTAAATTGAAAACAAAAGCTTTTCTCTGCTGTTCTCTAGGTTTCCAAGTCATATATCATCTCCTCTAACAAGTGCAGTAAAAGCATACTTAATATGCACATATGGACCTCTGCATGTAACTTATTATAAGATAAAGGTCTTTAACATTTAGAGGTATGTTGTAATCTTGTTAGGCTTGTATACCACTTATTATTAATGGCAATAAAAGGCACGTATCTCTGTGAATACAAATACATTCTTCATGGTTGCTTTAAACAAACGAAAGTTAAGCAAGACAAAGACAATGCTGTATGAATCCTGTGTTCCCTGGCATCTTGTGCCACCGTGGCACTCTGCTTAAAAAAATACTTGAACACATCTCCTCATGTGTGCACACTGGAGGACATATGGTGCATTTCAGCTTTAAATTTGAATTTCCTTAATTTTGCAGGTTTAACTTATTCCCTTAATGATAGTTTAACAGGCCTTTTTTTTTTAATTGTTCGGTTTTGTTTTATTATAGTTGTCTTAAAGGGATATTAGAGATATAAAGGTTATTAGAGGAATAGAAGAAGGAAAAATTGCACAGTTTTTTTAATTATTTCCATCACACTGTAATATAACAATCTCCATGTCAGTGAGTGAAACATTATGTTTTTTCAGTTGAGATGTATTATCTCAGCTAAAGTATATTAGACAGTCTGCTACGTTATGTTCTGCTCCATCTGGTCAGCCATTTAGGTTCAATAGCAAGTATCAATGGAATTGTTTCTTATCAAGTGTTTCAGTGCGGCTAAATCCTTGATTTGGTAAAACACTCTGAAAAAGTAATTACTTTGCATATGCAGATTTTCCTGGTTTTGAAGTTTATGGCACCCAACCATACTGAAAGTAAGCAGAATTAGAATGGGGGAAATGAAGGAAATGCAGATTCTGTTGCTTGCACTGTGCAGTCCCTAGTTTGCAGGAGCCCTACCCAAACTCCTGTCAGGAGGGTCACTTTCTGGACTGGGGCACAGTAGCGACAGAGATAAAAAGCAGCAGCTGTCTGTAAAGTAGCCCTCTTCCCTAAATTTATGGCAGTTCATGAGTGCACTTGTCCTTCTTTTGGCCGTGCTAGCTTCTCCAAACTGCACTGCTGTGGCAGAGAACAAGGACAGCTTTTGGACCATGCACTTTGGAAGGCATAACATTTAAAAATGAACGTGTCTGTCCCAGCAGGGTTGTAGAGGACTATCAAGGCAGTCATCTTGTTTCCTTATATAATTAAAAGAGGCAGTAGTTTCAAGCATCTAAATGAGATACTTACCTCATCCCGTTGATTAAACAGAGCATATACATACTTTGGTACAGCAACCAGGGACTCCACTGGGCTGACCAGGGAGCTATAAAGGACACAGGTGTTTCTAGTGGTCACTTGATGTGCCATACCTTAGTGTGTAGGAATTTTGGGTAGGAGTGTGTGATTCTTGGGTCTCTGTTTTCTGGAGCTTTAAACTCACTTTCATTTCTCAGGAGCTTAGATTAACTGGATTTGAGCCTCTCAGATGTGTTGAGGCTGGGAAAAGTCAGGGAAAATAGTTGACTAAGCGTGCTAGTGAGAAGGAGTTTCTTTCAGCTTCCCACTGCAGGAATTTTTTATTTATTTTGCATTAAACAGTTCCGGGGAGCAGAGTGTTCTCCTGGGAACAGGGAGCCAAGATTTTGGGCCCCCATAACTGAGAGTTCTGATAGTCCCTTCATCTCAAGCGAGTGCTCAAACAAGTAAAGAAGAGGCATCAGGATCATTTCTGTTTCTACACGTGTTTTGGTCTGATCTCAATCCTATTATCAGTGGTCCAAGAAGGACTAGTGCCCTATGCCTCTGTGGAGACTCATGGAAAAGATACATTTCATGCTGTATCTGAATTGTAACACTATAAGCTACCTGTCTCTTCGGGCTAGGATGTTTCTGAGGAGGAATGCAAGTCCATATTTGCCTTTTGCATCACGCAGTTGAGGTGCCATTAGCCTTTAGGCACCTCCAGGTTACGATAGTCATGAATTCTCAGCAGTCACTATAGCTCCTTCAGCATTTGGCACCTAAATTCTGCGCAAGTCTCAGGTGCCAAAGCTGATGGTTTAAACTGATATTGCTCCACTGACTGACAGATTTACGCCAGCTGAGAATGTGGTGGTGGTGGTTGAATTTATGGGACGAATGTGTGGGTGTGTAAGGGATGAGCAGTAGGGCTGGTAGTGCCAGACTTCTGCAGGCCAGGGGCAATCTGAGACAGCCAGGCTGAGCACCCAAGCCATGTGTAGCTGGTGCTTATTTGCCCCGATTACCTTAAGGTCAGTGTTTTGAAGATCTTTTTGCCTTTTGCTTTGCTTGCAGCTCACTAAATGGCTCTACCCTCAGTACAGTGTTCATCCAAAAATTCATAAAGTGACTCTCACAGGGTTTCCTAGTCCTTCTGTCATTCTGCTGAGCATTTCCACTCAGGAAGGAAGGATATGACCATGATTTGATTGTTCTGAAAGAGTCTTTGGTGCTTTGCTCCATGTGTCGAAGAACACCCTAGCCTGTAAAAATCAGTGACTTCAGTCGGGGTTTTTTTCCAAAGAGACAGAAAGGTAACGGCGACCACAGGATATATTTTATTGTGCTGCCTCCCACGCCCCACCCACCACCCCCCCCCCAAAAAAAAAATTTGTTTTAATAAAAGTAATCTTCTGGACCCCTAGTAATTTTCACTCTATTTTAAGGTATGGATTATGGTGGAACAGTTGATTGCAGGATGAATGGGCTATTGAGTCATCTGAGTTTATAATGTTATGTTTGTAATACATTTTGTTATGTCTGTGGTACATTTATGCAATTATTGTGTTACTTTATACTACTCCACAACTAAGATGGGTTTTGCCCAAT
This sequence comes from Charadrius vociferus, assembly GCF_000708025.1. Taxonomy (NCBI): domain Eukaryota; kingdom Metazoa; phylum Chordata; class Aves; order Charadriiformes; family Charadriidae; genus Charadrius; species Charadrius vociferus. Next base: position 4,366,271 of record NW_009648963.1, on the reverse strand, counting down.
ATTGTATAGATGGCAAGAGAAAGGGAGCTCCTGGTTTGAAAGAGTTTACAGTCTTTGGGGGGGAAAGTGGTCGAAAGGATGGAAGAGAAGAAGGTGCGGCAGGATACAAAGGGAGCTGTCTGACAGTGTATAGCAGAAGAGTGACAGCAAGCAGTGAAACCTTCCAGGAGCACACCACCTGACAAACGTAGTGTTGTTTAAATACCTTAGATGTTTTCCAGGAGAAAACTATTTCACTTACTAGCAAGATGCAGTAGGTCTTTCACAAGAGACTGTTACTATAATTATGCATCCCCTGCACATCCATGTGTGTGTATTTGTGTGTATTTATGTATACGTTCATATCTATTACATGTTTGTTAAAAACGTGCCTTCCCTGTTGCTGTTTCTCAACAGGAAGAACGTCGTGTGATTTATCTGGGTAAAATCAGACCTGACACAACCCGAACAGAACTGAGGGACCGGTTTGAAGTTTTTGGTGAAATTGAGGAGTGCACAGTAAATTTGCAGGATGATGGGTAAGAACTTTGGAGATTACTTCCTGTTTGGGAGCTACCATATGTAAAAAAATATGGCAGTAGGATTACTGGTATGGGAGTTACCAATGTAAGTGCTGTGACAGATGACATGCTGAGTTCAAAACCTTATTTATTTTCTTTCATCCTTATTTATTAATCTTGCTAGTTGAGATTTCCTGTCCCAGAAATAAGTATTTAGCTGCGTGACAGGACAATCACGCTGATAAATGGATGCAGTACTTCTGGCATTTCCACTGCTGGATCTCCTGCAAGTTCTTGCTTTCTGGAAGGGGTTACACTAATGTGTGTTAACTCTTTTCAGCTTTTGTTCTCAACTGTATTTTTCAATTGCAGAGACAGCTATGGTTTCATCACCTACCGCTATACTTGTGACGCCTTTGCTGCTCTTGAAAATGGATACACTTTACGCAGGTCAAATGAACCTGACTTTGAGCTGTACTTCTGTGGACGCAAGCAATTTTGCAAGTCTAACTATGCAGACCTAGGTAGGTGTTTTGCTCTGTGGGAATTAAAGTACATAACTGGAACCTTGTAACTCAGGAGGACTTAGGGTTTGCTTCTTTTTTGTTTGCTGCTTATATTATTTAAATGATTGGGAGGGGTTAAAGGAAGTGGTTTTCACTTGCTGCACGAAGTTTAAAAGTCTACTAATCTCAGCTCTAATCTGAGCTGGCTTCTTTCAGATGTTTCAGACTGTGAAAAGTCTTTCTAAGCCGGTTTCCATCATTATCAAAAATAAGTGCCAGATATTCAATAATACGTTTCCATATTGAAATGAAAGCACCATAGAAACCTCCTGCACGCTTTGCTATTCATTGCTATGCTATGACTGCTTGGTTCTAATGCCTGATTTATTTTTATAAGCAATAAACAGAGAACAAAGTAGATGCCTCACCCCAAAAAATCCATTATGATTTTTACTTTGCCATGAGTTGTGCAGTAGATGTGTAAAACTTGCCAGAGACACTCCTTAAACACTATTCATAGTTTCTCAGGTTTGGAAGCTGGAAGGGCTTGTGACCAAATCTGACCCTTAGTATATAGCAAAGCCCACAGATCCCAACTGGTGGTTCTCAAGTCGTGCATAAGCATCTATGTCTGAAGGTGTCTCCTTGCAGGGACTTCTGGAGACCTTAGCAAATCTCTTAGTGTTTGCTGTCCCACTGATGTGGGGCAGTAAGCACACCAGTCTCCAGACCCCAGTATGCTGTGATAACTCCAGTACCGAGTGTGCATACTGGCTGCAATAAGACATCTGGGTCTGTCCTAGTCCTGTCTGGGCTAAAATGTGTGGTTCTGTCCTATGCTCTGGGTCAGGTGTGATGTGGTCTGGGTGTGATGCTTCCCCTTGCAAGGATGTTTGGAGATGTTCAAAGTCTTGCAACAGGAATACTGATGTTAAGTATATGCATAAAGAGACCGTGCAGACTACCAAAACATCCTCTGTAATATTATAATGTATTATAAACTCACCTCTAATTTAATTACCTTTTAAAATGTAAAGTATTCATTAAATGTTAAACCCTTCCTAATACCTGTATAAATAGACTAAAGGTATGGGAGATACTCTTTTCTGAATAACATAGCCAGGGACATTTTGCTGTTGAATCTATATTAATCAGATATTGTGGTTTTTTGTGAATAAATGACCACAGTCATTAAAATCTCTCATAACCCTGTAACACAGTGCTAATGAAATCTTGTATGTGCTGCCCTCGGCTTTGTACAATGCAGGAAGTGAATACAGATGTATTTTTTCTAACCAATTGATGTCTTTTCAGAATAAATGATAAAGACGATACGCATTGTTCACGATGAATATGCTATAATTCACTTCAGTGGCTAAACAGATAATGTAAAGCTAAGAAAAGGCAATTGACTGCTGAAGAGATATAGGGTTGATGTTGAAAATATAAAAGGTAGCAAGGCATTTGTTGAAATGTAGGCTGATAAAAACAGTAAAAACAGATTGAAGTCTTGACTTGATTTGACTTATCTTCAGCAGTGGGAGCCAGGGTCGTCTCTGTATCTCAGAAAATCTGGGGTTTAAAATAAGTTGTCTGAAGGGACCCCTCTTGAACATTATTCATCACTGGGAGTATTCCCTGGCAGGTCTTGCCGTACTGAGTGGGATTCCCAGAGTGTCTGTGAGCAGGGTATTTTCACTTTGTCCTGCTGACAGCTTGAGCTTCTGTACTTTAGACTGCATTCCCTGTTTTTTGCAGAGTATCTGATAGAGCTACATAAGGAAATGGCAGGATGAACTTTAAAATTCATGAGCTAGTACAAGGACAGAGAGAATTAATCAGCTTTGGGTTGAGTACAGAAGAAAGAAAACACTTGAAAATAGTAGTCAGAAGTTTAACACCTCTCCTCTGTGAGAAGATATTGTCTTAGCAGAACTTGTAATGAACATTTAATGCACAGTGTGTCTTATAGTGGTAGATGGGGAGTTCTGATTAATTCAACACATGAAATGGCAAGAAAAGGGCACTCTCATAAAGGAGCTGTGACACAGGAACCGGGGAGAGTCAGTGTTAAGCAGGGATGACTCCAAAAGGAAATTCAGTGCTTGCAGCCACGCCAATAATTGCCGTACTGGAGCTGTATGGCCACAGTCGTACAATCCCTCCTCTGTGCAAGGAACAGACTGACGTCTGTCTCTGAGCAACTGGCAAAGCTGGAGCAGGTATAGCAGGTCACAGGAGCCAGACCATTATTGCTGCTGTGGCTTAGCACATACGCTGCAAAAAGCCGAGGAGCCCACCTAAGGTTGCTTGTACGGTGGTGCAGAGGCCCTGCCCTGAATTGCTCGCACTGTAAACAAGCAAACCCCCAAAAAATCAGAGCGGAAGCAAAAACAGAGATTCAGGGAGGTGTAGTGACTTGTACAAGACGCCACGGCAGGACGGGCAGAAGCAGCGGTGTCGCCTGCATGCTGCCCGCAGGCTGCCCTGGCTTTCTGAAGAACCATACCCTAGTACCTTTCTCAGGAGAAGTGAGTCTTGGGTATTGCATGTTGCAAAAGAACAGCTGCAAAACAATGTTGGAGTTTTGGGTAAAGCATCTGTCAAGATTATCTAGATTATCTAGACTACTTTGAGACCTATACATAGTGTGTCGATGCTCAAGTCCTTGGAGAAACTGTTTTGAGTTTACCTGCTCTATAGGTACTATAGGTGCAATTTATGGATCTCCCCCACTGCTGCTGCTGATGTACTGCTTTTGTTAAGTCCTGCTTCTTACCAGAAAGCTCTGTCCATATCTAAAGCTTCTCTGATGACAAATTCTGGGCTTTTGTCGTCCCATAAGCTTGCAGTTAAGTAGATTGTTTCTGCAGTGCCTTGTTTGTACTGTTGTATAGAGAAAATAACGTAAGTACTTGCTGGTGGTTCTTGCCTCTTATCTAAACTTGTATCCTTTGGGTTTCAGATTCAAACTCAGATGATTTTGATCCTGCTTCCACTAAAAGCAAATATGACTCCATGGATTTTGATAGTTTACTTAAAGAGGCACAGCGGAGCCTGCGTAGGTAACATGCATCACACCTGAGGAAAACAGAGGGATGGCGAATACCTCACGGACATCACGTCCTTCAATAATGGACAATTAAAAAGTCATACTTAGGAATTTCTCCTACTTTACACTCTCTGTTCAAAACCATGGTTTACATGAACACAGCTGCTCGAGGAGTGGAGAGGCAGGATGGCTGTCCAGTAAGCACATGCGTGTCCATGGGTGTCAGCTTTGCTTTCATGGGTGATCGGTGGCGGGGGAGCCGGGCGTTCCTTGCAAGTTCGACGCAAACCACGAGACTTGGCAGCAGTTCCACAGAGATACACGTACAACGATGAACTGCAAAATCTGTACATACTGCATTTTAACAAAAAAAGAACAAAAACAAACAAAAAAAAAAAGACAAATTTGAGAACTATGGCTGCTGATGTCTGGGAATCAGACACTGCATTGTTTGGGTTTTTTTTTTAAATGAAGCTTCTTCTCACAACACAGTGATAATATGACAATCCAGAAGAAACCACAGGTCCCAGAAGCCTACAATCTGTTTTAGCTTTGTTTTAAGATTTTACTTTTCTTTGGGTTTTTTTTTTTTTTGTGGGTTTTTTTTTCAGTCCTTGCAGAAGAGAAAATAAAAGGCTCAAGCTTCCCTAGCATTTTGAAGTTTCATCTTTTAATTCTGACACCCATGTAAATGTCTACAACGTTGATCTTCCACAGCAAAATTTTCAAAGCCTTGTTAATGGTCAAATGTGCAGCTTGTTCAGCAATTTATTCTAATGAGCGGACGTGGTGTTACATTATTAATCAGAGTTGGATATAACTATCTGGGTGTGTGCACAGATAGTTTATTTGCTACATTCTCTAAAGTAGTTGAGTATTTACAAATGTTAAATGGAGTATTTTTATTTATGTACATACTGTATGACGATGTTCTTTTTTGTTACAGCTATGCACTGTAAATGCAGCCTTCTTTTCAAAAACTGCTGATTTTTTCTTAAGAATACTCAAATGTAATTATGAGGTGAAACAATTATTGTACACTAACATATGTAGAAAGCTGAACTTACGCTTATATATATTTGATTGTAAAAAAAGAGAGAAGAGCGTGTGGGTGAGGGTGTGCGTGTGTATATGTGTGCGCGCGCGTGTCTGAGTGCAAAAACGCTTTGCACACATTCATCCTTTCTTTGGTGAGCTTATATAAGAATTTTGTCAAGAATTATTCTAGCCCAAAAGGTATTAACCACTTCTGCAGTATTTTTCCACATTTTTCTCATTGCTTGACTTTCTTTTGCAGTTTTATACACTGAATTTGTTAGGGGAGTGAAATTTTCTCATCTAAATTTTTCTAGGAGATACCATAATTTTATGTAAAGTCTCTCAAATGGGTAATCATTAAGAAATGTTTTTATTTTATGTATCAACAGTAGTTTTGGAACTAGAGGTCAAAAATCTTTTTAAAATGCTATTTTGTTTTAATTTTTGTGATTTTAATTTGATAAAAATATGCTGAGGTACTAAGTACAGTATGATTTTTACAGTAATTCTGTGTCTAAACACTGTTCTTGAAGCCAGTAATCTTTTCATTGGCAGAGTTTAATGATGGTATTTATCTATATTTTTTACAGTTATGCATCCTGTATAAATACCGATCCTTCATTCCTTTGTTTACTAAAGAGACATATTTATCAGTTACAATTATCCTATTTATTATAAATTATGAGATGACTAAAATAATAAAAAGGCCAGTGGAAATTTTATACCTAGGATGCATGACGGTTGTCCTTTTGGAGTAAGTGCTTCGTTTGGAAATTCAGCTTTTGCAGAAGCAGTGGGTTGTTTGGTTTTTTTTCTTTTTTTTTTTACTATGCACTAGCATGGCCTCAGATGTGCCCATGACATTGTTGCTGATGACATTGCTTCTGCTAAATTAAATAGAAACTTCAGGAAAGAAAAAAACCACAAGAGTAAACTACTGCTATTCTGAGCATCAGAATTTCATCTGAACTCGGAGTCTCGAGACTGAATCAGCAAAGTTTGGAATTTGCTTGCGAATGTATAGATTTGGTATTCTATTACTGTTTGGCATTCATGACTCCTCTTAAAGGTATGGCACACCGAACTATTTAATCTCCTCTCCCACTCCCAATCTTAGAAAACTGATTCCACCCCCATGCCAGTGCAGTTGATTTTAAAGGCTGCATTCATTTTATCACCAGCATATTGTGTTCTGAGAGATTCCACTGTCTGTCGTGTCGGATGCTTGCTTGACTTTTTGGCTTCTTACTTCTCAGTAGATAGATAGCAATAAAAAAAAAAAAAAGAAAAGAACTCTTTCGGAGGTTCTGTGTTACGACCGTAACATTCTTTAATCTGCATAATTCTTGTTGTTGCTCTGTAGGTTAAAAATGCAGGTATTTTAACTTTGTGTGAATGCCAAACTAAAAGTTTACAGTTTTCCTTTCTGGATTTTGAGTATCTTCTGTTGTAAAGAAAAATATTAAAAGCAATAAATTATTTTTAAGAAATCAATATTTAGTATATCATATTATGTGTTCAAGGACCAGATGCATTACCTATTTTGCCTTTAAATTTCTGTGATTAAATTTTAAATACATTCTCTTTTGCCCTAGATTGCTGACATGAATAAATTGGTGTGGGGTTTGGGGGGGGGGGGGGGGATTATTTATTTTTCACCAAGCAGGCATAATGACATGAGTCAATTTTTTTTTTTCACTGGCCTGGCAAACATTCTCATCTTGAAGATGGCTTTCCTCTGTGGATTTACAAATTACATATGAAATTAATAGAGCTAGGATTGCTGAATAAAGCTATTTGTGTCCTTTGTAGACACTGCAGTAGGTAACCCATCAAAATATGAACTCGGTGTTTCCTTTTCTTTTTTTCTCCCCCAAGAACGTTTCAAATTAGCACATGTACCACATTGTCACCGGAGGCAAATTGCAGCATAGCTCCGTGTGTCTTTTAGATGAAGATTGTACTGTCGCTTTCATGCTGTGGTAAGTACCACATCTGCAATACAGGTAACAGAACTGATACTTAGAAACTATGGTCTTTCCTAGAGCTGTAAGAAAGTAATTCCTACAGAACCTAAAATGATCCAAAGCCAAACAGAGGGAGCCTAAAATTGAAGAATAATATCTGTGTGAAACTACTCTGAAAAGCAGTTGGGCTGCAATCACCAAGAACAGCACTGAGAGGAAAGTTTGTGCCTCTGGGGTATAATACTTGGGTCAGTTGAAAAAAAAAAAAACCAACAACAAACCAACCACACCTTCTCATCCCTTTAGATATAAGCTTACAGTAGGTAATGATTATGTGTCCTTTTTGATGGCTGTAATGAGAACTTCAATCACTGTAGTATAAGATCTGATCTATAAATGACCTAGAATAGCCATGTAATATAATGTGATGATTCTAAATTTGTACCTATGTGACAGACATTTTCAATAATGTGAACCACTGACCTGATGGAGCTACTGTAAGATTGGTACAGTAGGTGAACATGTAAAGCTATTGGTTGGACTATGCTGAACAGGGAAAGCAAGATATTAGTTAAGCCCAAGCTGGGCTGTTTTCCACCTGCCAATTCTACATGTACTTTTGTGGTTTAATTCATTGTATGAAAATTCCTGTGATTTCTTTTTTTTTTTTTAATGTGCAGTACGCATCAGCCTCACTGAGCAAATAAAGGGAAACAAATGTTTCAAATCCACTTCTGTTTCTCTTTTTTATCACAAATGACAGGTATGTGTCCCCCACCAACACAACTGGTTGTGTACTGGGTTTTCTGTTACTCTTTCTAATGGTCGTAATTGATTTCAGATAGTAGTCCAGATCACACCTGCGTTACTGCACTTTAAGCAGGGGACAGAACCACTAGTTTTAATATATTTAATGGTAGAAAGGTGCTATCCGCCTTTCTGCCGTGAGTACCCAAGGCTGTTGAAGGGCCGACATCAACCTTGTAGGAAAACTTTTGAAAAATGCTCAGTGGAGTTTTAAAAGTTGCTGGCTCAAGTTAGGAGAGGGTGGGGAATGTAAAGGCCTTTCTACTTGGATCCGAGTTGTGCAGGTAGTAAGGACTGACAAGTCCAAAATGGTCGATACCTTCCATCCTGAGATGATAAATACCTGTATTAGGAAAAAGCACCATCATGAGAGTCCTTCACCAGCCTCCCTGTCTCAGCAGAGAGGCCAGGAGGATCCAAAAGGTAGGTGGCTGGACAAGCACGGGTTTTCTGGATCCTTCCCGGACAGTACAGGGTGCAGCATGGTGGGCTTCCACACCAGTATTGCCACTGGGCAGGCAACAGCTGGGCGAGAGGCTGGCAAAGGATACTCATAGCCCTCTCCTTCACCTGCACATGAAAAGGGGAAGGAATTGCTTTTCTTTGGTTTGCCCAGGGTTCGTTCACAGGCAGCCAACGTACCACTGTAGGCCTGTCCCGTTGTGTCAACAGCCTTCTCTGGGGGTTAAGAGGACAACACTGTATGACTGAGTCTCCTCATCTTCATGTGTGCCTCAGAAGGTACCCGAGGCTTGGTGCGAGGAGTGGCGCAGAGCAGCCTCTGCAGCTGGTGGGCAGCCTGCTTGTGGTCTTTAGATGGAGAGGGCTACTGAATTCACTTGAAAAAATCGCCTTTCTCAAGACGACTAGCCTCCACCTCATTTCTGTTCCTAACATTGCTGTTCATTTTTTTTACTTGCAAAAATGTTTAGCATTTGCATTTTTACCATTTTCTAAGCCAAACTATTGTGCTCGTAGCTTGCAATGGTGGCAGAGCAAAGTTCTTCGCTGTGTGGGCTTTGCGTTGTTGAGTCACTGCTCCTGATCAAATTAATACTCAAAACGAAGTGGGCTTTTTTTTTTTTTTACTTGCAAAAATGTTTAGCATTTGCATTTTTACCATTTTCTAAGCCAAACTATTGTGCTCGTAGCTTGCAATGGTGGCAGAGCAAAGTTCTTCGCTGTGTGGGCTTTGCGTTGTTGAGTCACTGCTCCTGATCAAATTAATACTCAAAACGAAGTGGGCCAAATCCGTGCCTGATGTACTTCATCAGGGTTGCTGCTGTTCCACAAGGCATGAATTTAGCCCAATATTTCTCCAGTTACTAGGCTTTTTAATTCGATTTGTTTATTCATTTCCTATTTTTGTATAGCACTTTGATGCTTGCAACAAAGCACTCTATTAGATTTCCATGAAAGTATTGCTTTTTGCTCTCTTCCCCTCATTTTATGTTGTTAAGGTTTCTTGCATAAAATCAGGTTCTCATTTATTAAGAAATCATCCCTTCCATTGCCTGTTCTCCTGGGTTACCATTTTCTCCCACGGCGAACGCTGCAAGCTGAGCACCTGAAATCAGAGTCAGGCACCTCAATGAGTGGCCTGATTTTCAGAAACGCTGAGCATCTCGCAGCTCCCATTGACTTCAATTAGACCTGCCGGCTCTCAGCACTTTTAAAATCAAGCCACATATTTAGAGCCCCAATTCAGCACAGCATTTACATTTGTGCTTAAGTCCGTCCTGATTCAGCAAAGCACTTAAGCGCGAGTGTTTTTAGATCCATTGAAGTCAAGTGCTCGGCTGCTTTGAATAAAAATAGACTGCTGGATTGGGGCCTAAGAATCCAAATACAGACACCAACGCCTAATTTTAGGCTCCATTTGGAAAACTTTGGCCTTGCCTGCCACCTTTAACCTTTAATGCTTACAGAAAACACAGAAGCGCCCATCAGGTCGTAAGCGGAAGAAGGGGAGGTTTAGGGAAGAGAAGTGGAAGCGATGGACAAAATTCTTCCTTGCAGAAAATGTTTTGAAAACTTTAAATCCAACTCTTGCAAGATGCCTTGATTCATCGGTATTATGTCATGTTAGGCTTCCAGAATCTCATTCAAGATTAACGTGCAGTTACTCAATTGTCCTTCACCATTAATTAATAAGCTGCTATATTAAACTTTAACTAATTCCAACTTTCCCTGCTTTTCTGCGAATCACACTCTCACCAGTGATATTCCATGTTCACAAGCAAACTAAACTATAAATCAATTTTCTGTACTTTATCAAACAGCAGAAAGTAATAAAGAAGGTCACAAATAGTACAGTAGTTCCTTGGAGGTTTGTAACATCATAATTTAAAGCTCAGATTGAATCAAAAGTTGAATTAATCCCTAAGGGAAAAGATTCTATATAGATTCTATTGATAGACATAGGGCAGTCTGTCTTCATTGGGAGCTGGTATATTTGTTAATATTTCGGGACAAAGGAGACTAGTCTTCTCAGCAAAGAAGAAAATGAAATCCTACATGAGAGGAAGTGAATATATCCTCTGTGCTTCCTGTTGTTGTGCTCTCCTTACACCGCTCTGCCGAAAAAAATGAGAAAGCCGAGTCATCTTTTGCTCCAGGATGTGACTCTGCTGAATGGCCCACGTCTGTGCAATGCAACTATGGAAACTGCAGCTGCATGGGATACATATATAAATCGTAAATGTTGCACTTGATCAGTGTTTATGCTTTTTCAGTCGAACAACCTCAACCCAAAATATTAGCAGTCTATGAACCCAAAGCAAAATGAAAGGTTGGGGCTTTTTTCAGTGACAAATTTTGGTGAAGTTAGAAATAGTTATTCTGCAGCTGGAAACCTATTCCTCAAAACATGTTTAGCTTTTGAGGTTCCTTTGAATTATTGCAGCTTCCTTTCAACTTCTTCTGAACTCACAGTTTTACAAAGGCATTTCTGATTCTCTTTTATAAAAAAAAATCTATAACCTTAATGATGTGACCGGACCTCATGAATTGAGCTCTTCCAAATTCAAATGGAATTAGTGGGGAAAAAAAGACTCCCATATAAAGGAAAACAATAAAAAAATAAAATTCACTAATGGCCTCAGTTGGAAAAGTTATACACGCTGGTGTGGTAAACGGTGAGGTGAAATGTACCTTTTTGGGATGCAGGTGTGGTGAAGTACAAGACGATAGAAGGGTTTGCGCTTGCATACCGCCTATTTTCTTATGGTATTTGCTGGTAGAGAGGAGCTGAGCTGCTCTATGGCAAAGGCAGCTGAACAGAAAACAGGTACAATTCCAGCCACTCCAAAATCAGTGGCTAAACTCCAACCCTTGTCAGCCTTTTGCATTAACCCCGGCTTGTGTAAATAGTGCACAGTGATCAAATGTAAATAGTCTCATGTGCCTTATTTGCGTCACGATAGACTGTCAGCCAGATGTAGTGCAAATGAAAGCCGAAGCTAAGTATGAAGAAAACCATGTCCTAAAGAGCACGATATGTAAATTACTATTAGGACTCTAAGTCGAATAAAATATTTGCTACAATTTATTTTTGACAATGTGCATTCCATTCTCTATTAAATTAGTGCTTGATAAAGTAATAAAATTATTACAGCCATAAAGTTACTGCGCTATACCTCCAAGGCAAGGCATTCGAGAGATCTTCTCGTTGTCCTCGCATTATTGACTTTGGCATTATGAAAAACGCACGTTGGTGCCTTATACTAATTCTCTCGTACAGCAGTTGCAACTCGGGCCTAAGCTTATTCATGCAATGTGTTGGCAGTAAATTTATTGAAAAAAAAAATATCAGCCACACACTTGAAAACTAGCAGAGTGCTTTCTTTTTTTAACCATTTATTGGAACAATACCACAGCTAACTGTAGTTTTCTATGGCATGAATAATGTATTGTTGTAGCTAGGCATGCCCTCGGTTGTACGCTCCTGCCAGCAAGTAGTGGAGTGGTGAGTGCTGTTGCTGAATAATGATTAATTACTCGCCCTTCTGAAGGAGCCTGGTTTTGTAAACTGGTCACACAGTGTGTTACGTGGATTGTGTCTGCTACACAAAAGGTTACTTGCAATCACATAATGAGACATAATGATGCACATCACAACAATTCTTTGGTACAAATCTGCACACAATGGAATTTAGATAGAAACCCTTTTATTTACGTATCCTGTTTGCCAGAGGGTACAAAACGTTGCTGCATTGCTGCAGTGCTGCCATTGCTCCTGCTGCAATGCTGACATTTTGGGTGAAAGCAGCGTGATGGCTTCTTCTGGAACCTCCAGCTGCAGCTTTGCGGAATTGCCCTGCGCCAACCTGCTGGCGAGCTCTGGGAGGGACTCGGCTCCCACGGCGTGACGGCCGTGTGAGTGGGATGCTTTGCTGAAGCATGTCCGAACTCTCAGTGGGAAGCTGGGATGCGATTCCTCACTGCAAGGTGAGGAGTTCACTTGCAGTACGGGGTGAGCACATCTGCGTGTGCTCGTACCTGTCTGACCTGGGGCGGGTGACCAGGGAATCTGAGTTTTGCAATATTTTGTTCTTTGTTGTGTGGTCAAAGGAAGAGGGGCATTCAGAAGTACCATTATAAAACTTAGAGCCACAGCTTTTCTCAACCCTAGGGGGAAATAGATCTAGTTATTTTTGGCTCCTGCTCTCTGGAAAATAAGAAGTGCTTGGCCAGGACTGTCCCAGGGTTGCTGGGACCACTGGTGGCAATGCTGATGGCAGAGCAGTGACGTCTAGTCCTGCCTAATCTCAGCAAGAGGCTTTTGACTGACCCGGCAGGATCTGTGCGCTACTTTGAAGTTGCTTTTGTGCCACTAAGGCCCTGTCGGTCAAGTTCTTTGACCAACGTGCAGAAGTTTGAGCTGCTAGAGATGTGCCATGGGGCTTCATAGGTGATGGGCCTTCTCTTGTTCTGGAGAGGATGGGAAGGGCTGAATGGGCATCTGTATCCCACAACAACACGGCAAAGCTGTCTGCAGCAGCCCATGCCATCTTCTTTCCTTGTGCAGTGACCTGGATTTCCCAGCAGCCCCACAAAAGCACTGTCCTGATCTGGTCAAGTAGGATGGTTTGGACACAGGAGCCGCATTTGAACAGGCAAGGATGTGTGTGGTTTGCAAACCACAATTTGGACATTCCTATGCTACTGTTGCGTGTCTCAGTGTTCAGGAACTCTTTGGCATCTTTTAGTCAAACTGCTCATTTTGTCCATTTTTGTCTCAAGAAGGACAAAATTGGCATTCATCAGGCATTCATCAGGCATTGGAATGCGTTACCCAGGGCAGTCGTGGAGTCCCCATCCCTGGAGGTATTTAAAGGTTGTGTAGATATAGTGCTTAGGGACATGGTTTAGTGGTGGGCTTGTCAGTGTTAGGTTAGTGATTGGACTAGATGATCCTACATGTCTTTTCCAACCTAGAAGATTCTGTGATTCTTAGAAAATGTTATGGTATTTATACAACAGCATGACTGCCTAAGACTTCTTGTTTTCCTATAAACGAGGTGAACTTTGCTTATGTGATATGAGTTTCTACTTCATATATGAGGCAATGAAGAAACTGCCTCCTACGACAGCGGTCTCTAATGCAATTATGTACTTACATGGAGCTGGAGAAGTTTGTTGGGGGTAAGACCAGCAAATGGCACCGTGCTACAACCAACGTGGCAGATATTTCTCCTGACATTTCCCACAGCCCTCAGCTTTGCCCGCTAGCAATGTCACAGCCTCAGCCACCGCTTTGCCCTCCAATACATGACAGTTATGCAAACAATGACAGAGTGCTATGTGCCCTTTCAGTGACCACAAGCCAACCATGAGACACTTTGTGGGGTGCCAGGGACCCAGTGGAGAGCGCTGGCACCCCAGCAGGAGGGTGGCCGTAGCACCGTGGGGGGACGCCATTCATGTAACGGCTGTCGTACGCTGAGCCAACAGCTGGCATAATTCTGCAGCTAACAAGTATAATTTTTCTTCCACAAATAGTTCCTTGAGCATTAGATCATGCAGGGGCTGATTTACTGCAGCACTCTCCCGTGTGGATTCTCTGATTTGTAATAATCTGGCCGAGGCAGCTCTGCAGCCTTTCCCTCAGCAGTGGAGATAACGGAGAGTGTCTCTGCCTCCGCCTCTCCCCCGGTTTCATGAAATAAAACATGATATGCTAGAGTGTGGTATGCTGAGGGCTTCTACCCCTCTACCAAATTTTGCTGAAATGGACCGACGTGATCAGAAGTTACTGGGGAATGGGATCCAGGAGGAAACAACGCAGGCAGGAGGAGCATACGGGCAATGGGAGCATGGTAGAAGGAACATGGGCACGAGGCAGACGCACCCAAGTCTCATCCCCTCAGGAAATGGGGGGAAAAAACCCAGTGGAACCCTCCATTTTAGTGGCTCAATAGTATTGGTATTATTTCCTAGCCACCCAGACGTTGTCCATCTAACTCATAAGGTGTCAGTAGTCTCAGATCCAGACCTTTGCATATTTACAGCTGGGCAACTGTAGTGAGATTTTTGTGGAAATGTTAATGAGAGTGGACAGGGGATGGACAAAAAACATTGAGCATGAAGCCTCATAGCTCTGAAGCTAGACAGAGAGACTTTTCAGGCCTATATCACAACCCCACCAGCTCTTGCTTATGCTGGTACTAAGCTGTTGACATTTTATGAAAGCTGATATATAATTGAAGAACCTACGTATTCATTTAACAATGGAAAAGGCATAGCAATAATAAGAGCACTCCGTAGTGAGCCTCCTAGGATGCCCCTTCCTAGCAGAAGCAGCTTTGCAGGTAGCTATTTATGCTTTTACTCCAAATCTCATGGCACTGGTCTTGCTCTGCAATGTTGGGTCTGATGAGATCGGATGAGGTTAAGCTGCCACGAATAGCTGCTGACTGGCAGTTTATTCCCTCGCTTTCGCAACAATGCCAGACTCACTATATGTCTGGGAGGCAAAGAATACAGTTAGGCTAGACAAATGGAATAGGAACCAACAACAAAGTGAATCCTGTGCTGTCATATACATTTTTTATTCACATTGCACATAAATCTCATCCAAGCTCATGGGAGAACTTTAGCATCCCCTTAAACTCCCATTTATTCTCCATCCTTCTCATTCTTTGCACTATTAAGAAAGAGATTTATTTTCTGAAAACTACTCTTAATCATTGTGCAAATAGCAATGGAACATTTATACTCAAAGTAATAAATATATGTTTCGCATCTTAATACAAGACTGGAGATTATTCTGCCTTATTTGTGTTTATTGCATCTAACACACAGATGCTATTCTCACTCTCTAATAGAAATGTTAATTATGGGATTTCATTATTCTTATTTAGATTTAGGGTTGGTTTTTTTCTCTGCTACAATGTGCATGGGACAGTTTTACAAGACGTGAAATGACGATGTTCAGCGCTCCAAAGTGCTAAAGATAGACAAAAAAGAAAATTAGGTTTAACTGGACAGGGAAATAACCTGAAGATCTGTGCAAAATCCAGAGAAACGGAGAGCATGGAAGTCCATCTCTCATTATGCTGGTTAGTGGTGAATCTCTAGAAGAATCAGTCATAGCTTTCAATGATAATGAGAACATAGTAAAGCAGGGGTATGGTCAACTCCAGAGTTTATGTCCTTTGCTACAGAACTAATATTGTCAATTCAAGTGCCTCTGAATATGGGAAAGTGGATTGTCAAGTCCTGTTAGAGTGGCTCTTCTTGGATGAATAGGAAATGTTTTCTCTTTCTCCTGGTTATGTCTGCCTTTATTACTTTATGCTGCCAAGGGCAGTATCTGGCCCTTGGAACTATTTATTTCTTCTGTGCAGAGAGAAACATTACACAATACGTTCATTGCTCCATTTTGCTCACACAGGTTCAGGTAATGCCAAGGAAACTATTCTTTTTGGTAAAACTGGAAGACATACGAATCTTTGGCTCCTTTACCAGGGCTATAAGACTTGTTTAACATGTTAAGGTATGTTCAATCTTCAGTGATCCGCTGGCATGCCTGGCTTCAGCCAACATATGTGCACACCTGCAAATATACCAGATAAGCATGTTTATATGTGTGTGTATATACATATCAATACCCTGATATATAAAATGTATATGTGCATGCAGACTGGGATATGTCACTGGGAAACTCATCTTTTACAATAAAATACAAACTCCAGTAGTAGTTTTCTCTCCAAACAAGGCTGTAGGCTATATCTACATTCTTATGTTGCAGAAGAATTACTTCCCACAGGCCAGCAAGAAGCTCTGATTCTTCTTACATCCTGGCTGACATTATTGCAAAGAGCCTTCCTGCCTGGGTCACCATCCCAAATGGAGACAAAGGGAATGACTTCTGCTCTGTGGTCATGACAGCTCACAGGCATTCATGGCGTTGTTTGCAAAGTGGTCAGGAGATACACAGTACCTGTTTAACTCGTGGTAATTTGAGCATTTCTAATCATTCATCTCAAACCTGTTTTCTATATTTTTGCAGTCATAGTAACTGACTTCAGGGCTGCTTAAAAAAAGAAATAATTATTCCTTAAGCTGTTATTTAAAAACAGATTTTTGTGCTCTACAAGCTGTTGGGAATGGGTAGACTCAGACCCTCTGAGTTTAACCCAATATGCCCATGAACTACTAAAAGGTGGAAAGCAACAGTACCTGGTTTATTGCTCACACTGCACTAGCATCTGTTGAAACAGCTCTGCAGGTACCCTCTGTCCCCAAGACTGTAGGGTCCACAGCGCTTCCACGCCATCTTGGCTCCTTCCCAGGAGAGGGAACTGGCCTGGCGATCCAAAGAACCCCAGGCTGGGCACCATGCAGGTACAATCAGAGACCACTTCTACTTGAAGGAAATTGTCATTTCCTTAAATCTGGGATGGTGTATCAGCCAGTCCAAGATAAGTGAACTGGTAATAGATACTTTTAGCTAATAAACTCCTACAAATCCCTTCCTCCATTTATACAGGGCTGTATCTGGCAACTGAACAGGGGTTTGGTGGTTTTTTTTTCCCTGTTTCCATGTGTTTGTTCTATTATTAAATTCATAGCTGGTTGCAGTATTTTAAATGCCATTTCCAATCTTTGGTCATAAACTAGGAAAACATCTCCTTCAACAGATTCAGTTAACAGTGATGAAACTTTAAGGATTTGTTCCAGCACCTATATTCAAGAATGCATTTATTTGTTTGTTCTTTTATTTATTAATAACTTTGGTATTTTTCAATAGCATCTCTAAATTGAAATCGTTAGTGTTAGATGCAACAACAGCAGGTGGCTTCCCAGCACAGCCTGCCCAGATCACCTCAAATTGCTACAGCTTTGCAGAAAATTATGGGAACACATTGGCTTCTGCAGGAGTGCTCAGGACACCCATACCAACAGTTACTCTAAAGACTGAGGTTTGTACTGTGTTGCATACAGGCACAGTATTTGAAAGTTCCACTCTATTTTTGAGTGTTACTACCATGGCTCTTCAGGGGTAAGTAGCAGATGTCATTTCTTTTGATTATATCTGGCTTTGTACTTACAACATGTGGCACTATCCTATTTATTTAATAAGATCTATCTAACTCCCACTTAAGAAATCTTTCTATTCAGATCTGTAAAGGGAAATAATTGCTCTGTTCTATTGAATGTCTATTATTAAGGGAAAAAGTATTTAAAGATTTGAAGATACCCCTGCTGCACCCTTCAATGGCTTTACTTTCTCGTCCTTGTGTTTTTATCACTTCAGCATTGCACTAGCTCTCCTTTAGCTTTTGATGAAATCACCTCCTTGATGAAATCACTGGAAAACCAGGCTCTGGCAAAGTGCTTTATCTGAGATCCCAAAGACAAGTTTGTTCCAGAGATGTTCATGCTTTACAGTCTTCATATTTAGACCTCTCTGGTATAGTACAAAGTCTTTGCAAATGCTCATATTGTTTCTCCAGGCTTTGGGCTAGAGAGATGTTCCTTTGTGAATTAAGTGCTCTTTGAGGATAAAATGTTCATCAGAAGTCTTCAGAGTTACAATATCATCATTTTCATCATATTACTTTGAAAAGACATAATTTATATTATTTCCTTTTTACCTATTTTCCTAGGGCATATGTAACAAAGGGCTTTTCCTGCCTCCTTGTTGAACTTTGTAGCAATCATGTAATGAGGCAGAGCAGAGCCTCCAGCCAGCCCATTCAGCTGGATATCTGAAATTAAAAACCTCTTGTGGATTAATTTTTGGCATCCTTTTGCAGTCATACGTTGTTTTACTTTCCCTCTCTTTGTACTTCTCCTTATTATGCGGTGCTCCCTTCCGACAATATGTAGATAAAATGCAGATATACTAATGGAGGCAATTAACAAAGTAATTAAAAAATAAAACTATTGGTGTCTAGTGGTATATACTAGTGGTATAAGTATATCTATATGCATATGTATATACAAACACGTGCATATATGTGCATATGTGTGTATATATCTGTAGACTGAAAATAATCCCAGCTTGAATACGAAGAACAAATTCTGGAAGGAGCTGCATATCTTTCACAGGAACAACCCTGGCTGACCCTTGAGGATGGTCTGATAGATATGAATTGCTACTGGCATTGTGCTATTGGAGGAACAGGGCTACTTAGCCAAAAAAAATGAATCCATTTAGTCATAAACACTACAGCTAAGTTGATTCAGGGTTTATCTAAAAAAGCCCAGCAGGTTTGGTGTAAAATGAAAGGCAGAATGTTAATTTGGATAGCAATTGTTTTTCAATAATGCTAATTTGCACTAAACATCCTGATTAACATAAGCAAACAAAGGCCAAATATTAGGCCAAGGAGTACAATTGAAACTCGGGTTCAGTTATGGGGGGAAACAGGCTGCTGGAAACACAATTCACTAAAACCAGCTTTTTCAGCTTTTGCCAACTTTCAGTCCCTAAGCATTTCCCAGTGGGGGTGTGGACACCTCTGTCCTTAAACTTAACGCAGTACATGTACACTTACCTTCCTTAATTCTCCTTCATAGATCCGTTGACAATAACCTGAGGGGTTCCTAGACCACAGGCTGAAAAACCCTGCAGTGCTCCCTCTGCTCATTTCTCTCATGCTTTCTCCTTGGTTCTGCTGTTTCCCATATGACCATCATGTCCATCTCTGGGGTCATAAGAGCTTCTGTTCACCATGGTATTGGCCTAGATCTGCCTGCAGGCACTTCACTGGTCTTATCTAATGCTCCTCTTTTGACCCATCTTGTAACACAGCCCCTGATAGAGCAGGTGGGGTTATTTCTCCTGAAGACTGGGCAGATTTCACGATCTGGTCCAACTTAGGTCACTGCTCCTGGATCAGACTCCTGTATTTGTTTTGTGCCTTAAGCCAGGAACTGAACTGATACCACCGATGGATACGAATTTCCACTGTGAGCTTGTGCATTTGGGTATATCTGTGTTGACAGTTAGGCAAAGGTCTCCCCAGGAAAAGTCCCCACCATCGCTGACGGACCAGCAGGGCTCCGCTCCTCCCCACCCCTGCAACTCCAGTTACCACAAGCCTCGCTTCTCTCAGTCTCGTGCTCAAAACGGATGCCTAAAGGCAATCCATCACCTGATTTCTTGAGTCTGCCTCTTCCTACTGAAAAAAAAAGGAAACTTTCATTTAAAAAAACACCTTTTTTTTTTTTCTCTGTTGTTCTTGAGTGCTTGGTGTGGTAAAACTGGAAATCTTGAAGAGGCAAATTGAAAATCGGCTATTATCTCAATGTAGCATTTTTCTTTAATGAATGGAAAGTGAAATAATCTTTAAAGCAATATTTAAAATTATGTTACTGCTATTTCAGTTAAGTTCATCAAAATGCAACCTACAGTTAATACCTATTCACAATGAAGTTGCTTAATTCAATTTCTTGAATGAAGCGACTGTAATTCCTATATATCAAATTTATTGGTCTTGGCAGTGAATTAAGGATATATACGATACAATCCTGATTTTTCAAGCTTATTTTCTAGAAAACTGAGTTTACCCTGCATCATTTATTATTATATATTACATCCTTACAACATTACATCATTGTCGTCTATTAACATACTATCTGAAAGTCTAGGGTATGCAGAACTTCTCATTATAGTAACAATATCGGTGCATTTTTCTATCAAAATAGACTTTCTCATTTGAAGGAATGAACGGTTGTACACTTCCAGAGTGTAAATCCTGTACACTGGCTGTATTTCACCTGGCCTTAGCTGTACAAGAGTTAGTTAATCTAGCCGAGTGCCTAGACTTGCCCCATGTCAGTGGACTTGTGCCACTTCCCAACCCTTGTAGCCCATGCAGCTTGTACAGCAGTTAGGAGGGAATGGTTCCTGCTTGAGGTGCTGATTTCTCTTCATTAACTATGTAGGAAACGCAGAGGCTGATTTAGAGACCTAAAATTTGGATGGGTGAAATCAGATGTCGTGAGACCTGCTCTCGGGGTGTACCACACCTCAGCTCCTAACTTCATTACCTAAAGTGAAGAACAAATGCTGATTTATTTCATAAACACATGCATGAGTCCTTTATGTGCTGAATAAATTGCACTCAATAGGTTTCTCCCTCTTAAAGAAGCACAGGACGTTTAGTTTTGATCAGCAGAGACCTGGTGAAGGCATTACTCTTTCTCCTCAAATTTGCTTTCCAGTATCTCGGAGAGGAACGACATCGCTTCTTCCTTGTACCATCAGCATTCAACAATGTAGGCACAGAGTCAGTGCTCTGAGCAAGCTGCAGCTGGATTACTGCAGCAAAAAATCTCGTGGCTGAAAGAGTTTGAAATACATAAATGCAGTCCCAAGTCCTCTCGTCAGCCCAGAATCTAGCATAGGTTTTGGTTTTTTCATTGTTCTGCACTATGATGCAGATTTGTGAAAGAAAGCTAAATAAAATTTTAAAATCCCACCAAAATCCCAGGCATGCCTTTGCAGTCATATAGAAGTGTGAAAATCCATGCAAAATTTTCCTTATTCATCTGTGACAGAACAGAATTAATGTACGTGATGATTTACTATCTCTGAAAAGACATGTCCTTTTTATTTTTAAACCTAAGCAAAAAAGCTTCAAAGTGCAAGTGCTTTAAAAAAATACATTTCTGGCTCTAGCAAAATAAAAGTCAGGCTTTCAAAAGAAAAGCAGATGTTTCCTTAAATTAATTAGACAAACACTCCCTCCCATTGGCACATGGCAACATCCTATAAATCACGCTCCTCTATTGTTTTACCTTATCTTTCTACTTACCGGTCAGATCAAGGTTTAAATATATATTATATAATGAACCATTAAGATTGTCTAACCTTGTTGTGCTCTGCCGTTCTTGCTTATTGAACAGTTATAAAATTAGTCAAAGGGAACCGGAGGTTATGCTAGTAACTATGTTGGAGAACAGCAGTTGCTGCGCAGTCCATTTCTTGCTCAGGCTACGTGTCCTTTTCCCACTGGCAGTCATACACTACACTGTGACCCCAAAGACTGTTTGCTATTTCTTTTTCACACATGCCTATGCAGGAGCATGGATCCTCTAGAGTGGGCTTTAGTTTGCCCCTGGCCTTTTAGGCATTCTTTCAAAACCTGTTCTTGCAATAGTAACCAATTAAACTAGTTACTAAGAAAGAAGCATGTTTCAGCACTTAAGTTAATTGAACTGTTACAAACTAAATATGATTCCAAATTGTTTCTGTATTCCAAATCACTTCATGCATGCAGATAAAATGAAAAAATTACTAAATCGTTTTGAAATGTGCAAATCAGGCATACAATACTGACATTTAGATCTGTGACCTGATCACAATGTAGTAAGTACCTTTGAAAACTTTGCGGATTTTAAAGCTGTCATATGAAACCCTTGAACCACCGCTTGATGTGATATTCAATAAGTGGAAGTCAGGCTGCAATCAAATCGTGGAACTGACTGCATCAGGGTTTTACTACCAATTTACCCAGAAAATAATCTTTCCCTGATTCATTTCACGGGCCAAGTAAGAAAGGAGGAATGACTTAATGTATAAAACACTGTGCTTTATTCTTTGGGACCTTGGTCTGAGTTCAATTTGTGGTCCTAACTAAAATGAGCAGCTCAATCCCCAATGAACAGTAGTCCATATCGTTGAACTACCACACACAATTAGGCACAATTGGCTGTCTCTGCTTAGGAGAAGTTGAAGACTGATTTAGCATGGAGACTAAATCACTTCTTTCAGCTGTAAAGTGGGGTGGCCCTTTCTGGGACTCAGTGACCAAAAAAAAAAGCAACAAAACAAAAAAACCCAACAACAACTAAAACCCAACAAACCATTTTGTTTCTTATTTCAGCATTTCTTTAGTACAAGAAAAATAAGGGATGGTAAAAGCCTCATTCTCTTATAATAAAAGCCAGATGGCAGCCCTAATTTCCAGCTATTCTCTTTTATTAAGAAGCTAGTAACTACCATAACTGGCAGAGTGATGGTGAAAATACTGGTGGAGGGAACAAATGGACTCCACTAAAGAGAGAAGGGCAAAAAAAGATGATGAAGAAGAAAAGCAATGATGCTGGAAGCTGGCAAAAGCTTTCCTCTCTGAATCCTGGAGCGGGAGAAACGCTTGCCGGGTAATACATCTATCTAGTTACATGTCATACATGGCCACAGTATTGAAGGGTTTAGCTGTCCTGGGATTTAAACGTGTTGCTACCGGGATAAGCTGCACTTGTACAAAACAGGGTAGTGTAAACTATTTTGCCACTGGTATGAGTGGTGAAGCTCTGGCAGAAAGGCGATTTGAGCATACCAAAGCTTGCACTGCAGCGTAGGGAGGAGAGGGGGAGAGCTGGACGGGCTGTGTGAGCAGCAGAGAGAGCTCAGTGAGGGGTGAAGGGAGCTGCAGAACTGCTAAGCAGGGGATTATAGGGAAACTGATGGGGAAAAAGAGCCTACATCAGTGTGGTGTAAAGAGAGAATTAAATTAAGTCACTGGATCTATTTCACAATACACCAGCAGAGGATATTGGCTAGTACTCTGGAAAAGAGAGGTTTAGCATCCGCACCTGGAGCCTTCCTAAAATGTAAGGATCAGAGTACCTCTCCACTATATTATTAGGTATAAACAGGCTCTATCAAGTACTGGAAGACTGGCAGTGTGGTGCTCCACTTTGAGAAACAGGTCACGGTAACTTGGCAGGGGGATGCACGGGTATAACTGTGCTGCTTTTGGTACCTGAGCTGGTGTAATTGGGGTTACCTCCCAGCTCCAGCTGGCTGGGGCATCCCCATCTAGCACTTCGCTGTGACATGCAGGCAGGAGGCTTAGCGGGTAGCTGGAGAAAGCTATCAGCCCTTGCACTGCAAACTTTTGTTCAACTCTGTGTACTAACATTAGACCTCAGAGGAAACTCACAGGCTTTTATTTTTAACAGTGGTCTTTTTAGCTGTTCTCAGGGATTCCATTAATTTTCATTATGAACTGTGCTTGCCTCTTTCATCTCAGGAAGAAAAGACTGCGACTGGAGGTACACGGCAGCTCTCCTTTTTTAGCTGCTGGAAATAAGTTAATAAATGCAGTCACAATACAGGGTACCATTCTCATTCCTTATTGATACCAACTATACTCTAACAATGAATTTCAAAGTGCTGCTGATGTAAACTCTACCTGAAGCCTGTTTGATCTCAGATAAGCATCTTCATCCCATTCTTCATTTCAAGAAAAGAAAATCTTACTGCACAGCAACATATTCATCTGCTTTGGGTTCAGTTCAAGATAAGCCGCGCTTTGCAGAAAACCTAATTAATATCAATCACAAGGAAAACAGAAATTGGAAGGAAATGTTCTTTCATTTCTTGATAAACAGATCACCCATGATACGTACGCAAATGGACATACCAATTTGCTGTATTATAGGAGTATCAGAAAAGAAACGGTCCCTGTAGGGAGGATTTTTTGAAGAATAAAGGGGCAGTTGCACTCTCGCTCAGGTGTAAATAAGATTAACTTCATTCTGTTAAACTGGAGGTGAATGGTGTAAGTCAGAGCAGGATTACATCCTGCAATGGTGGGTTTATTGCCGTTTAAGAGTGTTTACTCCCAACGCTCAGAATAATAATTATTAATGATAGCCCATAAATACATTTTTTTAAAGTTCCTATAATGTATTTAACACATTTCTTTTCTCCTTTCTCCTCCCTCCTGCCGAAAGAATAGCTATGGCTTATGACCTAAGAGACCTCATGGGCTTAGAATAGAACCTATAAGGATAAATATTCATATTTGGAAAAAATCTTGTGAAATCAGAGCAGCTAGCTTCTGTCACAAGTCTACTTCCCACAGTAACATTTCAGCTGACCTTTGAGGAATTTTGCTGTTGACCAGCACACTTTCCCACCCATGGATTTTAGTTTTGGGGTTAGCCATATAGCACTGACTATATAGCTACTTCCAAATGGTGTAGGACTTTCTTTAGATCTGATTCACAAAGTTTTCCTGGACAAAGCAGAGTTCTGCTCTTATCGGTGCTCTAGGTCATTTTGGGAAAGGGAAGGTTTGGAGAAAAGGTCACTAATCTTTAGAGAGATCCCTGCCTTGGCCATCCATCTACCTTCAAAGTCCTGGATGTTAACATTTCAAGGGACAGTGTGGTATATACCAAGCTTGGGAAGAAATATAAGCATCAGATGGTTTAGTTTTATTAAGGCATTGACTCAGCAAAGAATTTATGTGTGTAAAATATCATTCAATTTCACCCCAACTGAATATAAAGAAGAAATATTCCATGTTATTATTTCCTTGGAGCTTCTCAGTACTTCCAGTTTTGTTCTAGCTTGCCCTCAGCTGTCTTCATATGATGCAATGTTTTCAGCTGCAACATTACTAGGGTTTGCCCACACAAGAACAACCAAAGGACTGAGCTGCTAATATACTGAATGTTTAAAGGAAAGGTCCAAATGCTGGATCATTGGGGTGGCTGACAAGCAATAGCTGATAAAGCCCCTCTTTCCCCCCTTAACACTTGATGTGTATGTGCGCACATCCTTCAGTGTATTTCAGTTGACGTCCCTTCACAGCCTCTTCTTTCCTCCGTTAAGTGATAGGTTCTGTTTGCCTTTGAGAATGATTTCTTTTTGGCATCTTGTGGCATTATTGAGGAAGTTTCTGATGCAATGAGTCACCCTAAGGACACAGAAATCTGCTGCCCACACTGAAAGGATCAGTCCTTTCATTGCAAGAGGAAAAAGTAAGAGGAAATTAAAAAGCTGGAAAAACTGCGTTTAGCAGCTTTGAAGGAGATATAAACATGAAGAATGGAAAACATTGGCTAAAGATGAAGCTCCAGACCTTGGACTAATTCCTGATTCAGCAAGTAAGCCATTAGCACACTGTTATTTAGCCACTGGTCCATAAGCTGTTGGTGGTCCATACAAGTAACTCTTGTCATTGCTTGTTGGCAGACATCATTAGCAGACTGCAAGTGGGTCCTTAGGTGCTTCTGAAAATCAACGCATCTCTAACGGGGGGCCGGGGGGGTGGAAGATTAAGAGGCACCACACTAGTTACCGTCGCTTTCTCCTAATTTTTTTGTTTTCTTAGTGTTTATCTGCACTGACACTAAGGTATGACCTATCCTGTCTACCTTTAACTGCAGAGTGTGTCCAGCAGTCTAGCTGCATCGTGCTGTCTTACTGCCAAAGTACATGCTCACATTCTCTGTTTTCTTGAACCCTTGCACACATATTTTCTGCTGAAGCTTCCCTAGCTGAAAGATAGCTAGGTTATGTCTGTGAGGTATGTCTGTAGTAATAAACCTTAGCTACAGCATGGACCTACTTCACAGAATGCATTTGGGTATTGTATTAAGCTGTAAATAATGTGGGAAGTATGCAGATAGATGGATTTATGTTGCTATTTTTCAAGTAACAGTGGCTTTGAGGCATAGTGCATGTATCTGTCAAAATAATACACACAGCTCTGCAGTTAACTATTTACAAAGGATTAAAGTTTAGCTCCTAATAAGATCTTCTCTCTGATGCTTTTGCATTTTCCACCTAATACCATGAGAAAAGTCTGTACAAATTATGAAGAGAATGTAGGAATTCATACAGATCTGAAACATTCTGTTCAAAGGGGGATATCTCGGATAGAAAAAACAGTCCAGACAAAAGCATTTCTTGCACATTGTAAGACACAAAATAGAAGCAAACCTTTATTAAAGTTCAGGAGTGATTTAAACACATTTCTTTTTTTTTGGTTGGGTTTCCGTAAAGCAAGAGAATCATAAAGCTGTAACAGTACAGCTCACGTTTCTCCCAGCACTTCAGACGAAACACTCTTGCCCTGCAAAAATAACCCATGAGCTATCGAAGAAGAAAAGTCTATTTGAAGGTTTTGACTATATAAAAGCTACAAGGAATTTGTATGAGGTTTACAGATAAATATTGTCTATTTGCTTTTTTTTAATTATTATTTGTGTCTCCACCATTTTGAATGTTTCTTCTCCCTATATTCCTCCTCCCCAGCACATGATTCTCGGCGTGAGGGAAAGCAGAGCCTACATGGCCGCTCCCCTGCAGCTGTGTTTTTAAGTTAGCCACTGTTTATTTTCTAATTGGGAATCACGTTAGCATATGGGCTCACCTTTGGTGAGCAATATTGTCATTCTGCACATATCTGCTGAATAACTGGGATTTTGGAAGCAATAATGACTTCATTAAAAACAAAATGGAAACAGACAAATGGCATTTAAAATTAGAAAGATTACAGGGGAGGGGTTTTTTTTTTAAAAAAAAAAACAAACTGAAAAAAAAAAAAGTAATAAGACGATAGGTGTCTGGATGATATGTCCTTTCAGCTGAAATCATCAAGATGCTGTATCCTCAAATACAGAATATATTAGAAGCTGACAAAACTTAACACAGCTAATAATAAGGGCAGGGTGATCAAATTAGTTCCTATTTAAACAGAACAGAACCCAGAAAAGTGGCAGTTGGACTAAGGACTGGTACTGCTTTAGAAATTCTAGAACCTAAAAAAATTGTATGTGGCTTTAAACAAGGATTTGGCATATCACAAACTTTGTGGAAGAATGATAATCAGTTACAATCATAGAATCCCAGAATCATTTCGGTTGGAAAAGATCTTTAAGATTATCGAGTCCAACAACAAACATAACACTGCCAAGTTCACCACTAAACCATGTCCCTAAGTGTCATGTCTATATGTCTGTTAAATATCTCCAGGGATGATGACTTAACCACTTCCGTGGACAGCCGGTTCCAATGCTTGACAACCCTTTTGGTGAGAAATTTTTCCTAATATCTGATCTAAACCTCCCCTGGCGCAACTTGAGGTCACTTCCTCTTGTCCTATCGCCTGTTACTCGGGAGAAGAGACCGATCCCCATCTCTCTGCAGCCTCTTTACAGGTAGTCATAGAGAGTGATCAGGTCTCTGCTCAGCCTCCTTTTCTCCAGGCTCAACAACCCCAGTTCCCTCAGCTGCTCCTCACAGGATTTGTTCTCCAGACTATGTGATAGCAGAGGGCAAAGTCTGCAGGAAAGACAGAGCATTTCTTGGAAGGGAAGTAGTGGTGCAACATGGGACAGCATTTGGAGAGTTAAATTTTATGAAAAATTTAAGCCTACCAACAGATAGTATGCATTCTGTACAGACAGTAACTCTGTACCTACATGGAGAAATGAGACACTGCCTGTTGACATCAGCCACCCCTTCAGGTTGGTTATAATACCTCATTGTGACAAACATCATGATCAAAGAGGCTATTATGATAGGATACTTCAATTGTAAATTAGGATGTAAATTAAGATGTCACAGGCACAATATGATGCCAAGGTTAAGGTTTTTTGATGTAATGAATGATTTCTTAATGGAGAGACAGCCAGGAGTCCCAGAGGAGAAAAGCAGCTCTTTACTACCAGAAGATCTGGTTCAAAATTTTGCTATCAATAAGCCAGCATAACAATGCCTATGATGTACCTATATTCAAAAAACCTCCTTGAACAATGAAATCCAACAGAAAGTTAAAATTAAAATTGTATATTTAAAAAATGGAAACTTCACATTTTTCTTATTTAACCTTTTACTATTTTTAGCTACAAATGCAGCAGTAGGAACTGTCCCTTGTAAGCACGCGCTTCAGGTGAGCTTGGACTTTCCTAACACCATCCTTAGATGCACAGGACTTTCATATATCCTTCCATAGACTGAGAAACAAAGAGAAATAAGAAACAAGGGGAGTTCACAAATGAATCTGTGGCAAAATGGGAAAATTGTTATGGCCCATGATTCACAGCATATGCATAAAACATCCAGAAATTTTCTTGAATTTGCTGAGGATGCTAAATTATTCGTGTTAGGAAGACCAAAACAATGCCAGACTGTTGCCAAGGGGTTCTACAAAGCCAAGCTACTGAGAGATAAAAAAGCAGGTATATTTGAAGTTTATAAATGCAATTTGACACAGGTTTGGAAAAAATATCTAGCATTATGTTCATAATGTTAGCTCAATGCTCTGTACTGGTCAAGCAAATAAGATGGATGGCAGGAAGCACTAAGAAGAACATAGCGGCAGCAAACTTCATTATATCATTGTTTAAACTATTGTGACCACAACTTCAATATTACATACAGTTCTCTCTCTTCAGTCTTAAAAACTATGTCATAGCGTTAAAAAGGCTGGAAAGAGGAAGGATGATGAGAGAACCTGCTTCTGTATGAAAAATGAATACAATAAACAAGAACACTTCAGCCTGAAAAATACATAACTTAGGGACAGATGTGATGGACATGAAGAAAACATAAATGGAAAGTGGAGGCAGATAGAAAATTATTATTCACTGAGCATTATACTAGTAGAAGTAAAGGACATCAAATCTAACTGTCTAAGATGTCTTAAACACAAAAAAGGAGGATTTTCAGTGTGCTGTGAACAGTTAAATTGTGGACTTCATTGTCACAGGAGGTTAGTGTGGTAGATGCCAAATTTTGCATGTGTTCAGAAAGCAAACCGACAAACTCATGGAAAGAAATCATCCCGAATTATTAACACAAGGATACACGCAGCAAGTCCAAGCTGCAGATCACTAGAAGGTGGAAGACTTTGCCAAGGGAAATAGCACTGTCTAGATATTTCCATCTAGCTCACCATGTCCTGACGCTTCTCACTAGACTTTGTATTAAACACAGGACACAGACATACACAGAGGGCACAATCAGCTCTATGTTTGTGTGTCATGCCCTTATTCCATAGAACAGGAACAACCCTCAGTCTTTTCAGCTGTCCCGATTGGCCCATGGCAGCATAGAAGTAACCTCCACTGATTTTATAACCTGAAAGAGGCTAAATCAGTCACTAGGATAAAGAAAGATGTTTTCCTAACAGCCATTGGTCTGTCTGTCTTGAAATCAGCCCAGGACGGCCAAACATGTGGCTGGGGAGAAACAGAAATAAAAAATAGAGGGAAATTAGTTTTCAATTGCTCATTTAGAATTGCTAGTTTCAATCAATGACAATTTTAAGGCATTAAACACATTCCAGAGTAACTTGTCAAAAAAAACCCACCCTGCAGTTGCTGACATTCTCAGAGTTTTTCTAATAAGATCAGGGTCAGTGATGGGAAATAAGCAGGAAGATGAATAGGATGTCAAAATTAAATTGAGTTCCAGAAGAGTTAGCTTAAGTTCCCAGAAAAAATAGAAACTCATGAAACTTTGTCTCAAACTAAATGGGAAATGCATGTTTTAGCTTAGAAAGTAGTGGGAAGGCTGATGACTCTCTTTAGAGGTATTAACAACCCATGCTATTTTAGCAACTTGAAAAACACCTTCGTCCTTTGAATTCTGGAACAGAGAAGGTTCTACTTATTTTAAATCCTAATGATTTCTGCTGCACCGAGCTCTTTCATTTTTATACAGGAAACCCAGATTAATTGTTTCAACCATCTGACTATCCATTACAATCAGAGGATATACTTCTTGTTAAAGTTTCAGAATTGTCGAATAAAATACCATTTTAACAACCCATATGTCCGTGTTTTTGTTTTGTTCTCTTTTGCTAAATGTTGTAGCACTTTGTCTTCTGGAGTGTAAATACACTATTGGCCAGGCTGTCATTAATCATCATTGTT
>NW_009648963.1:4274887-4336219 GCF_000708025.1 Charadrius vociferus | reverse complement strand
TACAGCAGTTCAAGCTTCTGAATGACCACGTTGATTAATAATGTTACTTTCATTTGGGAATTTGACTACGCACCATTTATGAATTCTGTTCAGGTCTGTGGTCTCACTATCTATTTATGCCATTGTTTAAGATACTCTGTCTACCAACTTCTTGGGCTCAAGGAGGCAGAATACTGGGTCTGAATAAGAGCTTTATAACTGTTATTAAAAACAGTTAGCTCTTCTCCAACCAAAATCGTGCAATGACTTCATCATGGGAAAACAAGTTTTCTCTAGTTGTCTGGGGATGAAAGCCTAGAGTTTTAAGGACCAGAGAACCCCTTAAACAAACAAAAAGACCAAGGAATGTATAAAGGCAGGGCTAAGTAAAGAAAGGCTTGACAAGCAGTGAGTCACACAGGAATAGATTTCTCACTGAAGTTAAGGACTGCCAAGCTAACAGGACCACTGGAGAAAGTGAAATAAAGAAAACATAATTTCCAGGACTCACTCTGAGCTGGGTAATGCAGTCCAGCAGGAGGGACCCGGAACTCAAAAGGTCAGTAAGACCTCTTGGATTCAGGCAGAGCGTGGAGATGGAAATGTGTGTCTTACATAAAACTGTACATCTCTTGGTCTGTGTGAAATAAACAAAGATCATGAAGTGAGTTCTATTTGCTTTGAGTAGCTTAAAGATGTTAGGCTAACAGTGAAATTGCTCTCGAGAATGAAGGTATGGAAAAGAATGTTTTTAAGCTTTTTAGGAGCTCTCTTTTGGAAGAGACCGTCTCCTATTTACAGGTAAAGCAACAAGCACATAATGTTGTATTTAATAAGAGTACTGAATGAGTTAGACCCAGAAACGATGGCTGGAGGCAACCCAGGAACAAAGGAGAGCTTATAAGTCCAGAGATCCAACTTGTAGGTACATCACAGCAGCTTGGTGGATTCCAGTGAAGTGACTGGATGAGCTTCATAAAAAATGTTTGAGCTCATTTCTTGAGTTCACGATATAAATGTCAGGTCTTCCATGTCTTTTGCCATATTCCAACTACTGGCTTAACTGCATTGTTGGTATAAGTATCTAGTAGATTGATTTTACGGTTACACTTATCTATATCAAATTAGTGCTGTTTTCTCCCCCCAAACTTGGGATTTTCATTTAGGTTCTCCTCTTAGCTGAAAATCAGCATTTTATGTCTCTTTAATCTACAATACAGTCTCTTAACTAAATGTCATTTCACACCTTCTTGGTTCTCCAATAAGGTGTTCTTGCCTTACTACTCTCTAAAAAGCACTGTTGTAGGGACTTAGAGCATCATTAGTTTCTATGCTTAAACATGGAAAATGATATATAAGAACTAAGCTTTATTATTCTTAATGTTTTCATATGCTTGCAGGGAACTGAAAGTCCACAGGGGATAGAAATAAAAATGGAAATATAGTAACATTTTACTAATATAAGAGTGGCTGGGAGAGAATGAATGTTATCCTCTTGAGCTCAGGGAATGCTCGTGCAGAAAAAGACTGACTCACCTGAAATCAGAAACCAGAGAGCACCTGCATGTGCTAGCTGGACATGTAGGAAAATGCTGGATTCCCTCACTATGCCTTCTTATAACTCTGAACTTGAATCCTGGGACACAAGATTGCCTGTTGGATAATGCAAAATGTGAACTGAGATGTATCAGGCTATATGACATGTGTGGGGGGGTAGTCGTGTATTGAGTGAGGGTCCTCGTGCATCATATCACGCAATTGGGGATTGGTGGTGGGGTATGCCTGTCGGTGAGAAATGCATGACTGCAAGCGTGCACATTCATCCATGATCATGCTGGTCAGTGACTGCTGCTTCATCAGGCTCAGGGGCAACCTTCTATTCCTCCTTTTCACTTGTGTTGTGGTTTGAGAGACCCACAACAATATAACAGGGAAGGGGAATTGGGGGGAAAAACAAGGAAACGCGAGGGTTGATATATAAATACATTTAATAGGATAAGACTAAATAATTAACATTAATAATACTAAGGGACCAGTATTGATCCTGATACCAATATAAAATATACAAGGATTATATTCAACCAATTGTATCAGTAGCACTCCCAGCAGTGGATAGCAGATGTCGGTCACTGTGAGCGCTATGGCTTCGGGAGGAAGGGAAGGCCTCAGGGGTCTGGCATAGGGGCAAGAAGTTCTCTGGGTTGCTATCATCAAGGGAGAGAGAGAACTCCTCAGCAAACTTTCTAATTTATATTGAATGTGATGTTCATGGTATGAAATAACCCTGTTGGCCAGCTTGGGTGAAGTGCCAGGTCCCACTCCTCCTCCCCCCTGCACCAGGACAACTCAAAAACACTGAGACCTTGAAACCCACACCCATAGCTGGCTGTAAAGTAAATATTTTCACAAATTCAGACACTAGAGTCTTCTGAAAATGCAGTTTTCCCAAGCATTAGAAGAGAAACTAGTCCTGTGTCACTCAAACCAGGACACCTTGGAATGGGCTGCTAGTCTTCTCCAGACTGAATGCAATGACACGGTTACATCTGTGCAGATTTTTATATATATAAAAAATATAAATCTGTATATATATACATGAGTCTATGAATCGGAGCTGTAGGCATCAGGCTGTTGCACTTTGTATTTACTCTGGGCTTTATGGAAGAAAGTATTAAAATGACTGATAAGTTCTCTGTGTTAACGGTTTTTAAAGAAAAGTTAGATATTCTGGGTCACTGTGCAGGAAGTTTATTTACTTCAGTAATTTAAAATCTAATGACTTTCATGGTTAATCCTGTTTCCTTTGCTGCTGCTTTATCTCTTTTGATAATGATGTAAGCTTGAATGCAAGTGTGAAGGGCATAAGTTTATACCTGGAAAATCACCGGGGTCCTCTATTTGATCATGCGGATCTGTCTCACAAAGACCTTAAACCTTGCAAGGGACTATGTGCTACATTTATTCCAGTGACAACATCCATTTCTTTCCCAATGCTCTCATTGAAAATGAAAATTGCCTGCTTCCTAGTCCTAGAAATACATAATTTCGTGTATATTTCTTTCCCTTACTTATTTCAATCTCTTCTTCTAGTCTAGCTCAGCATTATATGTATCAGCACTGGTGACAATTCAAGGAGGTGAATTTAGAGTGGTTTGCTTTGCTGAAGGCCTGAGTCCTTTGCTGTTGATATCAGAAGCAAAATTCACTGATTTAATTAGTACATAGAATCTGCTATAAATAGCTAAAGTCAGAATACAGAGAATGGGAATGGTCAAACCATTGGAAGAAATGGTTCAAGATATCTGAACACAAATTTAAAAGAAAGTCCCACAAGGAACAGAAAACTGTGGAGAAAACTGAAGTTCTTCAGTGTAGATATACACTGACTTCTCAGGAAGTGTTCTCAGTGAAACGTTGGTGGGATGAAGGGTTTCTCCATATTTCGCTATTCTCTTTGGCTCATGAATGTCAAGGGCAGTTTGTGTTTCTTTCTGGGAATGAGACGTCCTCAGAAGTAGCTGAGCCATATGACACAGCCATGACTCATTTCTTGACTCAACTGAGTTCAGAAAGAATAATGGAGGAGGATAGATAAAGCTCAGGCACAAAATAGATCACCATTTCAGTCGGTGTGTTTGCTTTCTAAATGAAGTGGGCAAAATTCTGAATCTCAGAGAAAAAGTAGATTATGGTAGCAACTTGCATAAACACTACAAAATCAAAATTTCTCTGTAAAGCTGTAAATTAAAGGAAAAAAGAATCATTTTTCACCCACTTAATAGCTTGCTTGTAAATGAATAGAATTTCATTTTTTTGTATTGTATTGCTTCTCTATTGAATTAAGTCTTTGTCCCATTTAAAAGCTCCATCTTGTTCTGTCAATCTCTGAAGCAGCTATTCAGCAGCCAACCAACACAACAGAATTTCTCTATGCTGAATGTTCTTTTTCATTTTTGCATTGTATTCCAGTCTCTTATTATAATGGTGCTGCCAGCAGAACTATAGACAAGCGTGTGTCAATATTTCTATGCCAAACCCTGTTTTATTAGTAGATGTTTGTAACAAGACCATTCTAATTTGTATAATCAAGATGAAGCTAAATACAATTATTCTCCATCCTGACACTAAATTCCTCTAAAAATATGCTTTATTTTTTCTCAGTCGCTTTTAAAAGATGGCCTATCAAAAGCTGAAAAAGTGCCAAGGTTGCAAAACTCCCTGTTGCTGGCTCCTCCTCCTTAGGTGGAAGGGGACAAGAAAGAGCATAAGAGACCATGTATACATTTAACTTGAGTATTTTGATACAAAACACTGCAGACCAGGGAATTCCTTGTCATGGCTGAAAGATTTTTTTTGTCTTCAGGATGTTTATTTTGACCTTGGTCTGCAAAGTAAGAGACTGTCTGTAGCTGCAGATGTATTTTATCTTCCATTTAAATAATTTTGTATGCAGTTTGTATTTTACATTGTACACCATTTTAGGTTTTGTTCTTTTTTTTTTTCCTTTTTCCACCTCATGAGTGCAGAGAACGTAAATGACAGTTGTGTCTATGCCATGTCTATTTACAGAAAAAGTGTTTGTTACTGACCATGGCTACGAGTGTGAGGGGGAAAGATAAGCTTGTAGAAAGTATGGCCTCATTTGCATACTATTTTTAGTAAAGACCAATTCTTTCATATTTGTAATGACTTCACTTCTTGCACAAGGTGAACTAAAAATAGAATTTGTTTCTCCCTTGGTAGTACACGGCAATGAACTGTACTGCAGCTGTCCAGCTTTCAGATCTGCCGAGTTTTGAAGTCCAGAGCTCTTGACATTTGCAGGCATCACAGGCTTTCTTAAAATAATCCTGAAAGTTCAACCAATGACCGAAAGATTGCTTGAATTCCACCTAATACCATGGTAGATTTTCATAGAACCAGGCATTCCTTTCAATACTGAAATTAATTGTCTAAGGTAAACCGTTATTATGGTTTTAGCCTACAGTGATGCCTACAGATGTGAGCCTAACAGCTTGGTGCTACAAAAGACCTCTCTTCTGTCCTCTCTTCCGTATCATTTTCCCTCTCCTGTACCCATCTGCATTCGTCCTGCCCTCTTCCTTGCACTGGTTCAGATGGGTTTTGGCCTTTCCTGTGGGCTGATTTATCCACTAAACTAAACAGGCAGGTGACTACATTTCTGCTGACTTAGTTTTTTCTTGAGCCAGTGAGCCGAGTCAGTTCAGACAAGCTCTGATGGTAAATAGTGGGCACTCACAGCCAGGAGATCTGAGACAGAAAGAGGAGGGGGTGTGTGCCTTTAGGGAGGGTGTCCCCTTTCTGCTGGCAGTGAATTGTGAGATTGTCCCACCCTGTTTCAATGAGCTGCCCCCTGTGTAATCTGCAATATAGCAAAAGTGTAACTACTGCCATTTCACCGACATGCTGGGCCAGAACTGAGGTTCAGTGATCCTTCTGTTACAAGTATTTGAAATATTTTCTTGCTCAACATCATTGTTCAAGTTCGTAGCCTGCTTGTGATGGTGGTTTGCTGGAACTGCCTCTCAGGGGAGTGCTGGGGCAGTCGGATCACCACCATGCTGTGCAACCTGGATGGTACAGCTGGTGCCGCTTCTGGACCTGCACAGCTTAGCATCACATGCTATGATCACTTGTAGGCAGCTTGTTATAAAAAAACTCAAATGGCTGCTCAGATCCTTGAGCTGGAGAAGCACATTAGACTTGCCAGACTAAAGCTTCACCTTTTTTTTTCTTCAGTGGGCAGAAGAGGAGGGGGCTTGCGCATGAAATTTCACCCCTGGATAAATGCACACCGGGTGATATTTGCATTTATTCATATTTTTTATCTGAATTTTGCACTAAAAATCCCCAAATGAATATGAATATCGGCCTCTGTTCACAGGCTCGCTCTTTATGCTTTCCCATGGTAGTAAATTTGACTCCTACTAACGGCAGGTGAAACTGCTCTTCATGGAATAAGAGACTGCTTAAAATCTTTAACTCTTTTCTTGATGGATTGGTGCAGCCATTTGTGAAAGCACGTGTTTAAAGTTTCATTTACATTTTTAATCAATGACTCCATGTGATTTTTAATATATGTTGTTACTTTACCACAAACAAATAAAGCCCTCCCTTTGGTAGGTTGATGAGGATGAACCCTCCCAGTCTTATCCCATTCCCCTGATGACGCCAGTGACCCTTTTCTGCACCTGTTGTTATATGACTTAATTTTCTTGGCCTTGGATGTCTAGAAATGTACCTTATTTTCTGGATGACAATTTCCCAGAATTACAGTTAGAATAAAATTAGGAAACAACTTTAAAGCGTGAAAGCATTCCTGTTTCTGACTCTATTTCTTTGGTTATGTCATAGGAACCCACTTTTAGAATTAGTTCTGAAATACACCTCAGTGTTAGCTCATGCAGATATATGTTCAGCAATATGGATACAACCTTTTCTTCCCTTTTTTGTTCCTTTTCTTTCCAAGGGACAAACTCGGAGTTTATGCATGGGTTCATACAGTAACACTTTGCTTTGTAATACTTTGTGATTTCTGCTCATTTATCCCACCAGAACCCTTTGTTCTGCCTCTGACTTCAGAGTGAGAGTGAGGGTATCATGTGCTTAGTGAGGGTATCATGTGCTGTCCTTTCCTAAGAAGACTGATTAAAAGTGCAGAGTGAAGTACCCTTAGTGTGACTGAAGGTCCTGGATGTTCGTTATGTGCTTGACAGTGCAAAATGTTACCAAAATACCAAAAGGAATCGGTAGCATATTTAATGCCCTACTTTTTACACTGAAGTGTTTGTTTATTTTGGCTTTATCAATATTTCCAGTTGTGGGACACAATCTCTTTTAAAGCTTAATGTCCCAGTAAATATGATTTTCTTTCAAGGAGTTATGGTCCTCTCTTTTAAGCTAACATTCAGCACTATATTGTATTAAATGTTCATTGCCGCTTGGCAATTCCAATCAATCAAGTCCTGTCTCTCTCTTCTGTCGTTGTACTTTCTACCAGTGGAAAGGTTTAAGTAGCCATTATCTTGGGTGAAAAATTGAGAATATAAACTCTGCAGAAACAGCTAATTGATTGACATGGTGGAATGCTCTGCAATAGAAGAGTATTTCCCAGGAAAAAATTGTTACTCCTAAAATCACAAAATATGTACATTTAAAAAAGAAAAAAAAAAAAAGGAGAAGTAAAGGAATTAAGTTAATTATCACACAATTACAGTAATGGAGAGAAAAAACCTAATCAGACATGAACAGCTTGTATAACCATTAACCAGGCTATGGTAAACCATTACTTAACTCTGACTTAAGAGATCCATCATGGGATTCATGGCAGCCAGTTAACTAATGCTTAAACAATTCCACAGTAATTTAAAGCCATGGTAAATGGCATCACTCAACCAAGCAGTCACTCTCAGTCTCAACAGTTATTTTTAACTGGTATGAAGTTATGCTAACTCCCTCCTCCCTCTCCCTGCCTAAACTGCAAATGCTAACAAGTCTTTACTAGCTGTGTGACACGGTATGAAGTCCTTTACTGAAGCCCAGGCAGATGACATTCATCGTTTGGGTTTTTTTCTGGAAAAAAAATGAAAATTCTCCACTGAAGAGTAATGTCAAATGAATCTGGCACAACCTCCCTTGGCTGAAGCTGCATTTAATCTCTTTACAAAGATGCAAATCTTTATATTTATTTCCTCAACTTTAATTATTTTTTACTTTAAATGTTGTTAAAAAATTGTATATTATTAAGATCAATCTAACAGCTGGTGCCTATCCAACTAATATTTTTCTGCATTCTCACTGACTAATGATCAGTCAAACTAGGGGAGGGAGGTGAGCTGCATGAGGGGGGTAAAAAGTTGACTAAAGTGTACGTGACCCTGGTGAGTGTTGAAGAAGTACTGGCAGACAGGAGGGAAGCTACTGCTGGAGAGTTACGGTGGCTGAAAAAAGGCTCTATATTCATTTAGTATTTTTCCTACTAACCTGAGGATCAAAAGTGGGAGTGAACTGATAAATTACGCTAGTGACACAAAGCTGGGTGGCACTGCCTTTGCAGAGGAGGATCAAAATATCATGCAGGATAGAAGTAAAAAGAAACGGATTAAATTCAATAGTACAAAGTTCAAGGTCATGCAGTCACAGTCCAACAAGAATTTCTGCCAAGAACTGGTAGCCTGTATTTTGGAAACAGCTGAAGAGAAGGAAAAGGCTTGAGGCTGCTGTCTGGTTATAGGTGAGCAGGAAAATGAAATTTCTTCTGTGTTTTATTTGGCAGTTAAAGGCACTTTCTGTGCCTTTCTTCCCACATCTCACAATTCCTGTCCCTGTGCCACAGATTACCACCTTCTCGCTAGTGCCAGCGCAACGGGATCACTCTATAAAGCAGATGATGGGAAAAAAAAGAAGTTGGAAGTTGTCTCAGGTGAAGTAATTGCAAAATGTCCAGTGCACATATGGAGGCCATGTCATGGAGAGTGCTGTGCGCAGCCCTGGTCAAACATGAGCAAGAAAGATTAATGCAAAGTGGAAGAGGGTCTGTCATAGTTTAGGCTGAATTGACCACTGGGGGCATTGGACACCCCAAATGGGACCGACAGATGCTGCCCGCCGCCGCTCTTCAAAGAGAGGGGCAGAGGGAAAAAGAGACTTATGAGTTTAGAAGGAACTAAACTAATGAAATATTAATAATAAAATGAAAAGAAAATAATGAAATATATACAAAACCTTATCAAGCTCCCAGGATCACAATCACGTCACTGGCTGGCACTGGGGAAGTCCCAGACTGGACACAGTGATGGATGGGAACTGGATTCTGGATCTGCATTCAAGATTGAGATCAAAGGCAGACGAACACATGGAGTCCTCCTCAGACGCTGGCCATTGAAGAAAGAGAGAGTTGACTCTTTGATCCCTCAGCTTTTATACTGAGCATGAGGCAGATGGGATGGAATACCCTGTTGGTCAGTTTTGGGTCACCTGTCCTGTCCACTCCTCCCTGCAGGTGGGACCCCACTATGCTTTTCTGCTTCTGACCCTCCAACGGGGCAAATAACAAAGCTGGCTGGCCTTGGATGTTATAGCAATTAGTATAAACAGGAGCCTCTCTGCATACCATGCCTGGGCATCAGCTATAAACATGGGTCTTATCACTCTGAGAGCAAACAGTGTCTGCATAATACATTGCCAATTTCAGTAGTTAGAAGAGGCCCAGCTAAGAAGCAAAGTGGCTTTGAACAAAATTGGTCCTGTTTTACCACAAACCAGGACAGGTGCATGGGAAGACTATGAGGCATATTTTCGGGGCACGGTGCTCTTGTATTACTAGAAGACACGAAAACTTCCTGTCTAGTTTTGCTTAGCAAAATGGAGTACCAGAAAGCCTCATTTGCCATAAGTGTGGGGAGGCAGAGGCGAGAGGATAGATAAAAGGGAGAGAAAAAGTATTTAAACTGTCTGAAAATGTTACTGCAACAGCAAATAGATCCAAAGTAGAATTTATTTAACACAGGTATATTTTGCCCTGTGAATCAGAACGGGTTCCTAACCACCAGGTCAGTAAACAGGGGAGCTCTGGTCCAGAACCGTCTGCCTGGTGGAACAAAAATCTATTATTGTCGGACTGGAGATTGATTTGTTATGAAAAACTATTTGATATGGAGCCTGTGATAGCAGGGGCATGAACTGTGTCTCAGGAGGCTTCCAGTTCTGTATTCCTGGGCAGTAAAAAGTGTTTGATATAGGCAATATGCAGAGGACTGATCTGTAATGAGTACCTGACAAAAGCTTTTGTGCTTTAAAATTTAAAAGTTCAGAACTAGTTTTTGCTTTCAAATACACATATTTTTCTGCAGATACTGTTTTATGAGGCCCACGGAACAAGAACTGATTCTGTGAGAACCAGGTGAAATGTTTAACATATGGCTGATTGTAGGTGACATCAGTAAATAACGACACAATAATTTTCTATATTCTATTAATTTATTTTTTTTCCCCTCGAACATCAGATATTTAGAGAATCTGGAAAAGCAGGCAATTTAAACAAACTCTCTTCTACAACTACCCAGGCAGCACAATAGAGCTCAAAAGGAGAAAATGAGACCTCTTGTGCCGATTCGGACACCCCGCTGCCTACCTTCCGGCCCCAGCCAGTGACCAGTGTCAGTGCTAATGAGGGGGAGACGGCAGAGGGCCTATCTTCTGGCAGCTCTTTCTCCTTGTAGCATCGCTGAGGAACTCCCCAGAGCACATCTCTGAATAAGCAAGCTATTAGTGTGGAAGAACCCACCTCATGTAGCAATTCTGGGGATCGCATCGTGCCTTCCCTCAGACACCGGTGCTCCCGCTAACAAGGAAGAAAGTGGTAGACTTGGCCAGGCTGCAACGCGGGGAAGGGGAGGGCTGGGAAAAGAGAGGTGGAGAGGAAGATGAGAGTCCGGTGTTATTCCAGGAGGTGTGGTGCGTTAAGGGTCAGCGTGTATAATTGCCTTGTTACATCTCAAGATCAAAGCGTTTGAAAATTAGTTTAAGATCAGTTATTGAATAGAAAAGGCTGCAAGGGAAAGCGCGTCATTCTTCATTACATAGACTTGAGACGAGATCCAAATCAGACCTGCCACATATATTCTCTCGGATGCACATGCTTGTAGTCAGAAGA
Source organism: Charadrius vociferus (assembly GCF_000708025.1). NCBI lineage: Eukaryota > Metazoa > Chordata > Aves > Charadriiformes > Charadriidae > Charadrius > Charadrius vociferus. The sequence goes on along the minus strand of NW_009648963.1, from coordinate 4,325,565 downwards.
ATGACAGCTTGAAACCTACCTACATGTCAGTCAGTTTCTTTACCCCAAATAAACTTTTGCTTCTATGGTATCCTTTGCTTCAAAGCAATGCTGACAAGGATTTGTTGAATTAACCTAAATGGCTTTAAGCCCCAATTCATGCTGGTGCAGCATGTCTCTATCGGGGGTTTGCACTGGTATAACTAATTGATTTAGTTACAGATGGGAAAATTTTCTTAACAAGAGAAGGCCTAAACTGCTGGCCAGGCTGCCTTTGTTGTTTGCAAGTAATCTCTCTCAGCCCGTTGTTAGCATAAATCTGTTCTATTTTGGATTCCCATAGAGCTAATTTGCACAGGAGTCACACAATAGCGTGGTTTACATTTCTAGCTCCTTTTCAAAATGGGACTGCAGGATTTTAAAAAAAGGACTTTGCATGAGTTGTCTGCACTTCTGTGAATATTTCATTGCCTCCATCTCACTCTTCATGCACAGTGTGGAAGAGCAATTCATTTGGTAAATGAGCTTTTTCTAATTGGACGCAGAGGGCAGAGTGTGAGGTTCTGCTCCCGGAGTGGCTGGACTGGATGCACAGCACCTTTTGAATCACATTTCTGATACAAAATGTTATATTAACGTATATGACAGCTGCTTCCTTTGACTATCCTGTAATACTCGATAAGAATTTTCTCATGTTGATCTCAGTGCTAAGCTTATCTGCTACCGCGTCCATGTACGCTCAGCTGGAAACCTGTGCACATGTGTGAAACAGACATGATGAAATCCAAGTTGATGTTCACAGAAAATGCACATCATCTCACCTGAATGAAATTAAATTGAAAATTAAAACAACCTTTTTGGGGGGAATTAGATATGAGGTCCAATTTCAGGTAAATCAGTTTTGGAGGCTTATTATATGCAGGTGTAGAAACTGGCACAGCTGGATCTTGGTCCTATTTATTTTATACACACATTTATAAGGAGTTAGCAAAAGCTTTCCTATTTAATGTAAAAGACACTGGAATTTGGGTTCATTTTTTTTAGTCCCTTTATGGACTTTCACATCTAGTACTCTTTTCAGGGGAACAGTGCTGAAATCTGGAGACATCGATACAATCTCCAGTAACCTCCAGCAGTCGCTACCACTCCTCAAAACAAATGGTGTTTTAGGAAACTTTTTACATAGGGTAGTATGGAGCATTAAGAGCTTGCTTGGCGCTGTTTGTTACCTCTCCAAAAGTTGGGTTTCTTCATTATCAGTTTGATTCCTCTTCAGTTCTAACCTATTGTATTGTTCCAGTAATTATGAAGTAGAGGTGACACAACTGAATGGGCCCAAATAATTCATATTAATCTAGGCAGTATATAAGCATTGCAGTCTTTGCCACAGCAAGAACTGTATTTTCCTGAGATCATTTATGCTCTTTGTATATTTGAACAACATCCATTTTGCAGCCTAATCCTACAAAGACATGCTCAGAAAGTGGGGCATTACAGAAGCTGATAAAGATAGATTTGTAGGTGAGTACATTGTAGTAATATTTTATTTGACTAAATCATTAACTTATGTGTCTAAAATAGTTTTAAAATGTTGATAAAACTGAAAAAAGGGGGTTTCAAAAGAAAATAAACATGAGTAGGAGATTTTTTACTATGCTAAGTAGTCTTGTTGCTGTCTTTTTGCTCAAACTAATTTGAAAGAAAACAGTGTTTACATATTAGGAAAAAATAATTCCATTCTCTAAAGTATATTGTTGTGGCCATATACTTTTTTCTTATTTACTGTAAAAAGATAGACATGAATAAGTAGTGCAGTTTTCAAGGTGAACTTTTATCATACAGTTTTGTATATTGCAAAGACTTGAAAATTAGCTAAAGGAATGGTTGATAGTTAGAGAAGGAATTGGGCTGTATCTTGGCTCACTTACCAGATTGTCGCTACAAGCCCACATGTACCCTTCTCAGACACAGATTTCACACTATTGTTCAATTCTCATACTGCTTTTCCAACATAAATGTTAAAAATTGTTTCTAAGTAGACTACACAACAACTTCAAAATTTATTAATTTGCCGATGAAATTCTTTATATATAAAAAAATATATCTCAGAATTAAATTATCTCTACAAAGTCAGTCAAAAATGGTAGAAACTACTCGCTTATATGCTGTGGATGATAAATATAGATTTCCTTTTTCATTGCAGGAAATGTCCTACCATTTCTAACAATGCAAATCATTGTTCAATGCTTATGCGGTTTGTACCACAGATTTTTTCTCTGTATTAGGAGGGTCTCTGGCTACTTGACAAAGTGCAAGGCTTTGTTGTACAAAAGCCAGAAGTCAGGCATTGGTTGAAGGAACAGAATTCATGGTGACAGGCATCGGTGTTCCTTACACACTAAACGATGCAATTAGGCTCTGAGGATGGCATTTATAACAACCATCATGGTGTGGGGGTAAAATTTAAGCCAGGCAATGGCATAAGCTGTTTCTCCACCCATCTTTTACAGTACCAGGCCTTTTGTAGTTCTTCTGTGTCTCAGCTGTTTCAGTTTGCTCTCACTTTCTTTGTTAGTCCTGATTTCCACACTCTTTGTTTTCCCTAACTTCTCTGATTTATACCCTCAGCGCTGAATAACACCATAAGGAGACTTTATTCCTGTATCTCTCAGTCTTTGCCTAAGCACCTCACATTATATTATACAGCAGTGAAGTCTCATGTGAGTGAAAGGTCAACAATCTCATGGACTTCATGAGAGTGCTGCTTTCTGGATGCCCACATTTCTCTCTCACCCATCTTTTCTGTTTTTTTCTGCAAGAGAAACTCCTGGCATGTCCTTCCCTAAAGGCACACTAAGGTTAATTAAGCAGGCACCAGAAAGCACTTCAGGAGTGAGCTTGTACTGGGGTGCTTGCCACCCCTTGATGACCTACAGCCCCTCTGTCTTTAAAATAAATTCTAGCCTCTGAGGACATGCACAAAGAAGAAAATAGGGCTCAATGGGGAGAATGCTGAAGGAAGCAGGAGCTAGAAGAAATCTTCCCTTTCTCTGGTGGATCATCCAAGGATGAGTTTCACTCTTCCTTGGGCCAGGGAAGCAGAGAGGAGATCACTGATTTATCAAGTCATTGAAGATATTTGTACCAGGTTCTTAATTCAGGTTTTCCAAAGCCCACTGTAGTGTCTGCTCCAGTTCATCATGCTCTTGCATCTTTTTGGTGCAAAATAGATGCTCAGTCCTAATCTATGGGCTGCAGATCGCCTAACCTATACATCTCTGGGCACCCATGGAATTACTAAATAAATGAGGAATAGAGGTATCATCACAATGACAATAACATTTGGTTAGTACAGGAGTCAGATATACACCATGGAGGTGGTTTTACCAAGGAGGCTATTGGTAGCTCCCATTTTGACATGCAGGCCCCACATCTACATTGCACTGGCTCTAGCCATAGAGTCGCCATATGTTTTAATACACATTATATCTTCTACAATAACTTATTGATGTGAAATATATTATATATTGCATACGTTCTACAAAACATAATGTGACATTTTCTTTTTCAATAAACAAGGTAAAATGGCACTAAAAGAAAAATAAAGGATTTATACTTATTTAAACTTCACATAATGGCTGTGTCCTTGAGGAGCCAATACAGATTATATTGAAAAAGATTAATCCATAAATAAAATTAAAAGAATCCAGATACATAAACCACAGAGGATAGAGAGTGGCTCGCTGGAATCTAAACTCACTTGCCCCTTTCTTACTTCTGATCTCTGCTAACATGAGTAAATTAGGTTGCTGCTTTTTCATCATCTGTTTTCAGGTCAATGTCAAGCACTATTAATAATCTCTCAGAACACGTTTTATCATAGAAATGTCTGACCAACGTGGAAATGAAAAAGGGCCCTCTTGACACCTCGGGCATGTGTGGAAAGAGAGCACAAGAGTTTATAGAGTGGTCGAAACAGACCAGCTGGAGAGTAAGTGGTTGGCTGAACAGATGATGTGAGAAGAAGCCATCACAGGAGCAAGTACAGGTCCTGGATGCCTGTGGAATGAGATGAGGAAATGATTTTCTTCATATACATGCTCTCATCCTATGAAGACAAGTTTATGTATTAATTCATGTCAATGAGTAGCCCTACTGACTTCATTAGGACTAATTATGTGTTTAAGATTAATCACATGCTTATGTTTTCCCTTGCTGAAGATAATTTTCAGGAAAATTGTTCTTAGAACATTTTTCACCTTACACCTTTCACCCACAAATCACATCACAAATTGCCCACATTGGACCTGCTTTGTGAGAACGAGGTCAACACCTGGGCCTGCAACCCTTGGCTGAAGATGGAGCAGGACACGCTGGAGCTAGGGAACGGCAGAGGTTGAAGGTGAAAATAGCAAGAAACTGAAAAAAGAGGGAAAGGAAGTTGCTTAGGAGAGCTCCCGGGGCCTTTGAAAAGGAGCTTTGAAAGACAGGATAAATATATCAAAGCAGAGATATATGTTGTATTTACCATCAGCCTTTTCAACAGGCAAAAAATTAGCAATGGTTTTGTATTGGGACAATGCTATGTTTCTTTCTACTGCATTAAAATACCAAACTTCTAATGTGCGGTATGGTAACACAGAACCCTTTTTTACAGGAAAAAATACTCCCTTGCTTGAATTAGTAAAGTTTTATTTGTTTATTTTCAGTAATACAAATATCTATGGATGCGAGCAGTCTAAGTGCCTGACTTCTGAGTAGAACCTACCCCCCCACCCCATAAGGATCTAAATACCTTGCTGTTCTCGAACATGTCACACTGCAGCAGGTAGTGTGTGACCCCTTCCCTCCTCTGGTACTCACTGTTTCACTCCAAGTGATGGGCAAGTGCCTTCTTCCACTGGGGATCATAAACCTGGAATACTCTCCTGACAGCAGTCTTGTCTTCTGTAACGATTTCTTCAAAGAATTTATCCCAGCACTCTCTTCATTTTTAATGTTCAGGCAAGGAGAGGTGGTTTCCTCAATTTCTACTAGAGATCAGAGCGCTCACTGAGGAAGTGAGACACCCAGGCTCAATACCTTCCGCAGCCTGATAGTTCAAACACACATCTCTCTAATTAGTGGGGAATGTGCAAAGAAGCCTCTTGAAACTCTCTTGAGAACTTCAGGGTTGGGCTGAGAGCACCATAGGGCACTTACTGGAGGCAGCGTGGACTGCGTCCCCCACAGGCGCTGTGCGCAGAAACCTGCCTGACCTCTCTAATCAGCAGACTCTTTTGCAAATAGGACTTTCTGAGGAGAGGTGGGGTATAGCTGGTGCTTTGGATTGCGGTGGAGCATTTGGTGGGAGGTAAGCATTCATTGCCTCAGGACAGGCACTTACAAGCATATCTGGGAAAATAAATGCCTGGAGAACTTGCAGATGAAGTAGGGATATGCCTGATAAACCTAGGTCCTTCCCTAGACCTTTGGTGGGTTTAGAGCCCCTAGCTTAGAGATAAGATGTCGCTGGACTGGATCTTCCAGATGTAAAGCTCAGATGCTTAGAAAAACTGACAAAATGCATTTAAATGAAAAACTTAAATGAAAATGTTTTTAATTCATTCCCTCTTCTCCTTCTTTCCTTTTTATGTCCTCTTATGAGTTTGAACTCTTTCACGGAATTTGTCTCTGGAGGGCTCCTCTATCTCACTCCTTAGGTTCCTCAGATTTAGAGAGAAATATAAAGACTATTTTTACTTCTACACTGGGATTAATAGAATCCAGCCTGTCTAGCTGCAGGGTAAATCAGCACAATTTCCCTTTATGCCAAATGCCCGTGGTTTGTCATAGATGTGCTTAAGCCCCATCATTAAATGTGGCTTGCAGTACATGCTGTGTACTAGTAGTGGTTAGCTAAGGGGAGAAAGATACAAATGATGACCAAAAGGCTAAGTAAGACCCATTTTCAAACATCCTATGACCCTATCCCCAAACTGAGAGCAGATCTGCTTTGCTGATCATAAATGTTACATTATTTGGACGGACTCTTTAAACCCTGCCATTTTTGGCATTTAAAAATAAAAGGATAAACAAAAACACATCTGGTCTGCAAATGTGCATGCCATGTTTGAGCTTGATGCAATTTTGAATTAGTTGTTAAACATTGAAAATCAGGGTTCATAAGGGAAATGCCTACTCAGCTGATTGTAGTGCAACTGGTGCAGCTATAATAGACGCCAGACACTCCTGGAATAGCAGATAACTGTGTATGGCTACACAGGCATAGACGGAAAGAAAAGCCAGATGGTGTACTTAACTGCACTTAAAATCTGATTGTGTGTGTCAATAATGAATGCCCAAATCGGATTCTGCCATAAAAAACAACTATATGTGCATACTAGTAGAACAAACGCAGCCCTATAGAAAAAAATGTGTGGATTCCATCACTATAATGATGGTTATTATGATGATCAGTTATTTTGTATTTGCCCTAGGTTTTTAAAGTCTTAAACATTAAATATGTTACAACACAGTAACAAAAATCAGTAAATCATAAGGGTAATTCTGACAAATAGAAAACTATTATTTATAGCCAGTTTTCTTAAAAATGCAAACAATGTCTGTTGCTCAGATTGCTGGCAAAAGTTGCTGGATGCTACTGTCTTAAAATGCCGCCTTTCCTTGGACATCGGAATGAAATCCTGGCGGGGTCAGCTGAGTCCTTCATCATTTCAAGGTAGATTAAGTTGTTTATTATGGGTGAAAGTTAGGCCTGGTGGTAATCGATGGAAGCTTTACTGTCAACAACAGCATCGTACCTATAAATAGACATTTCATGTAAGACTTTAAAATAAAGAAATTTTACTTTTCTGTATGGAAATTAAGGTTCCCACAGTTATTCACTCTTAGAAAAAGAATGTGCTTGGCTCGATTAAATAAGAACAATTAACGAATATAATTCCCTGTAATTCTTCCATATGCTCACTCCCTTTCTCGCTCCCTCTCTCTGTAATGGAGAGATTCTGAACCCCTTACATTGAGGGTATTTGCTGTTAGCAGACCCAATGATTTTGCTTTTGGAGTAGGGTGCTAACCAGTTTGAGTAAAGTTAGCAAAACCTGGCCATAGATAAGCACCAAATTCTGTCAAACTCAATCATATTAATGGGATTTGTCTGGAGACATTCAAAACCCGCCTGGATGCCATCCTGTGCAACCTGTTGTAGGTGACTCTGCTCTGGTGGGGGGGTTGGACTAGATGATCTCCAGAGGTCCCTTCCAACCCTGACCATTCTGTGATTCTGTCTCATTATTTTATCTGTATATGTTCAGACGGCACAGTCTAAAGCTATGCGATGACACTAGCCCAAATATGTTGGCTAAGGCCAATTTAGTAAGTGTTTCCTCTCATAGGTTTTGTCTCTGCATGGAGTGCCACGTAGACTTATCATCCTAATGCCTCCACTTCTGGAAGCAGCAGCTTCCTCTAGCTGGAGTAATAGCAGCTTAGGTCGCGATTACACTCACAGAGTTTAGGCTCTCAAATCTCTAAAGTACTTTTGAAAATTGTATGCAATATTTATTACCCCTTCAAATTGCAATTCAGTGGAGTAGCAGAAGAGAATCGGACTGCCTTTCATTACAGTTTCCTGACCTTTTATCTAACGTAAAAACCTATTTTTAATTGCTGGAGTCTTTGCCAAACCTTGAGAATTGCCTTGTATGGCCTTAAATGAGCCCCAATGGGTGTGAGCATTATGACATTGTCTAATTACATGGTCACATTTGAATTTTGTTCTAAACTATTTGTGCTTCAGTCTGTGCACAGGACAAAAGGAGCTTAGCTCAAAAGCAAATATTCAATTTTAGGTCTCTTCCCATTGCTCAATATGTCCCCCATGCCTTATTTACTGCACAGTATCCAAACCCTGCTATGAAGATAATTATTATGTCCCTTCCAGGTTTTAATACGGTGCTTGTTGCTATAGTACCTGAACATTTTACAAACTTTAATGAATTTATATGCACAAAACCCCTCTGAGGTGAGGAGTAGTATTATTCCATTTTGCAGATGCTGAACTGAGACACAGAGAGTTGAAAATGGAAAAAACCTAGCCCTCTAATATGTCAGATTTGAGGTGATGAGGTCTGAATTTTTGGTGTGCTACTTTATATATTCAGAATTGCACTGCACTGCTTGTATACCAGAGGTATGAAATTAGTCACTCAGAAAATCAGGAGTGAACAAACAGTACAAACAAAAGACTTAAATAAATCACTCCTAGTACATATGGCAGTGACATAGATCCAGCTTTCCAGACCATTGTTCCACTGTCTTAACTCGAGACCATCTTTCTCTTCCTGAAGTCCTTGCCCAAGTGACTGCACTTTTATGGCAGAGGCATGGGTCCTATAGGTAACATGCTTCGCTATACAGCAAGGCAGATCTAAATCCTTCTCCAAGCAGAGCAGAAGGAAACATGCCAGCTCTGCAAGTCAGCTGATGATGGGGTTATTTAAGGAGAGCTCAGCGAGGACAAGGCTGTGGCGGAGACAGTAAATAAGTGTTTTGCTCTGATGCTCACTGTAGGAAGACTGGGGAGACTGGGGGGAGCCCCAAACCTGTTGAGAGGACTCAGCAAGGGATGGTCTGAAACAGAAGAAGCGGTGGAAGAAGTAATCCAATAAAGAGATAGAATAAACACTAAGAAATCACTGGGACTGTATGATATCCACTCAAGAGTCTTAACAGAATTAAAGGATGAAAGAGTTGAATTATTGATGGTGGTATGTAACCTTTCTCTTAAAATTTCACTCATTCCTGAGGAGGGAGGAGTGATGAATGTGGCACAATTTTTTAAGGAGAAGATCTCCAAGCCTGTGATCCTGATGTCTCCGCTTGGTAAATTAATAGAAGGCATGATGAAAGATAGAATTAGTGACCTTCAAATGCAGTGGAATTCTCTGGAGGGGAAAACGAGCAAGTCATTAAGGATGACCCTGTTGCTATAATCTGCCTGGATTTCCAGAAGACTTTTGATAAAGTCCCTCATCATAGGATTTTAAGGAAATGAAGCTGCCATGGCATAAGAGGGAAGGTCCTAGCTTGGACAAATAGTAGGCTCAGAAACATAAAAAGAAACTGGGACTAAATATTTGGTTTTCACTATGAAAGGGGAGCTCCAGGGCTCTCCTAGGACCTGTACTGTCCAAGGCGTCTAGAAGTGACCTGGAAAGCATGGCAAAGAGCAAGGTGACAAAACTGGCTGGGCTGAGAGAGTCAGGTCCTAGGATGGCATAAAAAAATTGCAGAATGGGATTATGAGACTAGGTCTTACCATAGAGAGCTCAAAAAACCCATCAGCTCAGTGCTCAGCAACTATCAGAAAAACAAATTGGATTTTAGGGGAAAATTAGGAAATGAATGGAAAGCAAACCAAGAAAACAACATTACAGGTCTGTAGCTATGGTCCAACTGCACCCTGAATATTGTGTATCATTCTTGTCCCCTTGTTCCAAAAGCATATGGTAGGACAGAGAAAGGTCTGAGGAAGGGAATCAGGAGTGATCAGATTAACATGGCAGTTTCTGTACCAGGAATGGTGAAATGGGGTGGGTTTCTTCTGACTGGAAAGGAGAAGACCTGAGAGTGGAGGAACAGATGTCTTTGGAGTCATGAACGTTTTAGGAAAGGTGCAACTGGGAATTGTCTGCTCACTGATTTTCCCAGTACAGGAATCAAGGGGCAATGACCTGTCTTCACCTGCAGGTAATAGACCCGTCAATCTCCTCACAGAAGGATGTTGTGTGCCCAGAAGAGGAGACTGGGGAAGCACTTGGAAGAGGGACCTGTTGTGGATGACAAAACAGAAACCACAGCAGGCACAGGATTCCCCCCGGGCTGAAAAGTGTTGCAGCTGAGAGACTGCTGGGGATGAGCCTGGCTGTGCTCACCCTGCGTGACACCCTGCCCTGGGGTGTCCCCACCTACGGTGCTGCTGGAGACAGAGTACCAGGCTGGCAGGACCCCGCTCCGGAGCTGCCTGACTGCTCTGATGCCTTATCCTGCTGTGAAGAAGGCAACAGTCTCAGGTATGTGGTCAGGTATCATAATGCATAATGCAAAGAAGCTGAATTAGGTCATATCCTCTCCTCTGATTATAGGATAGAAGAACGACTGATTACAGTGTCTTGGGACTGCTACAAAACAGGCTCAGAAAATCAATGCCTTGTTATATTTCGAAAATGAACCGAAACTGAGAAATGAGACCCATATATTTAAAGTTGGAGAGGCTGATGAGAACATTTTCAGTTTCTCCATTTGAAACAAATACAATGAAAGCTTGGGATCTGTTTAGGGATAGTACCTAATTTGAGAAATGCTCACATCCACACTGCACACAGGGTGTTGTGGGAACAGACGAGGAGTAATCCAGAGCTGGGTTTTGACTCAAGAGAGAAAGTAGATATCAATCAGTAGCTGTAAGTAAATTGGACCTGGCACCTTAAGTGCCTTAAATGTTAGAAGTTAAACCTGAAATGGTATCCTGATTCTTAAAGGAAGGTAGTAAATTACTTGCCGAACAAACTGGTGACATAATCAAAATGAGTAACGTTGCCAAACCCTGTAGAGAGCGTGGAGTTCGGGAGTAAAGAGTTAGGAGACGGGGCAGGAGTGGGTTGCCAGCTTCCAAGTAAACATCACACTAAACACAAGCTGTGTAAGAGACACAGCTGTAAAGAAGATAGTCTTTGTTTTGGGGCAGTCTTAGTTGAGAGTAATAAGTGAAATAAAATTCTCAGGGAACTCACCTTATATAAATTTTGCTGTTATCACCAGTGTATGCAGCAAAAACCATGAGCCCAAATAACTAATAAAATAGAACAATCCTCCCTCCTAAAACTGAGATGAAATTAAACTAGATATATTTTCCCTTAAAAGAATCTCTAATTATTATCTTCAGAGTGGTTTTCTGATAGTGAAATGAGTGATAAGATGGTTCTAGATGAAAAGGAAAGCCTTTTAATTTACTAAGGAAAAACCCCAGAAGGCTGCCGTGACTGGCAATATTAAAACTTACTCTTCTGTAATTGACTTGTGTCTAATCTAACTTATTTTCTCAGCATTAGTGTTGGTCATGACAGTGAAACAATATTTCTCACTCCAAGAAATATCAAAGAGCTGATTTTTTCAGAAAATAAACTGGATGGCCTGGAGGTAGAGAACCCACCACTGGCAACAAAGGAGAATTTTACATGTACAAAGAGTAAGCTGGTAGGGATATTTTAAAGTCACTTTTGAGACTGACCTCAGGTTGCCCCACAGGAGGGCAATTGACCTCAATTTGGAGATTGACCTCAGGCTGCCCTCCTGTTCTATGTAACAGGGTCTGGCTGCACCAAAACGGTTAGTTTCCAATGCAGAGGTCTAACAAGAACTGGTCTGCAGATAACTCACGTCTCCTTCTGGGCTTGTCCCTCCTTCTTGTGCTAAAAAAAGAGAAGAGGAAAAAAGCTGAATGGTCTGGTGTTGGCAGCAGGGAATTTTGGCACAGGTGCTGGCAGGTATCATCAGGGATCTGCCTGCAAACTTGTATGGGTTTGGAGTACAGCAAGCTGAAGCTGAGCTGCCCTTGCAGCTGGGGGTTAGTCCCTTGCTGGTCACTGGGAACTGGATAAGGAGTTGTGGATAACTGGCTTTTGTAGACTTTTAAGAAGTTATAAGATGGAGAGTCGTTAGGCATAGTCTAGTTCTATCTTGTAGCTGTTGGGGAAGTGACTTAAACAGAGAAGATCCATGTGTCTTATATACCCTGCCTCACCACAGTTCATGAAGGCAGCTCCAGGACATGGCTGAGCTAGATTTCACCAGCTGGGCAGCCTGCGAGGGTGACCACAGGCCTGGACTGAATACACCACCCCTGAACCAAAGGTGACCCCCCTCTTTTTACACACAACCCCCAAGCCCACATGGGCTCACTGGCCTTTAATGAGGAAGGGGTGGCTTGCAGAATGGGACGCGTGCACAGCCACACGGGGACTGTGTCAGAGGAAACAGGGCTGGTACATGATACATCAGATACACTGACGATGAAGACGGCTTTTTCTCACACTTATCGTTATGGTATTCAGTCAAGTCTCCTGGTATTACATTTCCTGTCACATTGATTTAGTTTGCATTCATCAAAGGAGATTAAGATTTTTAAATTACTAAAATTGGAAATATATTTTAAGTTCACACTCAGGCACAACAGTTACATCTTTTGTGAAGCTGAAAATTTGATAGCAGTGAATTTCCGGCTTCCTACTAGTGGTATCATTACCTCATACTAATGCTCTTTCTCCTCTCAGTGAGGAGTACGTACACCAAGGACTGTGGTTCACATCGCTTTACAAAGTAGATAAACAAAAGCAGAACTGTAAACAGAGCATCAATTCTCATTGCAGTGGCTTTTGACTCAGGGCTGTGTGAAAGTTCTCCAAGCACTTCTGTTTTTCATATCTGTGGCATTTATGAAGAGAATATCCACTTGCAGCAGTTTTCAGATAGTTTTTATTATTTCTTCTTGCCGCTGTTATTCTATGTCAAGATTATGATAAGTAGTCCCTTTGCTGAATGTTGTAAAACCAAGTACAAAAGCTATGCATTACATACTTATGCAAAGTGAAAGCTAATTTGGTCTAACACACTGCAAAGTATTATCCCCAAAACTTTACTTTTATTTCTCTAGTCCATTACTTCTGTTTTTAAGAAAGATTTATAATACCTGTTTTTTAAGACAAGTTCTGTATCTCTTTATTACAGTAATAATTTACTTATTTTTCTTGTTTGATAGAAGTCACTATTCTTTTTTTTTTTTTCTGACCTAAACCAATATATCTCTGAGATCAAAAGTTCTTACATATTAATGAGGATTAGGCCGTTTCAGAGCTTGCATGGAAACCTTCAAATACCATTAAGGTGTTGCAGGAAGAATGTGGCTTTTATTTAATCAATGAATGGTTCTTATTCAACTTCTACACAATGCTTTTGCAAGATATTATGCTTTTTGTTAGAGGACAGAACTTAAAAACAAGGTCTTAATAGACTTTGTCAAAACTCACAGTTTCCACTGCATAGAAACATCATTTGAACAGTATTTTAATTCCAGTTTAGACTGAAAATTTGAGTTTGACAAAATTGCTTTTTCTGATGTGAGGCTGTCTTGAAAAAAAAAAAAAAATTCATGTTATTCATCTCTGTCTGACTAGGCTACCCTGACATGCTTCATTTCTGATTGTAACTGTTGTAATTGCACTTTCATTCACCTGCGATGTGCTAATTGAGTGAGAGAAAGAAACTGAGGGAACGGTGAGGTTGCCTCTTTGCACTTGTGGTGGAGTTGTGAAACGCTTGCTCTATATCTGCAGAGAGGAATTAGATACTTAATTCTAAGAAAGGGCCTGAATCTGAGGGTTGAAAGCAGACATAATCACCTTCCATCAACGCAGAATTAGACACCAGAGTAGTCTTGCAGCTAGACCTTAACTTTTTCTTCCTCTTTGACATAAACTATGGCTTAGTCAGCTTGTTGGCACTAAGAAGCCCGGTGTAGCATTTTTTCCTTTACGTTTTACAGGGAGCCTAGAGGTTACAGCTGAAAATGAAAGGTTACAGCACCTGTTATAGAAAAAGCCCTGCACAATCTGGGAGCTTGTTATAACTTCTGAAGTGACTTGGGCAACATGAGTCAGATTTTGAAGGCATTTAAGTGTTGAAAATGTCAAGGGCTTTTGATGCCTAGGCATTTCAAAAATTCTTCTCTGTAACTTTAGCAATGGAAACACGTTTAAATCTAGCACGAAGACCCTTAAAGATATAATTAGCTCGCACAGCAGGTAGGTGGTCTGTGTCCAAGAGCTTAATTCACTTCTGAAAGTGGGCCCAAGTTTCCTAATTCAGTCACTTTTGAAATATGGTATTTTTTCTTTCCTTCCAACTGTTCCTTGTACTTATCATGCTCTATGTATAAACTTAAAAATGAAAGAATTTATAGCACAGTTATAGCACAAGTCCAACTTGTTTGATTTCTAGCCTGCACGTAAAAGCTGAGTAACATTTCTAACATTTTCAGGTTGGGATATGGAGCTTACATTTTATTTATCTACCTGTGCTTTTTGAAGACCAGCTATTCCGTTTTATTGAAATACATAACCTTAGTATGCCAGACATCAGTGCTATGAAATGTCATCTGTGCTCATTTCTTCATTTTATAAATCCTTCTGCATTGCAAAACCAGTTAGGTTAAAGAGTAGAAGCAGTTAAAAGACAATGAAGAAATTGTAAATTATATATCATACGTGTGGGCCTGATTCTCATTTGTACCTTGATCCGTTCATACAGGCAGAAAAGCATGGCTCTCAACTAGGTGCAAGTGCATTTTGCAAGAAGTTCTGCTTCACTCTAAACTTGTCCTAGCCCGGGTCCTTGCTGACTACCAGCCATGAGCTCATGGTCTTAGGCTCTTTATATCAGTGCAATTATTTATATCAGTGTAAGAACTGTAACCAGTTGCTTATACAAATACAAAAGACCTTTAAATATATAAAGCCCCCATAAAATATATAAAGGGACTTGATACTTAGTTATACCAAAAGTTTGGCTACGTGTAGGCAGGCAAGAACATTTTTATATTTTGTTCAACTTGTTCTTCCATCAAACTCTCTGGGAGCAATGAGAACTTGATTTGTGCAGGAATCAGCTACCTACCTGTAATCAGGAGCAGGTTGTATAAACCTGGGCTTGGTGATTTCCTGGTGATAGCTACTGGACAGATCAGCTGAAACCACTAACAGTTCCAGGCAAAATACTGCTTGCACACACTAGGCGTAAATAAAAGTCATGCCTTATCTGCACAGAAGCCTGCTCTATTCATTTTTTATAGATATGTCTTTGATATGAATTGCTGAGGTTAATTGCATTACACGAGTATGAGGTTTGCGTGAATGGATAAACTGGGCCCTACATGTTCGAAGTGGCATAGTTTGTTAACTCCATTCATTAATTGAACACAAAACAAATGCCATTACAATGGGAGGAGGAGGAGGAGTTGTTTATATTATAACTTCATCTGGCCCTGTACCTGTTTAATTGGGAGGCTCCTAGAAGCTCTTTTAAGGCATATTCGTCTCATATTGACATCCTCCCTTTCCATATGTTTTTAGACACTGCAATATGAATTATCCTTATTATGGAAATGACAGCCAAATCTATTTTGCTCCTACAAGTGATGTGCCAAGACAGCCTCTGTTCTGTCAGCAAGCATTGCCAAAGTACAAATGCATATGGCAGCAAACCTATTTCAAGTTAAAACAGAAATGCTGAAAACTGACTTCACTAATTTATCAAAACTGCTTCTGGCTCTCTTGGGATTTCTTCTGGCGGCTGTAAGATGTCCTTTTCCAATGCAACTGGAAACTTTTTGGAGCTAAGTCAATGTTTTCATTCACAATTCATGTTAACAGTGGACCTGAACATTGCAAGGTGTTGAATCTGTTGATGTGGAGGCGACCAGCGCTTTCCAACAAAGAAATCAGGGTCCTACTCCAGTGGTTTGCTGCCATTGTATTGGACTTTGTAAAATTGCTTTTAGTTGTAAAAAAATGGTTTGAAGTACTACTAACTCAGTATTTGCATTTTATCCTCCTTCTTCCCTCTCACTGCATAGAAATGCACCCGTGAGGTCAGGATAGATGAAAGTATATCCCAACTTCTTTTCCTTCCACAGAATTTGAAGTCTTAATACTGGAACCAGTGAGAATACAGCCTTCCTCTCTGGCCTTTCTGTAGAAGCTCAGGTGCCTGGTAGTCTTCTGGTAGTTTTAGTAGGCTTGAGGCATGGTTCACCATGCAGGAGACCTGCTTAGCTCCTTTTCTCTTTGACACTGACATCTATTCTTGTTTTGCTTCTGAGGACTGGAGCCGTTTTCCTTTAACCAGTAGAGAAATATCATTCAGCAGTTCCATGTTTTATGATCCTGACTTGAAAAGAGTGGTGCATGCTTTACATCTTCAGGAATTATTTACTATGCCATTTGTTAACTGAATTCACTGATAAAGCTCTTCAGTGCCCTTAGACATTTATGAATGCTGCTGTCATGTTTCTTACCTTCGCTAGCTCTGCTCAGTATACAAAAGACCCCTTTTTATAATCATTGTATTGGTTTCTTGTGTATAGCGAATCAATTAGTTAAACACACTTTCATTTTGTGTTGTGTAAGCATCCTGCTGGATGAGGGCTGGTTTTGAAGGTGAATGGATCTTGAATTTCTTCAGTGGAGTAGCA
Organism: Charadrius vociferus; assembly: GCF_000708025.1. Lineage (NCBI taxonomy): Eukaryota > Metazoa > Chordata > Aves > Charadriiformes > Charadriidae > Charadrius > Charadrius vociferus. Next base: position 4,309,277 of record NW_009648963.1, on the reverse strand, counting down.
GTGACACCTCTGATACATGATGACACTGTAATCTCATGTAAGGGATATTGTAATGGAGATTTCAGTTACCCTCTCCCTATTCTGAAGTCTTTTGTGCAATGATGGAAAACCACTTCAGTCACTCAAAATATTAAATCTTTGTTTGGCATTTTTTAAATGAGTGCCTTTTAGGTGCTACTGATCATAACCCAAATCCTTAGCTGGTACAAATAATTATAGACCTTACTGGCTTCAAAGATGGTATTAATTTACACTAGTTAAGTGTACAGGCAGGGCCTGTAGCACATAACCATTAGAAAAGAGCAAATTTCCATGGGTTTTACTCATTTGGGTCATGAACCAGTAGTATTTTTTGTAAGTCACCTGAAGAATGACTCTCTGAGATCTAGGTGCTAGCAAAATTAGTCATATTGGATCCCAGTACAGGAATTCCTTCAGAGTGGCCAATCCCACCTTTTTTTCCATTTCCTTAGGAATTTGAGATTACATAACTAATGACTTCAAGTGGTTTGTGTGTAGTTTTGTGGCTTAGGACTTCCAATATATAACAAGATCATGGATCTGGGTTGAGAATAGAACACTTGTTGTTAAACTTCAAGCACATCCCCTCTGAAATCAGTGTCAAAACTCTCCTTGGCATCAAACAAGAGCAGGGCTGAGTCAGCTGACGGCTCTGTTTTGAGCTGTTCCTGCAGGAATGTGAAGGATGAATACACACAGAGTTGTATCACTAGATTGGAGAGTCCCTAAATTGGATAGGTCTGCCCCTGTGTCTGGCCATCACTTGGCAGACATAACAGTGCTAAGTTTAGCTTTGTATCGATTGTAATTTGCTGTGGGATGCTGGGCAGGGAAGAAGATCTAGAAATGGAAGATTATAATGTATTATTGCATTTACAGTATTGATATTATTGCAAATCGTTCCCTAATTTCTACAGGAATATTTTGGGCACAGCCACATGAAAATACTAAAAATAACAGCCTTGTTCCATCATTTGGAGAGCCAGAAAAGTGTTGGATTGCATACTGTGTTAATTCCTTTCATAAGTTGGGAGTTGTTTAAGGTGTCTGAACTGAACTTTTTCCTGCATTTTAGATTAACCAATGTCTACAAATTTGTAATAACAGATTTGGAAAGTGACTGTTGATAAGAAATGGGGAGTTACAAAACATCCACTTGAATGAAAATCTAAAAATGCCAAAGTATTTAACTTTCTTTAAATAAAGAAAAAATTTCCAAAGACTAGTGGCAAACAATCATGTGCTTCCAGGCTTTTGAGCAACTCTACAGCTGTACATCTGCACAGAGCATTTAATCACAACAGTTGGTCTGGAGGGGCACAGGTATATCAATAGAGTATGACTGAGGAACTAGAGGTACCTGCTAAGGCATATGAATCAGCTGAAGTCACCCAGGCTGAAAAGACCTACAAAGGAAGTCTTTGCAGGGGAAAAAACAAGCTCAGCCTTTCCCTTTTGTTTTGCTTAAAAGTGTAAAATTCCTTCTCTTGTTTGGGCGCCACCACCAGATGGCAAGTTTGGGGTTAACCACATCAATTTCACTGCAGAACGTTTAATCCAGGTGCGGATAGGAAGCCTATTGCACACATTTGAAAATGTATGGAGATGACAGCAGAAAACCATATTTAGTGTAGAGAGATATGTGAAGTGCTTAGATGTTGCTTCTTTGCCTGGACGTATCACATCACAAAAACTGGAATAAATTTACCAAAGATGCAGAACCACTTCACAATTCCTTTCGAATCAAAATATAAGAAGCTAAACTAAGCATGACCAAGTACCAGCCCCATTTTAAAATATTTTTAAACCATGTTTTATGAGGTTTATCAGATGAGTAGCTGATCAGAATCACTGTCCTTCACAGTCTCACTTGAATACAAGGCAAGGAAGCCTAAGACACTTGCTGTTTTATAGACCCTGTACCCTGGAGCACTGTCCATTTACCTGAAATGGTTTCAACTGCCGCAACCCTCGGTACAAAGCAATATGACCACATCTGCACAAAAGTGCATACAGGGCATTTACTCCTTTTGAGGCTGGTCAGGCATGAGCTGCCCTTGGTAAATCCATGCTGGCTGTTCACAGTCACCTTCTGGTCCTCCATGTGCTTGGACATAGCTTCCAGGAGATTTTGGTCCCACTGCTTTCCTGGAAACCGAGGTTAGGATGACCACTCTGTTGTTCCTCAGATTCTCCTTCTTGCCCTTGTGAAAGAGACATGTGGTGTTTGCCTTATTCCAGACATCAGGAACTTCCTCTGAGCGCCACAACCTTTTGAAGATGGTTGAGAGTGACCTTTGCAATGACATTGGCCAGCTCCCACAGCACCACTAGCGCCAGTCGCTAGGTCTATCTTTCTCTATTTCATGTATTGCCTCACTCCTGCGGTCTTTCACAAGGCTTGAAAAGCCAAGAGGTGTATGCGCAAACTTTATCAGTAAAAGCTGAGGCAGAGAAAGCATTGAGGATCTTATCCTTTCTGTTGTCACTTACGCCTCAGCCTCACAGTGTGCTCATGTTTTCCTTTGCTTTACTTTTTCTGATAGTATGCTCTAGAAGCTTTTCTTCTTGTCTTTCAGATCTCTTACTAGTTTCAACTTCAGCTGAGCTTTGGCCTTCCTAATTGCATCCCTGCAGGCTTGGGCAATGCCTTGATACTCCACCTGGCTTGCTCACTCCCACTTCCACATGACATAGACCCTAGGTCTTGGATAACTAAAAAAATTTAATGCTGCCCACTGCAGGACTACTTTTCCTCCTAATAACATTTGCTAGGATCAACTCCAGTCATTTCTGGTCACCCTGTAAATCAGTTTGGTTGCTGCCATCTTGTGATCACTGTCACCTTGTGACCAGCTGCTACAGAATGCCAAATTTTAACCTCTTATGGTAGCCTAGAAACCAGGAGGTGGAGCCAAATTGTTGTTTTCCTTGTGGTAAACAGAAAATGGCTAATAAGAAAATAATTGATCACTAGGACAACTGTACTGAATGAATGTTTGTTTTCTCTACGTGGGTTGTGGATCTTTTATCCAAACGGCTCTTTGCCGATGCTTGGGTCAAATGATGCTTAGTTCTTCAGTTGTAAGAAAGATAAGCTGGCACTCCCAAGAAAGGAAATATAAAGGTGTATATCTCACACGTTTACAACTAGGATTATACAGAATGAGACTGGCAGAACATACAGTGTTCACCCTCCACATGTTAATCATAGTAATGCATTATACATAATAAAGCTTTCTTTCCTCCTAATGGTGTTCAAGAATAAATAAGGAGTCTTAAGTGCTTACAAGCTACAATAATGGAAGCCCACTGTGTTATTTGAGAAGGGATAAATAGACCGAGATGCCCATATATGAAGGCGAGAGAGAAGAAACCTTCAGAGATATAAATTAACTGAGCTTTGTGAAACGTGGTTTTGAAATAAAACATTTCCACCCTCCCCCATCTTTTTACAGGGTTTTTCCACTCAGATAATGTAGATGCTTAAGGTACAATTATAACATCTTTAGAAGATTGTTAGATTATATGAAAGAGGAAATAGTAATATACATACAGAGAGATACTGAGAAAGAGGGTATGTGGTTTGAGTCAGAAATCCTCTGATCTCAAAAGAAGCAGATGATGCAGATAAAACACAGGCTTCACTGGCACAGCTAGCAGGGAACTTTTATGTGTACATAAAGCAATTATAAAAGGTGTTTGATTTTGCATTAAAGCAGCCAATTAGTTCCTTTTTTTACTAAAAATATATATTTCTACTTCTTGTATTTTCAGCAGACAACAAACCAAAATGAAGCTTGGTAGAAGTCATTGACTAGAAAGAACTTTTCATGTATTTTAGCGCAGGAATTCTGATGGGAAAAGTCCCTCCGCATGGAGACCCCTTTCTCGCTGTCTCACAACCTGCATGCAGAGGCTTTCCAACCAAACTAGCAAAGATGGTGGCTTCAGAAAGGTACCTTTGCTTCTGGGGTAAAGTTGGTCATGCAAAGGCAGAGCCGAGGTGCTGTTGGCTGGGCAGCCCACATGAATGACACGTTGGCTATAGCTGTGGTGAACCCTTGCTGCAGGGTTATCCCATGTAGGGTTGTTTGTTGGTTTTGCAAGCGCATTTCTCTTGAAAACAGGAAGGGGTCAAGAAATGCCAGCAACCAGTAACTGACCATGACACAGAACAGAGAGCGCCGGGGCTGCGGTACACGGGAGAGCGCCAGAGTCTCTGTTTGTTTTTCGCTGTTGTAATTGCACTGTTGTATTACACAACGTATTTAGCTTTTGCTCTCGTGTGGGAGCAGCTTTCAGGACGGTTTCTGCAGAATAATAGCTTCCCATGAGGAATGATTTCAAAGGGCAATTCCGAGATATAGATGTAAGAGAGTTGCTGATTTTAACACGTTTTTATAGCAATTGCTTCAGAATAGACGTGTTTTAGAGTATTAACGTTCATTTATTAAAGGATATTTACATAGAAGTAAACAATGCAACCTGTCTAATATTCCTTCATTTCTTGTAGCCTCTCAAAAATCATTACTGTCATTTCCAGGCATTATTTAAATATTTTAAAATAAAAAATATTAATATTGATAAAACACAATGACTGAGAAAAGATTAAATTGACTCATGGGGATGTGGAAAACTTGCATATAAAGAGTCTTTGAGGGTATTTTGTGAGACCTGAGGATCAAGGTTGCTACCCTGGCACAGAACAAAAGGGATGTGCCCTGTCACATATATATTTGGCAGCATTTTAAGGATTTGAGAATGCTTCATTCATATACACATGAGCACTGAAGTAGGTCAATCACAACTGTGTGTTGTGCTTATGGAATACACCACTAACACTGATTTTTCAGCCTTTCAGCTATTGTGAATCTGTCCACATTCACTGACTAAGGGAGATGCCCCAAAGCTCACTTCAATTTCCAGTATGAAGCAATGACAACTCTGTTATAAGATTTTGAATGAATGGAACTAGCACTAAGATTTTAAGCCTCATGTGAGCATCTTCAATTGGTTTTGATAAGACTTCCCTGAATCTTGTGTAATAGCATTTGGAGCCATTATATGTAGTTATTTTCTTGAGCAAGTTCCAGAAATCAAAGGACAATAGGACATATTCTTCTGACTGGCCTTGATTATTACCAAGGGAAGAACTAATTTATTCTGAGCATAAGGTATGCCTTTCTTACACTTTTGTGGTGTATCCTTCTGAAGGTAGCAGATGAGGGGAGAGGACGCAAGCAATGCTCTGGTTATAATAGAGACCTTGCCTTTTCGACGCTGAACATAAGCTGCTAAATCGAATACATCTCTTGCAAGTATCCATTCAAGAATTTTTATGTATGCTGTTAACATGAACAACCTTGATAGCTTGTTACTCAGCTGTTTTTAAGAATTTCAGGTAGAAACAGCTCTGTAAAAAAAATTGGGGGTGATAAATTCAGAAGGCTTTCACTGCAGACCATGCTGTAAAAAGATATTTCAAAAATAACTTTCTCCTAGAACTCTTAAGTAAAATATACCTTTATTGTTGGCAGTGAGTGCTGCAGTTAGATGCTTACTAGCATTTGGCATCTCTCTTTTCTGACTCTTCCGTTTTCTTTTCTTTTTTTGCCAAGGATGACTCTTTAATTCAAAAAAAAAAAAAATTATATCTTGTAGAAGCAGAAAAGATCACAATTTTTAGATAGACAACAAGGAAAACTTCTGTAAAGAAGCAGTGTCTGTTGAAAAACACATTGAGAAACTGAACTCTTTAAAAAGCAGGAAACTCCAAACTCATGATAAAGGTTTAAGGTATGTTGCTTTGTATAGGAACAAGAGGGTCAGCTCTGAGCCATCCAGCTCCTGTATTACTCTGAACTTATGGACTTTTCTTCCTGCTAAAAGTAAGCGGAAGAAAGCTGTATAAAGGCCTGTGTTGACTTTGGGAGGTTATTGGGTAGATGCTTGAGCTGAGGAGGGTTTTCCTCATGCAAATCATGCCTCTCTGTGATACAGAACAAATAACACTGTAACCAGAAGCATTTTTTTGCCACCAGTCTACTAGTAAAAAGCAAGGGGAGCCTTATCTGCTGCTGTGAAATTATGAATTTCGGTTGCTGAGGCTCCAGTGCGTGGGATGTGCTAAGAGGGGTGTATACCACAACGCTGATGCTAGCTGGCTTCCCAGCTGAAGTGCCTTACGCAGCGGCTAATCACCTGCTTCTGAGAAGGAGGAGGTACGGGGAGAGTTTGTTTTTCCTATAAATTGATCTCTGATCCTTTCATCCCTCAGTATAGCTGTACTTGTTTGGTCTACTGAGGCCTCTTAGGGCTAACACGTAATGAAGTACAATCGCATAAGGGTGTTCATAGCCACAGCAGTGCTGTTAGCTGTGCTCTTTAATGGATTTGGATAAAAATGCGCTCAGCAAATAGCACTCTGAAAACAAATATTCTCTTTGTTGTCTTAGGATATGCCGTCCCCATTACTGTACTGCGTTTGTTCTCAAAACAGACCCACACATGGCCTCATTTTGATCTTTGAACTTTGAGCTGACCCGTTGTCAGATACTGACGCCTCAGTGTGAACCTTAGCACAGAAACAGACTGTTGGATTTGCGATAGCAGGAGAACGTGTGCTGTCCCGGTGGGCTAACCGTGTGGTATCTTTCTAATTTATTCACAATTTTACCAAAATCAGAGGTTGTATGAAAAAGTAAATTAAATAAATGCCCAGCTGGATGCAGTCTGTTTGGGCTGCTTCACGCTGTGCAGCCAACCATGAGGGGAGAAAATACAGCCTTAGGACAGCAAAGGCTGCGAGTCCAAAAGCTGAAGGGTTGACCAAAGCACCCAGCACATTCTTGGGCAGTTTATATAAAGATGGCAAAAATCATTAAATCCGTTCCACTGCTGCTCACCAGAGGCCACTGTAGAAATGAACGAATTGCACAGAGTGAGCTAAATGGTGTTCCCCTTTCTGACACAGGGCTACACCTTGGTTTGGGCTGTGCAAGAACACACTGCAGGTCTTCGTCTCTTGTGATCCCGTCTTTGAGCATTAGGACTTTGACACCAAGGGCTATAACCAGAAAGGAGACTAATTTCTCATTGAAATCAATGACAAATATGGAACTTGGTGTTTCCCTGCCGTGTATTTAGTGGGCCTTTCTTTCCCGTGTGGAAGAGGGGTAAGGGCAGAACTTTCATTTCGTCTTTCTGTTTGCTGGCTGAAGCAGTGTGACCCGTGCTGGGGTTTTAGAAATCACTCTCTCCTAAACACTGTGAGTCACACTGCTCCCCAGGCCACTGTTGGGACAGCCTAGGCCCGGCAGTGCCGTTAGCTGGGGGCTGTGCCCAAAGCCACAGCCTCACCACCAGCCATCTCCTGGAAACTCTTGCCCAGCATGTTTGCTCCCCTGGTCGGCAAACAGATTTGGGAAGGGCTAGCAGGAGGGCATGCTCAACAGGTGTGCCTTTGGCATAGCAGGTCGCAGACTGAAAAGGCATGACGGTGTAAATAGGAGGTTTAATATTTCACCGAAATGTCAAAGCTTAAAACGCCTGCTGGAGGAACGGAAATGCTTGTGTGAGGCTGAAGCGAAAGCACAACCCACTGTAAAATCCTTATAGCATTAATACCAACGTGATCGTTACAGTAGTTATTCACTGTAGATATTGTTAGTGGTATGCAGGCAGCAGGTTTTTAGTTCTGGGGCATTTTGCTGACTTTACAGTAAAATGGTCTTCCTTTCTCAGATTTTAATGTGCTATGTCAGGAGTAAATTATATAATGGATGCCTGGGACTTTCTGTCTCGTGGTCTGATTCTATAACAAATTTCACCCTTCTTTTCCTCAGAGAGGGTAATTAATGGAGTGTACTATGATTTCCATATGAGATAATCTTCAGAGAACTTTTTCAGTTGTGTATGTATAGCCTTGTGAATCACTTGGCTTTAAAAGAGACTGCATTGTGCAAAGCTTAAGCAGTACTGATGATCCATTTTGCTGCAGAGGACCTCTTTAATATATAAAAGTTTCTGTTTCTTACTGAGGTAAAGAATTGTATTTTTTTTAGCATTTACCTAACTCCATAGAGCTGTGCACTGCCCTTTGTAGTCAAAAATGGTTTAATATTTATGTATGTCTAGTGAACTAAGAACCTCTCTCATAGGTAGGAGTTGTAGGATTGGGTTATCTAACTCTTTAGTTAATTTACTGTTAAGCGTTGAATGCTTCAGTTTCAGAATGCAGATCAGTAGAGGAAAGGCAGGTGTTTGTAGAGCAACCACCTTATTGTTACAGCAAAGAAAATCTGATGATGCTGATCTTAACATACTGAATTGACTCACAGTAGTCCTGAAGCTGTTTTTTTGTTTGTTGTTTTTGGTTTTTTTGGTTGTTTTTTTTTTTTTTTTTACCTGAAAGACATCATGGAGAATAGATCCAAGAAAGGGGGAAACACAAAAAGGAGGAAGGAGAATTCTCCGCAGATATTTTTGTCTTTGTTCATCTGCAGTAGTAAAAGTTGCCTATCTGAGTATGTGGTAAAATAATCATTTGTCAAAGAGGTAAACTTACTGTACACCAATGTTCTTCATTTAAAAGATCCCTAGTGTACTATGAACTATATAGTGTTCATAAAAAGTCATACTCAAGAGTCAGATATTCTTCCTTCTTCAATTACTGTAGTTTTCTGCTGTCTCTAAGGATGGGCTATTAAACACTCAGTGTCAAGGCACACTACTACATTGTGCTTGTATGATATATGATACATTCATTAGGTCACTTTTCCTTTTTTCTTTGATTTCTGATTATATGTACGTATGGTTATGATGGACTCCAATAAAAAAAAAAAAGAGAAAAAACAAATTAAAAATAATATTACTAAAAAAAAAAAGGAATCCCCTAAAAGCCAGGCAGTCAGTAGGCAGAGTGATTCTGAGGATACTGTGCTTTAGTCCATGAAAGCCTTAGGTCATTTTTGCTTGGACATTGCATAAAGTGTGCCTGCCAGATTCAATATATATAATCCAGTGCCAAGTGACTGAAATTAGGGTTTTACTGTTTGATCTTTCAGGCAAGTAAGCAAATTGTCACTTTCGTTTCTCAATAATTGCTGGGATAACAGATCTGGCTGTTATTTTTTCCAATCTACACTATTAACCAAGGTATGGAGGAAGGAGTCTGATCAAAGGTAATTAACGATTCTGAACAAGATTTCATTGGGGTATTGGATCACATTTCCTTTACAGATGTCAAGGGGAGTATATTTGAAAAAAAAGGACAAGGCTGGTTAAATGGAAATGAAGCTTCCAGAGGAAGTTATGTTCTTTTAGAGGTAATATGCTAAAAGGCTGAGATTACAGAACTATTGCTGAAGGAGCAGCATGCTCTTACACGTTGCTGAGTGCCCCCAAGCTGACATCATCATTAGTTATTTATAGCACACTAACATCTGAAGGTCCTAGTCAGAAGTAAGGCCTTCTGATATCATCCCCTGTCCAAACTGGAAGAATGTCCTCGGTCCCAAAAAGCTCGCAATGTCATTTAATCTCTTTGGTGTTGAAGGCAATCAGAACATCTAATGGGGGCTTCAAATTCATACAAAGAAAAGGTTTTTGCAGGAACAGCATCTCAGAGAAACCTTTCTTGATGGGTAGATTAATAATTCCTTAATGAAATATTTTAATTAATTTGGCTGACACAGGCAAGTACTATGAATGGAATGGAATGTAAGTCAAAATGATAGTATACCACCCTTCTTCAAACTAGCATAAATTTAAACATAATAAGGGCAAAATTTCTTTAAAGATTTTTTTATTAGTATCTTTCATGCTCTAACAGTATACACAGACACATCGTCAAGAAGAGAAGTAAGAAAGATACAGGAACATATATATTTGCGTGCTGCAGTTTCTGTCAAATGACTGACGGTGGAGTGAGCAATTTGAGAATTCAGAGTAGTGGCTGTACTCAAAATTGGAGGTTGTGATAAAACATTTTTGAAGGTTGCCTATTTTAGATGGCATTTAAGTCAATACAGCTGCTGTGCCTGCCTTACAAGAAATCCATCATTTCTTACCAGAGAGTGAAGAAGTTCTGTTTTTCTATTTTTTAGAAAGCACTTTTTCAAATCTTACTAATCTGTATTCTGCAAACCCACCACTAATGGCAGGTTTGTTGGAGTGTAAACCACTCTTTACTTTGCCTTGGGCTGTCTGGTTTGTTCAAGTTACCCTGGAACAGAAATAGCTGCAGTTTTGGCAGTATCAGTCCTGCTTTACTATAGGGAATACATCACTATTTATCAGTGAGCATTTCCAAATGCAAATGACCCTCCAAATTAGGGATGTCCTGCCTCTTAGAACCACTACTAAACGACCACCTGCATGTGTTCATATTCAAAGCTGGTCTACTCACCCCATATGCATCTCCTCCAGTGTTTTATTCGACAATCTGTTTCAGCTTCGCAAGGGAGCTAGCAAATTATGTATTGCTCATTTTGTCAAAGTCATCATTGATGACAATTCCGGCATCAAGAGGCTCATTTTGTTCTGCAGATGTTTTTTTTCAAATAGAAGATAAATCGTGGTTTTCAATCTTTTTCTTTTTTCTTTTTTTCTTTCTTTTTCTTTCTTTCTTTCTTTCTGAGAGTAAGGATACATGCGGTTCTGCTAGGAATAGGAGTGGGAACACATAAAAAATAAATTAATACAAAAAATATTGAACCTCAAGAGGAAATCCACTGTAAGCCTACAGAGCCCATTAGTATGTTATATTTAGCACCAGCATAATGGACAGGAAAAAATACCAAGTTGTTTATATAAAGGGAATGGTCTCATTCATATTGGATAACATCCCAAATTCCAAACCATGATTTACAGTCTCTGGCCAACCCACAGCTATTTTGTGACACAGGATTTCCCAAGCTTGTAGAGTGGCATCTTCAGATGAAAAGAACAAGTGACCTCAGAGGTAAGATGCTGTAAGAGGCTCTTTTTACATTCTTTAAAAGTGCAGCTTGTCCAAGGGCTATACTTTACACTGTGAAAGGAACACACTTTGCTGCCAGTCTCTTGAAGTTGGCAGTTAGTGTTCTTGATTTCAGGGCATCACATGCACAATAAATTCATTTTTTCAAGAGCCCTCAGTTTTCATTGACAAATGAGGTGATCACATTTTCCAAGAAAACACACTGCTCCATGCTCTCGCTATTTTTAGTAGAATCTGTGAAATTCCCTGAACCTTATTGGAAAGCACAAATATCTTAAATAATTTCGTGATACCTTTTCGTCCTTTTGAAAAGAAATCATGCTATTCCTCCTCTGTAATTGGATGTGTCATGTCTTGGAAGCCTCAAGGGTTGAGTGTATCAAGAAAACTAGTCTTAAAACATCTGGTTAAGTCTCACACAGAAGGATAAATATGTAGCCCATGTACTGCAGCTCCTGTGAGGGAGTTGACTGGAGTGGCATATAGACACACTGTGCAGGGCTGGGGTTAGAAAAACAAAAGCCCACTCAGAGTTGAATCTGGCAAGGGATATGAAGCGCAACAAGAAAGGTTTCTACAGGTCTATCAGCTGCAAAAGGAGCATGAAGGAATATGCGGGCTCACTGCTGAGTGGGGCAGGGGACGTGGTGACAGGGGACAGGGAGAAGGCTGAGGCACTCCATGCTTTCCTTCCCTCTGTCTTTACTGGGACGACTGGCCTTCAGCAATCCCAGGTCCCCAAGACCAGTGAGAATGTCTGGAGCAAGGAAGTCTTACCCTCAGTGGAGGAGGATCAGTTTAGGGAACATTTAAACAAACTCTACATGCACACATCCATGGGCCCTGATGGGTCCAGAGAAACATAAGAAAAACATTTTTACTGTAAGGGTGGTCTTCCATTGGAAGAAGTTGCCCAGAGACATTGTGGAATCTACATTCCTGGAGATATTCAAAACTCACCTGGGCACAGCCCTGATAAGCCCTCTCCACCTGACCCTGGTCTGAGCAGGGAGTTGGACTTGATAATCGGTCGGTGCCTTCCGACCTCAGCCATTCTGTGATTCTGTGTCATTCTGTATGAGGTGGTATGACAGAAATAGCTGTGATTTTAGCAGCACTTAAATTCCTCCATTACTGTAGGGATTGTATTAATTTTTAGTAATACAGCATTTCAAATAGAAATGACACTACCACAGAAAAATATGTTGAGCCAAAAGCACAGTTTACCAATAAAACCCACATGTCAGTTGCTTTTTTTTAACCACGTTCAATATTGAACAGTTCTGGAAAATGTAACAATTTCATTTAAGATCTTTATTTCCACTTTTTTTGAAAAGCTGTCTAAAAAAAAAAAAACAACAAAGAAGCAATATCATCTGGTAATTTAAGTGCACACAGGATATTTCAAAAATCAAAACATTCCAGTAAAAATGGTCAGCTTCTAAACTTGTGACAGTTACACCAAATAGCAGACCTATGCAAATGTATCTGATGTGAAAAGGAATTACTTCCAATTGCTCTTAAATGGGGAAAATTTTAGTCTGTTTTTCAAAGCTAGGAAACTCTTTGTTTGGAAAATGCCCACTGCACATCATTCTACACAATTCTGCTAACAGCTTTTAGACATGTCTGGTACTTGCTGCTGAAGCTTCAGTGTTATATTTTAGATGAATATTACAAGAAAATAGTCAATATGTAGTTAGTAGATTTTCTGTCCAGAACAGCCTTACAGGACAGAGAACACGAGAATCTTGACCTCACAGCAATTTAGAAGTGACAGCCGGCATCAACCAGGCTACCTCTATGCCAGTTTAAGAGCAGGGGGCTAAAAAGAACCTGCAGTGAAATATTAGACAACTTGTAAGAAATTCACAAAACCAGGTGCTCATGTATGTCCTTTTGGAAGGACGGTCCATTTGCCTTTGAAGAACTCTGTAACTAATTTGTTGAAGACACCAGATAATGTCACGCATAAAGGTAATCATGTCATATTTTCAGACTGTCCAGAGCTGAAATGCTATGAAGCTATTATGGAACAAGCAACGGCTGTTTGATATAGTGGCCAAACATGACAAATAATAATTTTGAAACTTGCAGAATAGCAGCCCAGGTGACAAAAAAAAAAACAAAAAAACCAAAACTAATTACAGAGTTCCCGAAGGACTGTGAAGAAAAACAGAGATAGGCTTTTTCACCATGACCCATGAATCTTGTTAACACTGAAAACTCTTTAGACTCTTGGAAATCAGACAAGCTGCTGGAAATTGTTGCAGTGAGCACCCCTAGTAATTGGCATCTCACCTAATTTACTATCCCAGCTGACTGGCTTTAGATGATGGAACTAGAATGACTTTTCATGAGTTGGTAGAATATGCCAGGGAATTCCGTATCACCACATCATAACATTGCTGCTAGAGAAACAGCAAAGTCTGAGAGAGTCGCTGTTGACATTTCTAAGATTTTTAATCTCAATCTCAGTAACATCCAAGTATTCTGGCACATTCAGCAGGTGAAGTACTGAATCGTGAAGTGGTTGAAAAAAAAACTGAACAAAAAACTGAGACACCTTTGCCCTAGCCAACCACATTACTGCAAGCGAGGCAAATTTCCTTAAACACTTCCTCATTACTAAATGTGTACATGAAAAGCTGTGTTACCTGCGCTGAACTGCTGTATCTCATTCAGATAATACAGAGTGGATAGACTGATATTTCACCAAACCCGCTAACGCATTTACTCACTATGAGCACAACACAACAAATGTGGGCATACAGGATGATGAAATATCTGTTCCACTGAGATTTTATGAAGACGACTTGAAAAGAATGAAATTTGACAAGCAGCTGAGTTATACGGGAATAGTTAATTAAAACAACTTATCTCCAAAAGAACCCAAGTGCAAAGCAGACTTCTCAAGCTAGAGTGTCAGTGGAGTCCTGTTTCTTCCACAGAAGCCATGAAATATACTCACTTCATCTATATATTTGAGGGAGAAATAGCACTTTATTTCCCAATTATTTGCTTAGCAAGGCTTGATAAAATCAAAATACATTGCTAAAACTTGGGCTGGCTTTTATATATGGATTTTAAAAAATTACTTTACTTTTATGTGAGCCACTGTAAGGGTTTAGGCAGAAAGAGATACAAAAATTCAAATAAGGGTTTAATAAGCTTTCACCGGATTGATATAAAGAGATGGAAACCTGAAAGTGTGAAAATAACAAGAAATAACAAGCTACAGACTTGTCAGCAAATACAACTTTCCAACAGATCTGAAATATGAAAATTTTTAAAAAACTCATTTCAGTTAAGTTTTATTTTAATAATTTCATTTCTTTCTATTTGGAACTCAGTTACCTTTTATTAATCTCTTATGGCCTTTAGTCATTTTTATTTGTGTGGCCCTCTTTTATTGCCTTCCCTTACAATGTATTTTACATACTGATTTTCAGGCAGTTTACTGTTTCCTGCAAAGAACAGAACTCGTGGAACTAGCAGCTAGAGTTATTGTTAGCACACAAATAGACTAAGACAGATTGTAAAGTCCCTGGTGATCCAGGAACTATATAATGCTGACTAGCTCCAGCAGCGCCAGCAGAAATTTCATAAGCTGGTGCTTAGGTTTCAGCAAGCTCATTCCGTCCAGTTCTTTCCACCTGAGAACTGGTGAAACCTGACCTTATCGCAGCCATAAGCACCACACTCTTCTCAACCTGGAAGGAATGTTTGGGTGGTTAGTGTCAAGTCGTTTCTCTGCAAATACACCCTTCCCATCTCCCCACCCCCACCCCTACCCCCCCAAAATTCCTGGCTGGGGTGGTGGTGAGCTGAGCACCTCCAAACACTTCAGACTGGGTCCCAGGCATTTGCTCCCGGGGCACTCGGCACTTGGGTGGCTCAGGCTTCAGATGGGTGAGAGAGGCGGACACTGCAGTGCTGCTGAGAAATAGCTTTGGAGGTTGTTTAATCTGCAGTGGAAAAGTGTTTCTGAGTAAGAGGGGTTACATGAGGAGCTATTTCAGATGCTTCACATTCCTCTCTGACTTTACCCTGCCATAACTTACAAGCGGAGACAAGCCCTTATGTGTGAGGCATAAAAAGTAACAGAAGGACTACTGCTATGAAGTGCTGAGTATCTCCAAGAGTTAAACATGCTCAGCACCAGAAATACGGGGAACAAAGTCACATTCTTGCTTTTCTGAATAGCTGCAAATAGGAATTAAGTGTAAAAGGGATCTGGCTCTACCTTGGTGCTAATCTGCTTGGCTAAGAGCAGGGCTCAATGTATGCTTTTCCCAGCTGGACCCACATTGTGCTGCAGTGTAACTGGCTTCTCTGCCATCCCCGTGGAGTGAGCCTGCAACAGCTTCCTTTATATTTAAGAGAGGCATTTCCTGAATTAAGTATAAACATGAATAATAACATCAGGACAGAGGCCCCTGTTTTATTTATTTTACCATGAAATTTAATTTATTATGTGTTTTTCTCAGATTTTTGGTCTTGGTCTTCAGTATGCTATAGATTCCTGTCCTGGTGGCAAATTATTGCATTATAGATGCTGTAGATAACGAGGAACTGGTGGGTCTGGGATACTCAGTCATTTAGGAGAACGGAGGCTTGAAGCTTAATTGCATTAGCAAGCTTTTTCATCCAAAGTGATCAGCAGTGAAAGAGTTAATGAGACTGAAGTGTAAGCTATCTGCAAGGCTTCGGAGTTAACATCGATTGGGATGAACAGAACAGTTCACACCTCTCAGAACTAATCTCTCAGCCTGAAAGTTTTGTTCAATGTTCTGGAAGGTCACTTAATTACCATGAGAAGTACAGACATAATCATATGATGAAGGTTAAACTCCAGTATGTTATTCTGAGGCAAGGAATGGAAAATCAAAGGAGATTCAGCAGCTATGCAGGCATGAAATACGTGCTCTATGTTTGTAGCTGTTTTGAGCAAGTCTCATTCTTCAAAATAGGGAAAAGGAATCTCGTCACCAAATGTTCTTTGAGGTGCAAGGACAGTTTTTTTGTATTAAGTATGTTCCATTCACAGTCTGGTTTTCTGTGAGCTGAGTTACTGAGGATTATTATCTATTGTAAATACTAGTAGGAAAGTAGCCTTTTCTAGATAATGGCATCGTGTTAAAAGATGAGTGAAATCACACTGACATTAAGCATGGTTTAACAGCAAGAGTAGACAAAAAGTCTTTGGCATAAACAAAACTCCTTTGATTTTGTGTCAGTTAGTTACATTCAGTGGGAACAGGAGCATAAGAGCAGTGAAAAAGATATCCCGTGTCATTGCATCTACACTCTGTTAGGCAACCAGACAACATGAATCATTTTTCAGATGCTCTAAGGTGGACTGAAGACTGTGGACATAATACAGCAGTCCTTCAGCTGTATCGACAATTAGGTTTTACATGCTCTGATGATGGCACTTGTCTCTTCTACATCATTAGCAGCTGTGTATGATCACTAATATGTTAACTTGTCCAAGCAGTCCACAACTCCCTCATGTAGATAAACCTGGAAACTGCACTGAAATGAAGAGGACAATATTTAAACAGTACTCCTGGGAGTCCTGGAACTAAAAAAACTTGTTTTCCCATCAGTTTTTATCTTGCCTTAGATATATAAAAAATCATTTATAATTTGTAAACTGTTTCTCCTGTAGATTTGTCAGTGTCTAAGGCATATAAAGGAAATGCACACTCACATGGCAGTTTTTCTTTCTCATGTGGGGAGTACTTGCATGGGCTTTTTTCTTTGTGTGGTTATATAATTTCATAAAACCTACTGATTTATTATTTTATTAATTATCACCTAATTATATTAATTAATTATTAATAAAATGCAGATTTAATTATTTTAGAGAATGAAGGGTAAAGGTACCCTTCAGTCAAATTTGGTTGGAAATCAACTAATGAGGTCAGAAATTATTAGCAGAGAGATACAAACTGATAGACACAAATATGCACACGCTGTGACCTCCTTGGGAACGTGACCAAAATAAGTCTCTTTTCATCTCAATTTATAGAAGCTACAGTTGTAAAAGAGATTTCTACTCTCTCCAGTCTGGTACTTGCGTTTCGACACTACTGGATCTTTTTGGCCAAATAGCTCTGTATTACTCATCTCCCAATTGAGATAGCTATATTTGGAGTAGCGTTACAGACAAATCTACTTGTCAGCATCTGCTTGTGGTAAATGTGATTGTCCTGGGAGGAAAGACTTAAAGCAGTTGGTGTGAGGAATTGAGGGGGTGTCACAGCGACGCCCGGCCTGAAGCGCTGGTTGTGTTTGCAGCATCTCTGTGGACATGACTCATCACGACGAGGCAGGAAAGCTTTAAAACATGGAGGCCTCTCATGTTTCGACTCAGCAGGCAGTACGTGAGACATGTTGGCAACAGTCAGGCCACTGAGTCTCACAGCGAGAGACTGTCTGGTTTGCAGGCAAACATCAGCTAAAAAGCAAATCAAAGATACATCATGAAAGTAGCACTGGAAATGTCCTCCCA
Source organism: Charadrius vociferus (assembly GCF_000708025.1). Lineage (NCBI taxonomy): Eukaryota > Metazoa > Chordata > Aves > Charadriiformes > Charadriidae > Charadrius > Charadrius vociferus. The sequence continues at coordinate 4,291,752 of NW_009648963.1, read as the reverse complement.
CAAAATCACTGCCTTCTGCAAAAACCCTTGCATGAGAATGAAAATATTGGAAATGGAACTGAACCTCTACCCAGAGTCCAGCATGTTGGAATAGCACTGTCTCACTGGAAAAAATACATTAAAAGTGAATCAGTGGTAAATTTTGGTAGGTAATACATATTTTTATACGGAGTGACATTGTAGAAGAAGTTCTTTTTTCACCTGAGTCTGAGAAACCTTAAGGAAGACAAACATTTATATAGCAGAGCTGGGAACTAGTTCTGCAGCTGAAAGCTACTCATGTCTCTGAAGGAAAAACAGGTCCTCCTGCTGCAGGCTGAGTCCTTGGGAGACAGTGGTGGGAGAACAAGATCTGAATCTTAGAGGGCTTTCTCCAAAGAGCATGGACTGCTGAAATGCCCAGCATAAAAACAGTGACAGCTGCTGCACGGAACGAGCATATACTTTTGAATAACCTCAAAAGAAAAAAGAGAAAGGATATCGTATGCAAAGTCTACAAGCAGCATAAATTGTCTGTAAAGCAACTCAAAATACAAATGCTTAGCCTTATGAGCAGTCATTCAAGAGAACCGGGAAAAAAAAGGTTATGTCCTAATCTCACCATTACTGGAGAAAAAGAAAATGGAAGTACATGCAGTGACTGAGAACAACGATTTCCAATATAGAGAAGGCTGTCTGCAAACTGACTTTGGCAAATTCAAAGGTACGTGCTGATTCAAATATACAAATACACTGCAGAAGGCGGCTGCCAACTGAAAGCTGCCATATTGGTCAGGTTACTAAATAATCACCAGCCTATTGCTGCTCAATAGACCAGCTGAATTGTGGAGCCAACAGCAACACCAGCTCCAGCACCACATGTAAGTGCTAATATCAGACTTCAGAAATGTGACAAAGGACTGACGATATTTAGCAAAACCTTCTTCCTAAGGGCACTCGACACATGCAGGCTGTCAATAAGAAAACTCTGGAAACGGGCAACGTCATTGCTTGGAGCGTGTAGCCATTGACCCAAAGGGATAGCAGTGGCTGCTGAGCAACAAGGCAGAGCAAGTCACGGAGCTCATCACAACGCAGACTTATAACATCCATAGAAAAACAGAGCATTCGTTTTGGGGTCTGTGAAGAATTTAAACCTAAGGACATATTTCAAGGATCGGGCAACCTCGGGGCAAATCAAAGTAGGAATGCATCCCTATTTGCAGCTGGGGGAACTACTGAAATGCAAAGTACCGTTAGCTGTGATGAGGCTGCTGAAGGAAGAACTGACAAGGCTGCAAACAAGAGGTATTATTATGCTCGCTGAAGCTAGCACAGAGTGAATCAGCAGCCGAAAAGTAGTTAGAAAGTCTTCAGGTAAACCAAGGATCTGTTCTGAGCCAAAACCACTGAGCAGAGTGCTTGGAAGAAGTCAGTATCCATTGCCACTTACTGGAGACAAGCTGCTGTGATTTATTCATGGTTAAACTGCTTGTGACGTCAAGAGCAGATTCTGGCATGTTAAGCTAGTAAACCATCTAGCTTCTTGACGATCTTTGCCATAGCTATTGGCAGGCGTTTTGGGCGTTCGGGCAGCAAGTGAGGCCTGACATGGACTGAAAATGGGCTTTTAGATGTAAAGAGTATAACTTATGACATGATTGTCATAGGAGAAGGGGTTGTTGAGGTAATCTGAGTCCATGAAGTCAAACTAAAGCAACTTCTTAGCAAATGCTGACAACAGAATATTAAACTACAAACAGACAAACTAAGGTGAGAAGAGCTGATTTTGTCTTCTACCGCGTGTTTTCTGATGTTCTTTTTCAGGACTGTGAGAACTGTGAAACTGTAAGAAAATGCCCAGGCTGGCAGACATGAAGAAGAAATTGTATAATTTTCGGTAAGTTTTGTCATTCTACACATGCCCTTCAGATACCTTTGGACCCTTAAGACAGACCAGAGCGATGCAGCCTGGCACTTGCAGCAGAACCTGAAGTGGGTACTTGAAAGAGTAAATGAAATTATAAGGAAGCACCAGCTTTAAGGTGGGCTATATTTATGCAATTGTTTATTTATTATTATTAAGGTGCTAAGGCATTTATGCGACAGCTGGAGCTACAACACGATAGCTCAGGAGGAGGCAAAGCAGCCTTTCGCAAAGCCCACTGTAACAGAGGCCTGACAGACGCAGGGAAGTGATACATCAGATTTTAAAGGAAGTGCTGGCTCTGCTTCCTGTAGTGAGAAGGTTTTTTTGAGGACAAGGTAGTCTTCTGCCTAGATGTAACAGAACACCATAGAAAGGCAATGCTGAAGGCAGCCAAATGACTGGAGCACATCCCTGAGACTCCAGAGGCAAAAGATGAAGGGGTGATGCATAGAAAAGCAACTCAAGAAGGCAACAAGCACACATTTAAACCAACTTAACAGAAAGATTTTCCAGATAATCTTAAAGTCAAGTTTGTTGTCTTGGTCTTTTTTAAATTATTATTATTTTTATCCCTGAAAGAAATCCAGGGAAGTTCTATGTTGTACAGGGTATTGGATAAAACAGTCTCACTCATTTTGTAATCAATTTCTTATAAACCCACGATCAATCTTAACAGCTACTTACCTTTATTGGTAAGAATTTTCTTCTCATGTTTCTCCAATCATTATAAACAAGGCAATTTTTAGAACAGCTGAAAAAATAACACTGTGCGAGATCTAAACTCAACTTATAGATTTCTAAATATTACAGTTTCATAAATATTTCTAGGCATTTCCCAGACTGAAAGGTTCTTAAGAAGACTAGAGCTCCAGCCAGAGACCCAGGAGAGATGCTTTCAGTTCGCTGCTCCATTGCAGACTTTCCGTGCGAACTTCAGTTCCTCACACTGTGCATCATGCCCAATTTGAAAGTGTGCGTGTACGTGTGTAGTTGCACTTACCTATCACAGAGCTGTCTGATGCACTCTAATGACTGAAGAATGGTCTGAAATGTGGTAAGGTTGGACATATATACACACTATACCTATACATACCTTCAGATATTTACTTTTTTTGTGAATATATCTAGATGTTAATGATTAAATAGCATCCAGTTAGCTACATAATACTATTTACTTGAACAAAGTTTAATCACATTCTCATTAGTAGCTTATTATAATCATTACTCAGTATTTATGGACAAACCAGATGAATTAGCGCTTTATGTGCATTAAGGATATGACCATATATGTATCTACTACCTACCTGCCCTTTTACATTACAAACGGCTAAGAATTTTATTAATTCATTAGTCCTTTTCTGCAAATTTCTGTATAATGTCCAGTAATAACACGTTCATTCACGTTAAATGTATTTTGGATGATTTTGGTAGCATTCCATTGGCTGAAACCAAAGTTGTATCCTTCTTGCAATGCTTTCTTAAGATGTCTCAATCAAAGATCTTTCTGTTTCGTACAACAGAAACATATACTTCTCACATATCATTTGTTAGAAGCAACAATAGCACTGATTCGCTAACTTCTTTACAATCCTTATTGAAAAATTAAATAAATTGTTAGTATTACTGCACAAGAAAAACATGTTTCTTGTTACACTTCGGGTTTCATTCCTGCTAGTGAGGCTGATGTGAGACTAGAATGAATTGGAAGCTAGGGGTTTCACCTATAATCTCAAGAAAGATGATTAATTATTTGAGAAGAGTTGAACAATAAGAAGGGCAAATAAAAAAATTCTACTCCCTATTCTAATCTAACAGCACCATACTAATCTGCAGGTGCTTTTACTGAATTAACTAAGCCATGTCAAGGCAAAAATGTCGAGATCAAGCAGGACGCTTGTTCTGGCTTCGTCCTATGCATTTAATGCACCAAACCCAGATGGCTGCAGCCTTCATTCATTGCTTGCAACTTTGCGTCTCCTGTCAGAAGCTGTTTCCTTGGAGAACAAAGAGAAGAGAACAGTACTGCTGCCAGCCAGACTTTCTTTTCAAGACTATGGCAGAAAAAAACTAGGCCACATGAAGGGAAGAGAAGGGGAAGGGCCATCTTTTTTGTACGGTGCTCTCCCAGAATCCCAGGAGAGTCACACGTGCCAGGACTTTTTTTTTCTGTCTGAGAACGCAGGGTTGTTTTCCAGCTATACCTGTTGCTTCTCCATTCTTCTCCAAGGTGACAGTGGAGGCAGGCAGACAAAGCATTTGACACCAGTTTCTTATCCATTTTTGACAGGAAAGTCTCTGGACACATACAATTCCGGTATGTTTTCTCTTAAGGCATCACCTTTCTATAGTGGATTAGACTGCAGTTGAAAACTTTTAACCTGACGAATGTCAACACGCAATCACAAAAAGAGACATTTGCTGGTGACCTAGGGAGCCGGGTTGGCAAAAAGTTCAGCTTTTTCTCAATTAAAAAACAAGCAAGAAGTATAATTTTCCTTGACAGAAGGTAGTTTTGCTCGAGTAATATCGGGTAATATCAAATCAAACCTCCTTCCAGCATGGGGTGGGGAAGCATAATGCTTCCTTTCAGCTCCATGATATTTTGTATTAAACCCATTGCAAATTAGGTTGATTGCCTAGAGACTATAGCTACTGCTTATAGCTCGCAAGAGAGACAAGGCAGTGTAATGATCTGTGACTGCACACCGTACATGTAGACTACAGCCATCAGTCAACTACATAATCTTCAGCATCAAGATTCATTAAAGTCAGTGGGAGTCATGTTGCTAAAATGCTGTGTGCAATTTGGGAAACATAGGGGTTAATACTGTGGAATCAAGAAACTAGGTAAAAAAAAAGGTGAAAAAGAAGCTGCTAAAGCAGAAGTGGATGCAGCCAGAGTGTAGTGCTTGTGGCTATAGATTACTCTTAGATTTTCGCCACATAAACATTTTGAAAAGAAAATAAATTACAATCTATCATGTCTTAGGAGGTGGCATTCTTTTCCTTTTTTGTTATGCTCATCAAAATTACTGTTTCCATTTATTAAAAAATAGTATTTTTTTTCAAAATTATTGCATACTTATGAGCATGTGTCACTGCACCCTCTTTCCTCTCAAATAACTAACTTTATAATATAAAAACTCACTTCATTACGTGGGTCTTTGGGATCTGAAAGCGTTAAAAAAGAAAGTTAAATCTTAATTATGGGCTGTAAGGCGCTAAAGGGAGAATACTAGAGTGTAGCAATGACATCTGGACTAGTACTAGTGCACGTAATGCATATCTGTCACTGACAACTCACTGGGTTACATTTAATTCACAATCATCAGTCATGTCTTCTTTTCTAAGCAAAAAAAGAAACTACACCAGCATCACTAGTAGAAAGCATGCCTTCAGAGGACAGATTCTTCCATGTGCCATGATTCAAGTGGATGACCTCACAGATGTAAATGGAACAGACAAATAAATGTCAATAAATATAAAGTGACTGAGAGTTTCATATGCTGTGTTATCTTTTCATCTACCACACCTAATGAAGTTCTGTAGTTGTTTTCATGCCCATACACTCTCAGTTTCTGAGTTTGACTCTCCTTTCTCTTTGGTTTTGGGGGAATGCCTCTATGCTCTGTCTATGTAAATCAGGGCACAGCTTGGGTTTCGCAAAGCAAAAGGCCAGCAGCATCCATCAGCCAGGAGGAAACAAGTGTTCTCCTTCAAAAACTAAGAACTGAAATGGTTACAAGATCAGTGCAGAGGCTGGATGAGCCTTTGCTCTGCATGGTTGCATATTTGTCTGTGGAATATGGAGTGCTGGAATAAACAGTGTTGAACAGAAATCAGTTTGAGTAAGAGCAGGAAATACCAGCTTCATAAACTTTGGCCACAAACCCGCTGTCTTAAAGTCTTGCATTACAGCCTCCTTTCTCCTTGAAATGTATGAGCAGCAACCTGCAAGGGTCTAGAAATGTTTCTCTTAAAACGTGAAACTGTTGCTTCCATGGCTCCACAACAAGAAGACATATGGACACAGCTGATTTTCACTTAACAACTCAGTTGAGGCACACAAAACAGCAGAAGCTATGGTAAATGCAGACCTCTTTGATCCCAAACTAAATGACAATTTTAGCACTAACACTTGTCCAGATGCTTTTGTTACAGATCAGAAAACCTGTTTGGCAAGCTCTCACTCATTTGGCTATAAGTATTTCAGTTGCCCTCCCACTAGATGTAGTCTCACCACATAAGTCATGTTTCAAGACAGAGTGAACAGATGAGCTTGTCTTACTCAATCACTAATATTGATTCACACAGAAGAAAATGCAACTTTGAATTGTCTTGGCAGAGCATACACCTTACACATGCACAATTAAAGATTAAAGAATTAGCAGGTACCCTAATCGAAGCCCTGCAGGGTGGGTTCTACAATTTGACCACACTTCATTATCTTTGTCCTCTTTGTGCTACAACGTGACCTCTGAGTAGGTGCACATTTTGCTGTGGTTTTTGGCAATTACGATTCTTGTTCATGGTAGATTGACTAAAATCTCTTTGGACTATCTAGTGTATAATCTTTCTTTATGTATGTCTACTGTACTACCATATGCATTAGCACTGGCCCACTGGGTATCATTTTATTTCAGCTTTCAAGTATACATTCTAATTATTTTCCTACTGTACTGCTATTGGAGCTTAATGTTGAAAATAAAATCTACTTTTCACTAGGTCTACCACAAAATTACAACTCATCACAACTTAGGGTAGCTTTCACTAATAAATATGAAATAATAGGGCACTTTGTAGTCACCTGAATACTAAATTAACAAGTTAAAATTGCATAAAATTATCAAATAAATGTATACTGTTCTGAAATAACTATGTGTTAGAAGCAACCCTGGTCATACTGGCATCATGTGTTTTAAACTAACATTTTATGGTATGATGAGTTCTATGGTAAGTTATTATTACTACTTATTGTTTACATTATGGTAGTGCCTAAAGGTTTGGACCCAGCTGTGCTAGACACTGAATAACAATTTTATCTGTATTTACATTCCTCCTGCCCTGCCTAAGCACTAGTCTTTCTCTGCTTGGTGAATTTCCAAAATCCTTCTTCTAAACAGCCTTAAAACTCTGCCACTTCCAAATGTTCCACTACCCACCTGTCCCAGGAAATACCCTTAAAATCTTTGTTTCAACCTATTCTTCGTCTTTCCTTCCCATAAGGTCAAAAGAAGGGGCCGAGTCCCACACTCGCTAGTTCACAGATATCGGCATTACCCCTGTCTTTCTTCCACTAAATCAGTCCCAACAGCTAATGTTCTTGGCATTGGTGCAAATCTTTTCCACCACTGCTCTCACCAGGCTTGTAGGAAAATGACTGTTGAAGCTACTAAGCTACTCTCTTCCCTTTGTTCCCACTGCAGTCTTGGCCGATCAACACCCTGCCAGATGCCTTGGCTCCTCAATCAACAGTTCCAGAGTTGGTTCCCTTGCACAGTGTGTTATCATTTGTTGCTGCTATAAAATGGCAAATAATTCTTTCCTTCCCACCACATCGTTCATGGAAATTGATAGGGGATTATATTTTAAGGGGACCTTTTGAAATCATACATCTAGCATTACGTTTTGAGGCAACAGTTGCCTTCAAACTGGGCAGTAAAGTCTTCCCTGTTCTTGCTAGTAGGTTCCTCCCTCACTCCTTGTTTCATACAGTACACACATGGACGGCTTTTAATAAGAAAGCAGTGTAATAATGTCACCAATGCTTAGTGACTACTTTATTTGCGTATTTGGAAAGAGAGCTGTTAATTCAATGAAGAGAGAAACAGTGGAGACCAAATACAATTAATTGCTAAAGAACATCACCCACAACAAGTTGTTGCTTTTTGGAGTGGCAGAGTGTTCTTCAGTTCAGTATGCTCCCAGACGAATTAGAGGGGTGCATTTTATACTGAGATTTGTGGCAGATGTCTTTTAGTATTCATAGGTGTGCCAGCATAATACAATTCATTTAGGAATATGACACATCTGTGTAATTTGTAGGTGTTGACTGTCTAACCTTCAGACAACTTGATGGAAAAAATAATTCATCCATAACAGAGACCTTTATTTTTCAATCCATAACATTCTTTTTAATGTATTAGATGTACATGAAAAGAATGGAAAACCAGGAAAAGTAAAACAGGAAGAAAAAGAAATGCCTTACTGTACAGCATTTGAACAAATAATGTAGAGATGGATTATTCCATATTTTCAAATCCTTTATAGTGAAAGTTCTATCATTCTGTGGGTCTATCTTACTTATCTTTGTGATCAAGTAAGAGAAAAGCCATTGCAGTCCTATATAGATATGACATTTATTTTTCCAGCAATTCAGACAACTTGAGCATGGCAATACTGAAGAATATGTTATGAATATTTCATCTCATGATTAGGATCATCTTCAAATACAACGCTCTACATTCACATGCCTTAGCTGCGGTGTGACATATACAGTTATATAATGTATGTACATCACAATCGTTTTTATCAAAATAAAACAGAAATTACAGATATTCAAGGAAGGACAATAAAAAAGATAGCCTGCTCCTGTAATTGTATGTCTCTGCCATTTAAAATAAACTATTTAATTGCAAGAGAGTAAGTTTTGATTGCTCTGAAGAACAAGACTTTTCACTTAAAAAGTCATGGTGCATTGTGGGGCATTTTGCCACCCATGAGCGTCAGAGTACCAAGATGCTATTATCTGCAGCATATGAACTAGTTCACAACTATCCCAGGGCTAGTAATTTTGCATTTCAAGAAATGTAATTTATGGTCATATTACAGCTTTCATTTTTGCACTAAGAGTATCTCCCGGGCATCCTTTTCAGATTACAGTCCCACCTGGATCAGGAATAGGTGGTCATGAGCTTGGGTTTTGCTAGTGAACCTTTTTTTTTGTTTGTTTGTTTTGTGGTTTGGTTTTTTTTTTTTTTTTTTTTTTTTTTTTTTTTTTTTAATTTCCTGAAGTGTACACTGTATACAATTTGCCTTCCCTCTGTTCAGTGAAAGAAAATCTTTTGGAAAGAGTTTTAGGTTAGAAAATACTGCCCTGTGGAAGCAGCCCCTAGGCTGAGCTCCCAGCTTTTTCAGGAGCCTGCTTGTGTCTGTGTCCCCCAGCAAACCCACAGCTGTAGCTTCTTCACCCAGAGCTCTGTTCCATTCTCCAGTCTCCAGCCCCACTGCCTCTCCCACTGCTTTGGCCGATGTGGCCTTCCTCACAGCCTCAAGCTTCCTTCCTTTCCCCTGTGTGCTGGCATTCTTCTCTACAGGAGGGCTCAGATGATCCTACTGGGTACAAAGTGCTTTCAGTGATCAGTAATTTGGAGTCAATAAAACCTCTTTAGTAGCAGGGGTTATTACCGAGGGAAACTGTGCCTAGCTCCATTCGTAGCCTACTTCCCAACCCCATGCTTCTCTTTGCAGGAGGGGGACAGCAGAGCCTCAGCGTTTGCCAGTCATGCAGTTAACAACAGCAATTGCTCCAGATAAAAAGAGCTACATCATCATTACCAGGAGGGAGGAGTGAGTCTAACAAAACACATTGCATGAACAATCGGGTAATTGGATCCCTACTGGAAATGCAGCCTGAGTAATAATTTCAGATGGCACCGATGGCGTTATAACAGAAATTAAACCTCTATTACCATATTCCAATGGACCCAGTGCTAACTGCAGGCAAATGGTTTAAAGGCACTGCCGCATCCGTGCATACCTGAACTTCTCAGGAAAGGCTAATCCACTTTGAAATTGATGCCAAATTGGCAAAGTACTCCATTCCTTCTGAACTCCAACTCTTTGGTTTAGGCACGCAGGGAACATGAGAGAGCAACCTTTTTCTAAAATGCACGCAAGAAGGAAAAACCTCCTCTACTCATCCAGTATATTGTACATCTCTTGGCTGGATGAGTGTGAAACATATTCCGGAGCGTGATAGCGCGCACGGATGTGGTGTGCTACTTTTTTTTTTTTTCAGTAATGAATTTTATGCCTGCCTGTTTCTGTTCCTTTGTCTATTTTTAATTCAAATATGTAAAAGCTTTTCTTAATACAGACTCCCAGGTGTCAGTTGCTGCCTGGAGTCCCTTTTCTTTCCTCTATTGTTCTCTTAATTGTTACTTCAAAACAATTAGCTGGGCATTCATATGCAAATGAATGCAAATGTACAGGGGATTGGGTGTGAGAGAATACCACCACTCGTTAATTTCCACTTCAAGGTCTGCTGGTAGGAACAACAAAATTGCTTAACAATGTATTTTTCCTGGGCCATAAAGGGTGAACTCGCGACGATTCCAGCCGTCCTGCTGGCTCGGCAATTGTTAAGATTCTGCTGTTTCTTGGTAAGATTTTTATTTATTTATTTATTTGGGTCTAGAGATTGTGCTAGCCTTGTCACCCTAAACTGCCCTTGCCCTGGCTCATTTACGCTCAAGGACATGCCTAATAATTTGGAGACCATCCTGATTAGGATGGAAGGTAAATTATTAATATTACTGCTATTAACGTGTTCCATTAAGGGATAAAACCTCTCACTTGAAGGAATTCCTCATGTCTCTGACAAAATAAAACTTTTATAATTTATAAAAGAGTATGCTTTATTGCATTTAAACCTTAGAAGAAAGATACACTGACTGATAGGCTGGGACCGGGGATGAATCCTACAGAGACTTCGCCAGTTGCTAAGATAAATCTCATCTCTTTTGGAGCAGTTGTATTTATTGTATAAATCTGCATTCCCTTTCAGGCTGTATAGTAAAACTCCTTATGAAAAATAGTTGGTTATTCAGCATTCAGAACTGCTTTACAAAGATAAATACCTTAGCTTTTCAGATCCAATTAATATACAGAAACCAATTAAAAGACCAAATCCTGTAATCGTTAGGCAGGAAAAATTCAGAACCACAGACTATCCTGAGCAGGAAAACCCACAGCACAGCAGGAAAACTCCATCACTCATATGTAACTCCCCTACCAGGATTCCCACCAGGGGAAAAGTTGCCTCTAGGAGGCGTAACTTCAGAAAGACATTTCTGAGGCTGACGGAAGAAGTGATTAACTTTTAACTTCACAATTAGTTCTTTTTTTACATTACCGTAGTGTTCTTCCACTTTTATCTCTGAAAATCATCTGCACAGCAATAAGGGACCACAATATTTACCCCTCAGGGCTGGTAGCGTCTTTGTTATGCAGTGTGATTCCCATGTTTCACCAGATACATTCCTCATGGAAAAGGAAGACATCTGCGGGGTGGTGAGAGCTGGCTGGAATTCCCAGCTCCATCACTTACCACGGGGTGGTGGGCTGACTGTTTAGGCCTGGGCACGCTGTTCTGTTTAGATGTCTAAATGCTACTGGAATCAGTGGAAGTCAGATGTTTGCGTGACTTTATCCAGACCTTAGATGTCCTGTGTCCCGGCTTCCTACCTCCAAGATGGGGTAATCGCACTGCCCTCACAGTGCTGTTGTGAGAATAAACACATTTAAGACTGGGAGAAACTCGGGCATGGTAGTGTTAGAGACCATATAAATACCTCAGGCAAAGAGGCGCTACCGTTTATACTACAGTATAAATAACCAGTAACAAAGCAGCTATGACTGATCTGGGCAATTTAATCTGGGGACTGTGAGTAACATAGGACCATATTCAAACTGCTGCTAGCAATGCACACTAGAGGAGAAGACCTTTTACACTTGTAGAGGTGGCAACAAGAATGGGGGAGGATCCTCCGTCAACCCCCAGTTCCTCTGTACAGAGCAGAGGATACTGTCAGCGGTAATTTGGGTGGCCACCCACAAGGCTTCATGATGTGTTGTGCTTGAGGGGAAAGAGGGATGAAGAGTCTTCTTACCACCATCCCTGCCCTTCCTCTCTGTGTCCTCTGTGGCCAGTGTTCTATTTAAATAGGCTCCCCCCACCCCTCCACAGGCATGTCCATTTATGATGATTTAGCCCAAAGCAAAGGCTTAAGGGTTTTGTCCAAAACTAATACACAAATGCCAGAAAGGGTCTTTAACCATAATACTTCTATTTTTCCCTCCTTAAAACTTGGAGAAATTGAAATATCTGTCTTCATTACGACATAAGCACCTGTGGAAACTTGGAAGGTACTGGATATATCCCCTTATGGGAAGAATAAATGTCTCATCCCAGCAGACTGTGCCCTCACTGCAACCTGTTCATACCTCACCAACCAATATATTTTATCTTCATATGTGGTTGAAATAGGGCAGATTTCTGGGACTTAAACAGGCAAATAAAACACATCCATCTTCCAATAAGCACACAGGAAGTTATTATTAGCCAGTGGGCTAATAGTAAAACACACTGAAATACAAGAAAAAGGTGATTTGAACAGGTGAGGCTTTAAAGCATGTTTTACCCTGAAGTTTCCACTAAAGTTTTGTTCTTAACAAGTTGTCTGAGACCTCTGCCTTTTCCTTTATGAGGCTGACAGTTGCAACTTGAAAGTCCAAGGAATATTTTTAGTGGAAACAAGAGATAGATGCTGGCAGGGTGTTTTAACAGTGGCCTGTTTGTTTTGGTAACAAGATTCAAAGAATGCATTATTTATAATGCCCTGTTATGCTCTTATGGCTCTGGTTGTATGCAGCAATATAATAACAGAAGTGGTTTCTTATAACCTCTCTGCACGGCACTCCCAGATGCCTGCTGCTGCTGGGGCCAGAATTTCACATGCAGTTTGAACCAGCAAAGCCAGTAGAAGTAGTTCCTCCCACCCCACGCCCTCTCTCCCCTCTGCTGTCAGTGCAGGTACTAATGCTAGGTCTTGAACCAGATCAAGGAATCAATCCAGGTTAAAATTCACCCAGGAAAAAAAAAAAAAAGAAACAACAAACGAACCAGTTTAACTGCTTATATTCTTATGCTCATGATGCTATGGCCTGACTGTCCCTCATACTGTGTGTTCCTTTAGGGCACTTTATAGTTACCCTTTCTTTGCATAGTCCTTTAGATTAAAACTACAACAAAAAAAAAAAACCCCAACCCTACTTACTCTAATAATACTACCGTTCCTGGTCTTTACACACGCCAACATTATTTTATATATCTATTTTAATATACACATACATGTGAGTAGTAGTATTATTGTGTTTTACATTCCATTTATTGCATACATTATATCAAATAAATTGTATATCATATACACATATATAGAAGTATATGAACACAGATATACATAACGTGTACTATGTTATATATAATAACATGTTCTATGTACTAAGATGAGAAGTACCTTTTGTGGTTGTTGCACGTGGCACAAATGTCAGTGTGCACAAATGGAGACAAAATGGAGTGGTCCTTTGGCACTTTTGATCCTTTTACTCTCTGATCTCACCACCTGAGCAATGGCCGATGGAATTTGGACAAAGAAAATGCCCATTGTTGTATCTCTCTCCTTCTGTATTCTTTCTGCACTTTGGGGGTTGATCAGACAGGGCCGTATTCAGATGCTGTAAATTCCAGTAAACTCCAAATAGCTAGCGTTTTCCACTAACCAGTGGAATCCTTAGGTCTTTAGAAATATCTAGGCAGTAGTGATACTAACTCCAGTCTGCCTGAAAAGACCCCAGAAACCGACTGAGCTTGTGATCTGCTTTAGAGATGGCTGATCCATCAAAACTTGCTGCAGTAGCCCTGGGCTGTCATTACTAGCCAGCAATGCAGCCTTGTGGAGCTCAGTGCCTTTCACAGCTGAGAAAGGAAGCCTGGACCAGTCTCTTCCCACTCCTGTCCTTGGCTTTTCTGGTGGGGTCTAGAACAATGTTTCTTTATGTTCTTTGCTCTTTTCAGCAAACTATTGCCAGGTGCTCACAGGCAGATGGCCCACTGTAGCCCTTTTGAATTGCCTTGGCCATCAATATAAAGCATAAAGATGTTTTGCATAAATCTGGTCTCTTAGAGGCAGGTAGCTGAGATGAGGCTCCTGATGAGTAAGAAGGAATGGTAATAATTTAAAAGAGGAAGTATTCCTGTGTATCAAAGCCTTGGATGTAACATAATATATATCTAACACGGTTTTATGCAGTATAGATAAATAGACAGAACACAAATAATGTAATCCCATTCCCAACATCAAAGCATGCAGATTTCAGAAAGGGAAAGTATGATTAGAATGTGATTCAAGATATAAAGCTTTTCATATCTCTGCAAAATGCATATATGTGTATATATATTTATACTTAAATATATATTAATGAGTTCTTTTGCATAGTACATTTTGTAAAGCTCAGATGTCTTGTCTTTAGTGTCTTCTAGTATCCTTTCTTTTATGTCTGATTGTCCCCATTAAGAACATCATTCTTTTTTTTAGCAGACAAAATCCCCTACTAGCCTTTCTCCTTGATAATCTTTTTACATTTTTCCTTATCTCTTCCTTTGCGTCTATTGTCTGATTGTACCTCTTACATAGGCCTTCACTCAAGGTTAGTGAAATTAAACATTAGCTGGCTTAATAGGTAGCTAGTAACAGTAGTTTATCTACCAAGATAAGCTTCCAGAGTTTGGACGTCTCAAATTTCTTCTTTTCCACTTTCATTATTTTAAGACATTGTTATTTGAGGACTTAGTGACCCATCTCCTTGAATGTTGCTTACAAGCAGTTTCCTTATGTAAGACCCTGTGATAATTTCTCTGGCAGGTTGCAGCTAAGACAGTTTTAATACATCACTTTCTGGAGCAAAAGGCTATACTTGTTTCAGAATGTTTCATACTCTTTAACTTCTAATAGCTCATACATACTGGAGATGGATGTATATGTATGTATACATACGTATGTTCATCTTATGTACTGCAAGATATTTGCATTCTAAAATGCATCCTACGGGATCAAAGCAGCAGGGCAAATCAGGGACAATGCTGTAGGCTTCATTCTGTTATCAAGGCAGGGGAGAAAAAAATTAGATTTGCCATGTATCTTTCTGAAGGTAGCAAAAGCAGGAGGCTGCTGGCACATTTGGAGGTGAAGCATTATAAGTGGAGGAATGGATGTGAAGTCTGGTCAGAGACCTCATGGATTCATGTAATAAAGCTATACAGACGTCTGTGTTATTCCACTGGTCTGTGCGCTGTATGAAAGGGAGGATCAGACCGTGGTTGCTTCCCTTCCATGTGGCCGTCTGAAGGGGAACACATGGGAGTTTTGTAGGACATAGCCTTCTGGGCTAGTTATTACAAAGCAAATTTACATTCCGGGCAAATCTAGAAATTTGTAATTTTTCCACAAAGAATGAGGTCTCAAAGACCCAGTGGCTGGACTGGTGCCTCGTGCTTTGTCTGAAACCCTCCTTTTGCAGGATTAGCTCAACCAGAGATTCAACTTTTCAAGTTGAAAAGCCCAGTTAGGAGCTGCTGCTATGATCCAGAGTTTCCAGACCCTGGCAGTGAAAGAAAAGGCATAGATGTGACACCCGAGCACCTGGGATAAACACAGCCTTCTTCGAAACAGCAGTCTTTTGCTATAATTATCTTGAGTTTGTTTCAACCCTGTTCAAGTAGGCTCAGTCCAGGCTAGTGCTTGGGACGAAGTCTCCTTGTCTGAAACAGTCTTTTCACTTGTGCACAGTCAATAAGATCTGCAGACATCATTAGGACATTAGACATCTCTGATGAGATGTGACTGGTTACATTGTGTGAGGCAGACCGTCCTGACTGCCTTTTTCACAAAGACTTTTCGCGGCTCTAAGTGACCGACCCGCCGGTGCCAGCAGCTCACTGCCAGCCTTCTGCAGCACGGCAATCGAATAAACAAATCTGCCTCCCATCCTCCAGCTCCTACGGCTCGTAGCCCCACAAAAGGGTGGCTGGGGACTACTAGAACCGTCATGTCATGGGACATTGCCCTCTGCTACTGACTAATGATCTTTTCCATAGAGAAGTCGGTGCTCTGCTTTGACATACTCTGTAATTATTCTCTGTAAACCCGTCCTATCCGTTGCTGCTTCGCCACTGCAGATGAATGTATCAAAAGCTTAGCAATGCTTTTTGGATACTTCTTCAACTTTGGGTATTTCCTAGGTTCTAGTCCAGGCGCTGCTGAAAGCTTGTTTGAATGCAGTGGGCTGGGGGCTTTCTGTACTGTAGCCTGTGGGTTTTAACTGCTGAAGCTGCTGCCTTTCTTTTCCCCTCTCTGGCACAGCTGGAACAGTCCCAGGTGATGCTAACTTCTCATCCAAATGGTTTCCCATCGTTTAATTCATGCAAAACCTGAATTCAGCCACTGAACCATTCCCCCATTTCAGGTAACCTTTCCCAATATTATTTAACAGGCTGTTGTCAATCAATTCTAATTTAGTACTTTTTTCAGTACTTTTCTCCTCATCTAGGTCTAATTTTCACAATCCATCTCTTTTCTCTTCAGTTGCTCTATAATGTACCTCATCAGCTATAATCTTCTTCAATATCTCGCCAATTTTGGGACCTTCTCCAATCATTGTTCCTTATTCTACTCCATTCCTGTTAGAATCCATTTTATGAACCTTTTCTTCCTACCAACTAGCACCTCAGCCCTGAATCACTAACCTTTTTACAGCGACATCTGACATATTTTTCTGTTTGATGTGCATTGTTTCTTAAAACCAAACTGTTTCTGCAGCCTGTAAACCCTCTTCGAACGTAGCTACCCTTTATGCCACCCCACGACACAATATGCCCAACCGAAGCTTCAAAGAGCAGGGGAAAGAAGAATGGGCAAAGATAAGGCGGGGCCTTTGTTAAACAGAGTGTTTCTACATCCATCTTATTCCAGGCAAAAACTCTGATAATCCACAATACTATAGCTTTCATGTGCCGGGGCACAGTGCCAGTGTTGCAACTGCTGCAGAAGGTAGGAACAAAGAGGGAAGATAAGGAGTTGTGCTGTAGGGGGGAAGGGAGGATCGGGGAGGTGGGGGG
>NW_009648963.1:4214984-4274806 GCF_000708025.1 Charadrius vociferus | reverse complement strand
GGGGGGGGGAAATCTTTTGCATTCCTAGAATGATTGTGACACAATCATAATAATTCGGGAATAATTATATTTGTTATCAGTCAACATAATTTCCTGCAGTTCTACACACACTGTCATTTTCCTTTTCCAGCAGTCAGGCTGAACAAACGGTTCTGTTCTTGTTATTATTTTAGTACGAAGCAGAGTGATGTTGGTTGAACTAATAGTATAAACATGAGGATATCACTTAGAAATGCTTGAAGATTGGCATTTAGCCTGTTGTTTCCCGACATGATGCAACCATATTTGTTCATTATCACTTTTTTCCTCATGTTTTGCTGTAAAATGCCATGGTGCTGCGGTATTGTAAGGACAAACACTGCAATATGGTTAAAGACCAACTCTTTCAGTTTAAGTTATTATCCAGAGCCCATTACTGTAGTATTGGAGTGCACAAGAGAGACTATTTAGTAGATGAAAGAAAAATAATACAAACCCAGTATCACGCTGTTTATTCAAATGCTGTAGGCTAGAGCTCTGTGTATGACACATTTAAAATGACTGATGGATTTTAACTTACAGTTTAGGAGAAAGGATGCAGACCCCCCTGCTGGGGTATGACTTTCTTCCACCAGGCAGAACCCTGGCTCCCCAGAGGGACTGGTATGTCCTTGGAGAGGCAGGTCATGTTAGCTCCAGTTTTCCTGAGAGACTCTGTCAGAGAAGGAGGGCAGCTTTTGCCTGGGCCATTCAGTTCCCAGGAGTTTTGCCATAGGAGATAGAGCCTGTTCCCTGCCTTCAGCAGGCAGTCTTCAAATGAGACTTTTCAGGTGCTGCCAGTTCTCTCTGGCATTATTCTCTATTGCTAGGTGTCTTGTGCTTATACTCATAGAGGCTCACTCCAACCACGAGGAAACTTCACACCATTTATTCTCTTGCTAAAGTCTCTAGGCAGTACACCGAGCTAAAAGGGAGTCCTGCTGGACAGGAGTGCACAGCTCATTAATATAACTGGATTAGAATTTGGTCCTTTATGCTTACTACGGTCGCTTTGAAACCTGCTTTTATTGTTGCTCAGATATTTCCCATTGTCATATAAAATGATTAATATATAAACATGAGAGAAACAAGGACAGATTCTAAAGAATCTCCAGTGAGTTTACTGGAAACTGAGTACAGGAAAATGACCGAAAAATGCACATAAATAAGAGCAGGCTTATTTGTAACAGCCACCAAAAGAGGGAAACCAGTTCTAACTCTTTTGTTCCTTCCCTCCCTAATATAGGTCAGTTAAGGTATTTACTCATATGCATTTCCAATTCAGTTTTCCATATGCAGTAGAGAAATATGCAGCCTTTTTCTGAGACGTTATGAAAGAAACAGTGTAGGAGGTTACAAGAAGCATGATACAAGGATATTTGTCGGATATAGACTCATACAACATTTTTATTAGATATGTGGGAGCAGAAAAGTAGCCTGCTGATTGAATTTGCAGGTTTTGTTAAATTAAGAGACATGATAAATATCAGTGCAGACAATTATATAATGGAATCTCGAGAGGCTAGAAAGTGGCAAAATAAGATTCAACTTGGCAAAAGTCATATGGGATACATTTTATAAAAAGACTAGTCTAAGGTAAAATCCATCACTTAGTTTTTTAATGGTGTTTGGGGCTTAAATGTTTTTTTAAGGTATGACCTTTAAATTTATGGTATTTTGGACACCTGGCAACTATATGAAAACATTCAAATATGCTGTTGACTCCTAAGCCTGCAGTCATCTTTAAAAATTCTGCTGTGAAGCCTTGGAGTAGTGTACAAGAGAAGTTTCTGTGCCAGCCAGCTTCCTTCCCTTTAGTCTCATTTCAAAGTCACATTGATGAGAACAAAGGAAGTTTCTCAAGCAAGAAGAACTGAAAACAAGCTAATGAGAGAGTTTTCTATTAGCCAAATTGGCTGCTTCTTTACAGGGATGTAGCTGCTTCCATGAAATAGACTCAATAGTATCCAGTGCTAGATATTATTTCTTTAATAATTGTCATCACACAAACATAGATACATAAATAGAAAGTGCAAGAAACATCTACGGATGTCTAGCTATGCACAGTTATAGATAATTCTAAAAGTTTATGTTGTTCGACTGGGGGAACAGTAGCACTTCCTACCATTTATGCACTAATTATAGGCTTTAAATATTTTATCAAGCAATGGACATTCCACTTAGAGGCTGATTTACAGATAGGCTCAGCACCCCATAGCTCCAATTGAACACAGTAGGACCTGGAGTTCTCCACAAATCAGAGAACTTCCTCCTGATTTGTAAATTGGCAGACACCAAGTGAGCACCAATGTCAGGAAACCCAGGCAGAAGAAGAGGAAGCACTTTTATGCAGCGTGTAACCAACCACTGGTGAAATCACTGCCACGGAAATTGCTGAAGTGAGTTCTTTGGGAGGATTAAAAAGGGATTAGGTGTCCGTATGAACAGGAACAACATTTTAAGTTTTGTAACCTTACTACCAAAGAGTTACAAGGGTAATAAAGCCTCACACTTCAGAGCTTAAGTTGTTGATCTGTGGGGGTCAGTATAGATTGTCATCTCTATTATAAAACAGTCAACAGCTGAACTAGATCATCACCGGTTTTGTGTTAACATCCTTGCATTTATAAGAAGCAGATCACTGAAGAGCATGAAGAAATGCTCTCCCCTACTGTTACAAGACGTGTTCCTGCGAATGCACGTTTGTTCTCCGTTCTGTGATGCTCTTAGAATACATCTTTACCGAGAGGACAGAAAGTGGGGTGGTCATACGCAGAAGAAGAAGAGTTGTGATGAACATGAATTTGTTGCTGACCTGTTTGCTCAGTACTACTCTAAATAAAACTGTTTGTTACTGAGTAGATAAGATTTACATAGTCTAATAAACATCAAACAATATACCCCTGTACTCGCCCCTATATCTTTCTTTGTAATTTTTTCCTCAGTGTTTACCTACCCCCCATAATTGTCCATTATTTCCAGCTGGTACCATTATGCACTACCCTCCATGCAGCCGGTCACCATTGCTATCCCTGGCAGTCATTGAGACTTCTTCTGCTCGTGGAGATGGGCACAGGTGTACTAACTTAGTTTTCCATGCAGTTGGGTTGGATCAGCAAGGCCCTTCCTCTTCTCAGCTTAAAAACCCAATGCATTTACTTTTCTGTTGCATCTTGAGGAATATCTCAAGGATCATGCTAAGATGGCAAGTGGCGGGCAACAGTTCTTACCAAGCTGAATGGCTGTTCCTCAAGGTGCTGAAGGGACCCTCAGGCTTCAGGAGGAACCTTTTCACTCTCTCAATGAAAAGAGGATTTGATGTATTGGCTTCTTCAGTACTGCGAAAAGGCAAGATACAGCTTAAAAGAGATCCACAGTAAAAGGGCCTTAGATGACTTAGAAGAAGCACAGATCAGGTTCCTTTCAGCAATGCTGAAACTCTTCTTGGTGGCTGCTGTGTTTGCTGTTATGCCCTGCTTATATTAGCTAAGTGCAGCAGTATCACAGGGAGGCAGAATCATAGATGCAAGACAGGCTCCACGTGGTGAGATGGCCATGAGACTCTCAGAAAGACCACATCAGCTGTCTTCTTTATTGGTCATTTTTGTTTTAATTATACGTAATATAAGTAATACACTGTGTGTTTACCTGTGAAGTCTTTGCCTTGCTTCCAAAGCCAGCTGTGGATTTCAGATGGAGCAATGAGCAACCAGCAGCCAAGATAAAAGCCTGGAGAGGCGGAATAATCGCTTGAATGGAGATAGCAAGACCCTGCAGAGAGATGGGTAGATCTACAGTACTTTTAAAGCAGTAATTTAGAATGAAATTCTCCTTTTAGCTCTGAATCCTTTGGAAAGATGTGATACAGTACACCTGTAGTTTTGAGATAGATGCAGGAAAATTTAAAACTTGCTAAGTAAGAGGTTACCGACAGTTTGCAGGAGGAGCAGTAATGGCTAAGCCTCTAGAGACCTGAAGGGAGGCCACTGTGATTGGATTTTAGGAAAAAAGGAAGAATTTCTAAGGCAAGGAAGTACATACTCTTAAATAAGAATCAAGGGGCACCCTCATAAAAGGTTTGCCTTTGATATATGGACACTGTATCCTAACAATTGTTTCCTTTCAGGTCTTGATAATTTAAGATTATTTTTATAGTGTACCTTGCTGTAGTATGCAAATGATGTAGTCTTGCATGCAATTGTATTATACAACAAAGCAAGGAACATCTGAACTAAAATTAATGCACAGTATTAAATCAGGTACTTAATCACTCATTTTAGTTTGATTTACTGAAGCTATTGTGTTCTTAGTCTATATTACTGAAAAAATTTAACAAGACACAACATGTCTCTGAATACCACGATATGTAGGCTCACTTTAGGAAGCAATATAGATCATTCTGATTCTTAAAAACCCAATAGCACCATTAGACTTGCATATTAAAATACCTCCTTCTCCTCTCAAACTTAAACACACCCATATACTGCCCTATCAAGTGGCAAGCGGTACATTAGTTTCCCATGTAAAAAGGCTATTAAGAGGACAAGAGAAATTAATTTCAGCTGGCTACAACTGTTTTTAAAAAATACTAAAATACTTTTTACTGGAAGAGTTTTAAAAATCGGTCCATGAAGGGGGCTGATTCATTTTGTGTATGCTACTGCTCTATCTTCATTTGGAGATAAATTATCACATTATACTCTTTGCTCTCCCACTTGCAAATTAAGTTGTCATTCAACAGCTCATAAAGAGGCAAGCTGCAACAATCCATAAGAACAAATAATGCAGCTATTCTTTGTTTAAAAAATGTGGGTTTATATATGTATCCATGAAGGGGGCTGATTCATTTTGTGTATGCTACTGCTCTATCTTCATTTGGAGATAAATTATCACATTATACTCTTTGCTCTCCCACTTGCAAATTAAGTTGTCATTCAACAGCTCATAAAGAGGCAAGCTGCAACAATCCATAAGAACAAATAATGCAGCTATTCTTTGTTTAAAAAATGTGGGTTTATATATGTATGGTTTTGTGTTTTGGTTTTTTTTTTTCTCCCCCCCTATTCTTTCTACCTGACTATATATTGGCAAGATGCTTGTAATTTCTTTACACAATTAAAATCCTATTGGTAGTAAATACGATTATTTTTCTGGAAAAAAAAAAATCTATTTTCTAAGAGTTTACTTTAAAAAAATGTTTCTTTTTTGGCAAGAAAGATTTGACTTGAATTAGTTTTCTCAGCAGAGTTCCAAAAGAAAAAAGAAATAAAAATGAAAATGGCTTTTCCAAATTAGTAGATGAAGGGAATATCCAAAGCCTGTTGATGTATTTTGTTTTTACATCACCAAACCCTGATATTTAAAGTCCAAAAAAATTGAATATTTTCAAAATAATGATATTATACAATAATGCAAAATAAGGATTTTTTGTTAATTTTTTTCTATATAATTTTCAGCTGGGAATCTGCATGAAAACTATCTAGCAGTCTCTAAGAAAGTCTGTTCTGGATGTTTCTACATAAACTAGGGACATTTGGCAGTGACCTCTTGAGTTGCAGCCATTAAATTTTTTTCTATGTACGAAGTTCTTAGGAACATTGATGTTTTCAATGGAATTTATTTTTCATCAAGTAAACTTGAAGAAACAAGATCTTTCCCACTACTTTGAGTTGAAGCTTTCTCCAGGGCTTCTGCTCTCTCCTCAAGTTAAATTTCACAAGACAAATTCTTCAAACTAGTGGAAACCAACAAATACAAGTACAGCAGTGTTACAGTCCCATATTTCACCTGAATTAAACAAGATTTTGAAACTGACTAAGGTATAAGGGAATATATCTCACTCATGATGTCTGTGCTACATCAAGGCTTTGGTCTTGCTTCCTTACTGCTTGGTGAGTACAGTGTCTGTGAGGCTTGCAGCGCTAACTTTGTATGAAATGAGAACAAAACACAGGCAAAAGTGGTCTAGTATTTCTATTCTCAGCAAGTGCGTGTATTTTGGGAATGGTTTTAACCATTTTAAATTCACTGAGTGTGAACGGTAGCATCTCACATTTTTTTTCCAGATCACTTCCAGTCTTATATCTACAGTGACAGGGGGAAAAAAAGGCTACCGTCTTTGGTAGTCTACCATTATCCTGCACATCAGCTACCAGTGCTGTGCTGTGTCTTCCGTAGCTCAGCAAATACAGAGTCAAACGTGCCTGATCAACTGGCTCTGGAACAGGCACTGTTTCTTTCCATAAAGACACAAAACAGGACCTGAATTTTGACTTTCTGATTAATATATTTTTTTTTCTGTCTGTTATTCTCACTTTCCTACAGCCTATCAATTTACTGTAGGACCTGTCTCACAAGTGCACGTCTTCTCCCTCAACTCATGTTTCCCACAGTCAAGCGGTTTTGTAGGTGCTTTTCTGCCTTGGACTGGACACAAGTGCCTGATGCTAGAAATGCTGACTTTGGCAAAACTGTGCCTTAAAAAATATCAGTTGAGAGAAAGATATCAACCTGTTACCCTGTATTACACGGGGCTAGAGAGAGGCTCATGCTGCATGCCCAATCAAGCACCCGTTTTCCCACCGGCTATTGCCGTTGAGGAAAAAGCTGCCTGCTTCAAGCCAATGTTTTCTCTGTGCAGTCTAACGGAGTGAGGAAGAGAGGACAGAAAACCTGCAGAGGCTTGGTTTCTTCTTGCTGGGTCATGGCTCTGGACAGTGGTGGTGGCATCCCTGGTAGATGCTGGGCAGGCGCAGACTGCATCTCTCCCACACTGCAGACACTTTTGGAGTGCCCCTGGGGCAGCATATTGAACATCTCCCTTATCCATGGTGGCAGAATAACATATGCAGCTGCATTGTTTGTCAGTTGCGATCCTAGAGGAACGCAGGGTAAAAGAACAGATCCTGGTACCCAGAAACAGCTGATATTGGATAGATGAACACATTATTTTTTTTTTTTTAGAGACCTAAGCTTACTCTAGAAGAGTATTTAGATTTGTATTAATTGAAAAGGTAGACTATGTGGGTATTTTACACAGCAACAGTAATAATGTCATGCCAATAGGCAAATGGCTCTTTTGCAGGACGAAGTCTGACCACAATTTAGCTGATCATAGTAGCCTGACTACCCGTAGACCTCAGTATCGTCATACAACTGATCAGGAACTTCATCCCTATCTCAGATGGGGAAAACTGAGAGGAGGGGAGCAGGATATCTGTAATACAGCTGATAAAGGAACCGGCACGTCAGGCACCCATTTGAGTGTCATGTTCCCCATGTGTGTTCTCTGACTCCTGAGGACTGTGCAACCGAATTCTCTGCCTGACTTAAAAAAAAAAAAAAAAAAATCAGTCAGATCCTAGAATATTATTCATAAGGCTAATCAAACTAGGTAGACTTTTCTCCTGCAAAAACCCAGCACAGCTGTCTTTTATTTTTAATTTCACAATACACAAAATAAACTGACAGAGAGTGTCTGCTAGTGGACTGCTCTGCAACAGCACTGAGTAAATGCTAAAAACAACAAGTCTGCGGTGTAACATGATAGAGAAATTGTTCCACAAGGTCTTGACTCTGACCTTACGTTACCTGTATCAAAATAGTGCAAAAAAGGAGACAGAAGAAACCAGCCAAGTCCCCTCTAAAATTATCGCTGGCACCAGACCCACAGAGCGTAGATCATAGTATATTTCTATGAATAGAACTCGGAGGAGTTGTGGAAGATTTGCAGATCCTGTAATTTTGTAGCTGAAGCTGACGACTGGCAGCCGAGCGTGGCTGTGGTGGCTGAGGAGCGAGCGGGACGACTCCGAGCTGTCCGAGGGAGATCTACAAGCAAGTTGCAAGGTACTTCAGTCCTTGGAAACTGCCTATCTTTCAAAAGCTTTTTGTTATATCAAAATAAATGTCAGGGAATACAAGCATGGCAACATTCTCCAGTTTATCAAGTGAAACCTCTAAAGAATCTCTTGAGCCTCTGTTTGCCAGTTGCACAAATCATCAGCCTGCTCTTGGACGTGCTTACAAGCCTTAGTGGGTATTATTTGTACTAGAAAGTATCTGAAGGGTCAGGACCCATGAGTTATTATTTCTACTGGAACGCCTAAGGGCACTAAATAGGAATTAGAATACAAGGCGTCAAACAAGGCACTTAAGCATGTAGCAGAGAAGCTCTGGCAATCCGCAGTTTGAAGTAGACAGCAGTGAGCGCACCAGAGAAATAGGGAGAAGAGGCATGAAAGGAGTGTAAAGTGGTCAGAGGTTAAATACCAGCACTATTTGATGAAGAAATACGTTTTAAAAGCAATGTCACATGGACATTATACATATTGATCGAAAGCTCATGTGCAAGGCAACAAATTTATGTGCCGATAATTAGCCTGTGTTTTAGGTGTGGAGGTTGGGTTTCTCTGTGCGGTGACATTACAGATGTCTAGAAATTGTGTCTTACATCTAAGTTGTTTATAATGTGATTGCAAACAGCGAGTGTATTGTTTCAACATGGTTAATGTTTATGAGCTGCATTTCAGTTTATAGGTGCACACAGATTGCCTGGAAAAGTACCAGGCCATTCTTTTTTTAAGTTAGTGATGAAGAAAGATGAAAGTCTACTTACTCCCTTCCAGTGTAAAATTGCATGGGGGGAACAAAATGAGCACAAGAAGTCCACAATTGTTTGGGTCTTAAGTTTCTATAAATTACCTCATGCCCTCCTTATGCCTGTGAGATTAGCTGAGATGCCAAATATGGTTATTTCAGGCAAAGAAAGGAAGAAAATAAAGACTGGGAATCCATGAGAAATCAAGACTATATCTCAGCACAGACATGTGCAAAGACTTTTTCCGAAGGCTTTCCTCTGGCCACCACCAGAACCACCAACAAAGTCCAGCTGGTTGCTGTACTGCTTTTGGCTCCATGACCCATGTGTGCACTCTGGGAAGAGGGGGCTCATGCAGTGTAAATGGATTTAATGCTGCTTCAAGCCACATTAATTGTACTCAACATTTATAGCACATGGTTCCCAGCTTTCCCAGTGGAAAATATCATTCAGACCTGCTGCTCCTTAGCTCTTTGTACATCCTCTACTATGCCTCCTATTTCCCTACGACTTAACAACCACTTGAAGGTATCAGAGGAGAAGGATATATAAAGGGAAGAGGTAACATCAAATATTGCCTTCTCGGCTTCATTTTCTCCCAACTTCATTAGAAAAGATGTAAAGCAGAAAAATGGACATGCTAAATGTAAAGATATCAAACAATACATACCCTCTGTATTTTACGTTAGAAAACATAAGACAATGCAATTAAAACTTATTTATAAACAGAATGATGTTTTTTTCCCCTAATTTTCACTTGTAGTTTTTCTCTTGTCTATCTCTGCAAACTGCCCCTCTGGAAATTAATTACAGAAATGCACAGATAAGCAGCAGTGCATAGGTAAAACAGGGATGCACAGTTTACTACCATTATGTGTTTATAGAAGAAAACAGTTACTGAAAGGACCCTTCGCATGAGCCTCCAGATCCCTCCAACTCCTGCAGCAGTGGTGGGATGTGTGATGTTACATATTCTGTGCATAACGCTCCCTGAACAGTGAGAGCTGCATTACTTAAGCTGCCAACTTGATTATACATTTTTACCTGCTCAGTTGTAAAAGTTAAGAGCTTGGCTTGCCAGGGATGGCACAGAAAGGAGATGTGCTGGGGAAGGAGCAGGACACCCCTGTTAAAAGCCGTGCATCTAATTTCTCATGCAGGGTTGTTTTCGCTCATTTTCCTGTTCTTCAGCACTTAATGATTTTTCTGTCATCAATGGAGTTTTAATTGAGTGGGATTAGGGGTGGATTAAAGGATCTCATCAGAGCTCATACTCCCTGCATCCACTTCCTATTGAGTCCTCTCAACAGAAGAGCTTTTGACATTAGAAAAGTGAAAAATACTTAAGACAGCGACACAGTGAGGGAGAACTCAATTGAAATGTAACCAAGGAGTTACAAAGTGTAAAGGAAAGCACGTCATAAAATCTTGGAGATCAGAGAAGGACGTGGTTTACCTCACTTTGCCCATTCCTGGATTTCAGCTGGCTGTATACAAGAGGGGTTTAAACTTTAGCAGACACAAAGACATCACCTCAACCCCTTCTTCAACTGCTTATGGATTTTTTAATGAAAGACACTTTCCAGCATATAGCTGAATCAATATTAAAAATGTTGTAAAATTCACAACACAAAAAGCCAATGGATTTACATTTCATTCTGTATTTACATTGGATTTAGAATCAAAACTACAGTAGAAGCATAAACCCTTTCTTTCTCCTTTTGTGCCGGGGAGAAGTAGGATATTGAAATTATGTATTTATTTGGGTTAGTTCTTTTTTTACTTTTTCTTGAAAATACTTTATCTTATCTAACCAGGAGAAAAGCGAGAGCGAAGAGAGTCTCTGAAAATGAATCTATCGAGTACTTAGCTAGACATGGGAGAAAATCCTGACCCAGCAAAGCAAATACTCTCAGTGATTTCAGTGGACACAGTTTCCTATATTGCTTCCCACATAGAGCAAAAGCTTAGTTCTGCTCTTCATGTCCCGCTTTAATCACCAGGACTTACACATGCAAATCCACAGCAGGATTGTAACGAGAACAGTTAAGACTAATTATACTGCTCTGGGAACAATGACCAAATCTCATCACAAACAATTCTTTATCTTTTAGGCACTATGAAATCTTCTCCAGAAACAAATATTTCCTCTCAGATATGCACGGTAGGTCTCAACTCTGATATGCTATTGACATTAATGGGATACATGTATACGGTACATATATACACATAAGCAAGTCAAAACTTGCCATGACATTCTGTGAGGATAATATTAGTGATGTTTTCTCTTCCACAACTGTACTTGAAAGAAGCAGTGACATTTTAGTCTCTTGAAAGATGATTTAGATACAGTTCTAGATATGACTCAGTTAAGTTCTTCAAAGTTGTACCTATCCAAAAGGGTCCAAAATGCTCTAGGCTAAAAACTTTTTTAGGATGGACATTCTTGAAAAAAGCTTTATCTGTAAGTCTTACATTAGGCAGGTGGGGACATTTCCCCTCCTCCAGGTTGTCCCGGCTCCCCATTAGCTTGACTAGCTAAAGGTGAATAAACGTATCAGTACTTTGGCGGATTTTTTTGTTATTATTTATTTATTTACTTAATCAGAGTTACCACATGACTGGGACACATCTTCTTCCAGATGAAAACCTGTCTGCAAAGGATGAGAAGATATTCCTTAT
The DNA here is from genome assembly GCF_000708025.1 of Charadrius vociferus. Taxonomy (NCBI): domain Eukaryota; kingdom Metazoa; phylum Chordata; class Aves; order Charadriiformes; family Charadriidae; genus Charadrius; species Charadrius vociferus. Next base: position 4,263,507 of record NW_009648963.1, on the reverse strand, counting down.
TTTTGCAGAATATTTTTGACTCCCGATATATCACATCATTATGAATTTGTTTGCTACTGAGCATACATAGTAACATGAATCTTGCTGTTGAATGCCTGGAACTCCTTTCTGATCAGCACATCTGCATTGAACATCTGGGATTTGTTGACATCTAGTAGCCTGGTGACTTCCACTGTGTATGTGTAGTGACATTCAACCTTATGGGGTTACCAGATGTCTCCAAATTTGCAAAGAGGCTTCTGAGACACCAACTGTATTTGCACTGGGCAGCTGTTTTTTGCATATTGCAATAAAATAAATCCAACTCGTCTGCAAAACATCAGAGTTACCTTATAATAGCACCAGACTTCACTGCACACATGAAGATACCTCCCTCCAGGAAATCCCAGACGAAGGTTGGTAGTCATGTGCTTAGGACACTAGACTTCATACAGATGCTTAGGGTTTGTCAAATAATGCTATAACAACTCAAATGTGTTGCTAATAGTTCACATGAAAAGACACGTCAGAGAAAAAATGGGATTCCAGGTCCCCATCTATTTGCAGTTAGAATGTTATGGACTCAGTCAAATGGGGCACAGTTCAAGGAAGCTGGGAATTGCTGTTGAAGGACAGGAGCCAATGAAGATGCAATGAAGCACAGCTAGGAAAGGAAAACTCAAATTTACAGCAGCTTTTTCAAATTTGCACAACTATAAAGAGTGCATGTTTACTCTGGATTATTGTTCCTATCATTCAGAAAAAAATATTAATGGAGAATACAGTTGCTAAAAATATAATCTCGTGTTACTCTATATTTGCTAAACATAGCATATCACAAGTACTTGACTACAATGCATTTCTTAGTCATTTATGTATTTTTTTTTTTAAATACATGATTTTAAGCATGTGACTTTGAGTCCGGGGTGTTTAAAACCTAATAGCATTGTGTAAATGATGTTAAACTGTGAAAATGATGATTAGAATAACTGAAGAGTCAAATTCAGACACCTATTATATGCTGCTGAACTTCAGGTATAATTGGGTCTGTCTCACATTGATGCTAAAAATAGGAATATTGTAAATGAAGTGGAAGAAAAATGATGGCGCAGGATCCCATGAGTTAAAGCCTTCAGAGCATCAGTCTAGTGGTCAGACATAATCTAACATGGCCAATAGATTCTCCTGAAGTGCTCCTTGCCATTACGAGGCAATTACTGACAGCAGTCAGAAGAGGAGATGCTTTCAGCATCTTCCACAAAAGCAGACAAATGAGAAAACTAAAACTCATGAGGTGCTTTGGAGTTTTTTAAAGCAAAGGAGATCAACTCTAAGAGTGATTGAGAACTGTTAGTGTCTGTGCTATCAGTCATTTGTTTTCCTTTGAAAAAGAGAGCTGTAAGGCTGACCAGGCCTGTAAGATGCTGGGAAAGAGATGTTATCGAGTGAGAAATAAGACAAGGAGGAACATGTGGGTACACACAGATCTCATCTTCTCCTTCATATGGTTTTTTTCCTTTAACATTTTCAATTCACTAGTTGTATTGAAGTTTCATAGTTAAAAACTCAGTCTTGGGCTTCTCATTAACTACTGCTGACAAATACTAAATTTACATTTATGTTTCGGGCAGTAAGAAGAGATCACAGAAAAGGACTGCTTGATTAATTGCATCTACTTTTGTTTACATTTATTTTCTTATTTGTGATCATTGTTCCTACTTTCTGGAAACTATTTTTCTTAAATTAACAGTAGAATTAATTCCTGTCCTGGGGAAGCTGTTTCAAGAATACTGGCCATTTCTAGGTCTTTAACTAACTCAGCTAAAATGCTTCTAGTTTGTTTGACAGTAAAAGTTCAAGTTAAGCATGTAAAACTACCACCGTGAGCAGAAGGAAATTGCCTTCCTCTATTTCCCTGTGATATATAGAACTGCATGATTTAAAAGTGTGACAGGACATTTATAGGTGAATCTGACCACTGCAAGAGTAGAATAACAAGTCAGATGGAGAAGAAGAACAGTTTTTATATCCTCTGGTACATACAATATTTTAATAAAATGTCATGGTTTGCACCACTTGTTGAAATGCTGTAAGAGACTCAGAAGCATAGTCAGAACTTTGAATAAATTAGGTGATATGATTTAGACGTGTTGCAAAAAACATCAGGCATCTGTATACAAAGAGGCTTTGCGGATCAAGGCTTTGAAATAAGCTGGATTTGTAATAACAAGGTTTTATAAAGCATCCAGTATAGAGGAATGTACAGCTAAAATATTTCAAGGCTGAAGTTTTCCATAATAACAGAGAAGGGAAGCATTTCCTCATTTGAACCATATTTAATTCTGTGCCCATGGACATCACATCGATGAAAACTCTCCATAGATGTGGAGACACGATGAACTAACTCTCAGACTTCTGGTGAAGCTTACTTTTCTCAGAGAAATTACAGGATATTTGCCATCTTAGGCACATTAATGAATTTTTGGCATGGAGCTGGAGGCAATGCTGTTTGTGCTTACCAAATAGAAAGTTTTCTGTATTAAGATCCTATAAGACAACCAGGTCTTGGCGTATAGTTCCTTGTTGTTCCTTTGTAAGGAGAATACTAGAAAAGCAGGTCAACCTGCTTAGTCTAGTATCATCTTTTGTTTGGATAACAGGTACAACTTCGGCTGGGGAAATACAATGGGGAAGAAGCAACATATGGTACAAATTCATAGTCTGAATGCATGTTTTTACAAACTTTGAAAAGCTCCTAGGGAATTCATTGGAATCTATGTTAATCTAAAGTAGAAAGAGTTACTATAGTTACTAATACAATAGTTACTAAATATAATTCTCACTATATGAAGTGCACATTCTGGGATCCTATAAGTTGAAAAGATAAAAGATCTTTAATTACGCTTGCCATGGTAATAAATGATTGGCTTCCTTTCATATAGTTCCACTGTAGACAGAGTATGTGCATAACACTTTGAATGTTTTCAACAATTCAGCATCAGCCAGGAGCATTAGAGTTCTTGCTCCTTCTCCTTTTTTTATTTAAAGGTTGGCAGTAATTTTTCATGTCAAGGTCATGATTGATGTGGGTTAACTTTCACGAAAAATCTTTTGAAACATTTTGAGTAATGTTAAAAATTATGGCATGCAATACATCAAAATATTTTTCTAGGCTTCCTGCATAAGTAAATAAACACTAGGGAAATGTAGAAGGCATTCATAGTATTTTGTAAGCAAGTTTCAAACTGCATGTTGCAGATTTATATGCTTCATAGCTTACGCTGTGATGCATGGTGCATTTTATTAAAATACACTGTGGGTGGGGAAGAGAAGGTGATCTACTACATTTGTGTCTTTGCCCATGTCAATTTGAAATGGAGATCAATTCACTAAGAAACGTATCCAAGCATGGATTATGTAGCCTGTCCGTCAAGTGTCAGTTTCCTGGGGAAATACTAATAGCAAATCCTCAATCTTAGGCCAAATGTCAAGGCTGTAACGTCCAGCACTCTGAGTATGGAACATGGGATTACAAAACCATCTGCCATTGACAGGCAAATGTTAAAGCCACTGATCTTCAGCAGTCAAGATCTGAATAGCAGAGAAAATCCCTGCAAGACATAATTCCTAAAGATAAGTAAAGTAAAACAAGATGAGGAACAGGTGAAGTAGCAATGTATTTTCCTAAGAGAAAAAGAAAGAGGGATGTCTACTGTCATTCAATAGCGTAGGTTAAAAAAAAAAGGTAGACAGGTCACTGGCAACACTGGTAGTGTCGAGCACTCCTTTTTTTTTTTTACAGTCAACATCTCATTCACCCTCGTTAGCAGACCATTATGAAAACCTGGGGAACTGAAGATACCTGCCTTTTCTCACCACATTTAGCTATCTCAGTGAGGTGCTCATGAGAGATGTCTGGAATCTCTGCAGTCAACACACCCAGAATAGCTCAGACCACTCACATGAAGAAACTAGCTTTCTATATTGACATACCAAGAGCACAGGTCCCTAAGACAGATAGTGACTTTATAGACTTCTGGATGCAGCCTGTACTGGAAGGGCAAAGAAAATAGCCTCTTGCTTTAAGTGAAGTGAGATTCTGACAAGACCACAACTTGGCAGAGGAAAAGGTTCAGAGATGCTGTAAAACTGTCACAGGTCAGTATTAGGAAATGTTAGAACACCACACCAATACAATCTTTAGTCCTTCATAATTTTCTTTCTACTTCAAACCCATGTCATGTACTATCTAACCATGAGGGATGAACTGTTCTCTGAAAGCATTTATCTTTCTCCTAAGATGATTGCATTAGACGACTAGTTTAGATTAGGCATTGTATGATTTTATACTGTTAAACTCAGGTGAGATGATTCCCACATCTAATGCATATAGATAAATACAAGTAGTTAAAAGACATTTTAAGATCCTTTCAAATGCTGAGTAGGAGGTAGCTATCTTGGGAGGATACGCTTTCTATGTGTTCAAAGTTACCTAAGTGAACTACGTCTTGGAGAGCTGGATGCCATGGGGATGGTGACAGAAAATGACTGAGAGTGTTTGAAGTGCTGTATTCAATATCATATATCCCATACTCTGCTGAGGTGCACAGTAAAGGAGCTAGACAATTAGCTGTCAGCAAGTATTTAATCTTCTTTGCAAATTTTGAGAGTAGCATCCACCATAACTGTTAAAGTTAAAAATACATAATTTCAGTATAATTTTTACTTTTCCAAATATGCCATTGCTGTCTTGAAATTAATCAAACAGACAATGGCTTATTTACCTATTAACTGTATAGTAACCAACAACTACAAGAATCTTTGCTGTATTTCCATGGCTTAAGGCACCAGTGGCCACAGAAAAAGATATACCCTTTCAACCAAGACTTTAATTGTTTCCTAACCTGAGAGAAGACCAATGTACTGCCTGCAATTTATGAAACTTTTGTCCTACCAAGATACAGGTGTGCATAAATCTTGGAAAGCTGTATTATTTAGCTTGTTGCAGCTCTGTAAAAGAGTATGAATAATACAATATCCACTAATATTACCTTTCTAGGAGCCACATTGTTTTCTCTATTCCTCCTTTTCTCAACAAAAAAAGGAAGGTTACAAGAGTTTTGTTCTTAGAACCTGGTCTAGAAATTATTTTTATGATCTGCTCCATTTGCATGCTGTCTCACATCTGACAGTCCACTACGAGCAATTGAGAAACTTCTTCTGCATAAATTACAGTAAGCCTTATGGCAATTATTGCTATCTTTACTGATCCATGCAAAACCATTTCTTCTCTCACTCCAGAAAGTGCAAAGCTTCTTCTTTTTAGGGAGTTGTTGACCATATTAAGGTTTTCAGCAATATAGCTGTGCAAGTAGAAGTTAACCAGGCCCCTGAGAGGCCTGGTTAATTAGAAGTTTTGCTACATGGCAGAAGTGAATGAATCGTGGGTAAGAGAGTACATGTAGATTCTTACCCAGAAAGGGCAATTTTACTTTCTATTAATTAGGGAATAGACTATAAAAATAAGGTTATCTGTTATACTGGAGTGTAAGAAGGCCAAGTCCCAGCGTTGTTTTGCTACTGGACATTTTGTTAAGACATCTGCAAGGTTAGGCTATGAAAATAATAATCAATCATTTTAACGATGTTAGTATAGAAGTGAAGCAAACCAATACGATGAGGGGCACATGTTCAGATGTGGTTTAGGGAAATGAAGACATGAAGTAAATGAACTGGGGAGTATAAAGGTATGTTTAAAAGACAATCTTTGTGGTCTGCTTTTTGAAGATGACATCTTCAGTTCCTGTTATTCATCTTGTTCTGCCAAGTTGAAGGCTCTGTGATATCAGCCTGTTAAGAGGTTTTGCTTGTTTGTATGTTTCTGTTGGTTTTGGAAAGAAAAAGCTGGCTCAGGTCTTGTGTGACTTCTGCTGTGCACTTCTACAAAAAGGGAGGAATAATGTTTTTCTAATAATGTCTTCAGAGGCACGAAATGAATAAAGGAGCAGGTTGCCCTATCTTTATGAGACAGCTAGCAGGTTGTATCTTGATTTGTTGAAGGACTGTTCCCTCAGGATTGCTGTCATGGTCGTAAGCCATGTACTGGGCTGTAATTCAGTCAATTAAAACCACATAAATAATGTTTAAATGCTACTTAAGACCATGCTTACTGTCTGCTCTGTACCTATATGGAGCAGGCCAGTAGACACTAAATGCCCATATAGCCAGTATTCAGCCCATGATAAATCCGTGGGACAAAATCATATTTAGATAGCAAATTGCTGACTGCGCAGGATGCTGGCTGCTCTTCTGGAAAGGTGTTTCACAACCGTCTTTTTCCATTTTGGTAGCAGCTGATTGCATATCTATACAGTTTCTGCAAATAATCTATTAGTGTCTTCTGGATTTAAAGGTGCTGCATAACTGCTGTTACCTGAGCTCACTTGTAAAGTCTGGACTCTCTCATAAACGCCTCAGCTTCTCAGAACAGATCACCATCACACTGCAGCTAAGGCTCTTCAAGGATGGCCCATGGTCCAAAATGGTACAACTTATAAGCCAGTGACCTGATGAATGAACAGACAGGAGGTGACTGTAGACACTTTCTAGTGCTCCCATGCAGACAGACCTCTGTTGAAATAGAGAAGGCATTGCAGGAATTGTTAGCTCACAGTAGGGCTTTGTATTTTGGTCATGTAGTTCTTCAGGACATCTCAAAGAGAGAACTGTTGTCATTTTGATGTTTTGGTTGATATTGTTAAAAAAATCTAGCTTTTTTCACACTGAAATATTGCCATGAAAGTAAGCAACATCTGAAAAGTTCTGATTCGTTAATTCAACGTTTATTGTATATCTCCTGAAATAAGTGATAAATAATTACCAGGTGGCATAAATTACAGTGGTGAGGGTTTCTTGCTTAAAGTAAGAGATGGAGGATCACCTAATTTCTCTTGTTCGTCATCTAGAAGTGATGAGACTTTATGCTTGTCATTCACCAAGGATTGGTATAATTAGCCTTGAAAAACTGACCATTTCATTCTGAGTGCTTGCTTTTGCACTTCTGGGTCATGAATGTTATCAACAAAAAGAAACAATTGTAATGAGGCTTCTGGGCATTGTTTTTGGTCCCTTTCAATTCCTATCTAATACAAGAAAAAAAAAGCAATATTCACATTTAGGTGAATAAGCAATATTATAATTTTATTCACATGGCGGTAATGTGTGAATTAGTATTGTATGTAACCAGTGAATATCTATGTACCCATGCAGTCAGGCAGTATGTGATTTAGTAATTAAGACTGATCTGAAATATACTCGTACTTGCCTGCCTGATTTTGTGTGTAAGAGTACAGCACATGAGTGGAACTAAATTGCAAATTTCTTTTCTTTGACCTGTATTTTTTAATATCCATCCTGAAAACCACGTGGCCCTATTTTCAAAGATGCTGAGCAACTTTCAGTCAAAGTAGAACCTTGAAGTTCTAAGGGGTGCTTAGTTTTACAGCCTTACATATCAAGTATTATACACCTTTGCCAGGGAGGTGTAGAAAGAATTGATTGTATAATGTTTGTCATAAACTCTGGGATACACAGGTAAAAGGATCTTCATAATAATAATAATGACTTTTTATTGATGGTTAGTTTGAATTGAAATTAATGCATCTTCTCTCTGCAAAAAAAAGAAACAATTTAAAAAAGAGAATAGAACGTATTGAGTAAGTAGCAGAAAATTTTATGAAAAGATAAGATATGGGACAGTCTTGAGTGCTTGAGACTTATATGTTATTTTTAAAGGATTATAAAATTATTTTTAAAAGAATTTCTCAAGGATTTTTTAGAAATATTTTAAAGGATAGAGAAAAAATGTTTAGTAAAATGCAGTAAGATACAACTAAGTATAAGAGTGAAGCTGTGAAGAGAAAACAACCTGGACAAGCAGAACAAGTGTGTTAATGATAAAAATCGCTAAATTGTTAGAAAATTTCCTAAGAAACATAGTAAAAGTCCCATTATTGACTATGCAGAAGAATGCTCTGTAGTAATGTGTCCCTGGCAAAGGATAATTTAGCTAACACAGTGGGTTTTTTGAGTCCTATTTTGTATTTTTTTGAATGAAGAAAATATTAGTAAAAATCTCTGATTTGTCTGAGTTACCTCTGCACAAAAATGCAGATGATGTTAATAAGTGAACAAGGTGAGTACTGTATTTTTTAAAACTAAGCTATACTGCTTAGTTCATAGTTTGGGGCATTCTATCTGGGTAAACATGCGTTTACCAGCAACCCAAATCTTTCAGTGCATTTCTTCAGCAAACCGATGGAGATTATTGCACTTGTAACAGGTCAAAGCCATTAGATCACAATGAAGATTAGATCTAACATTGAAAATGTAGGTCCTAAAATATTGACAATAATTAGGAATTCTTGAATTCTTTCATCAGTTAAATAACTTGAATACCTAAGGTACAGCTATCAGCCTGATATATGTGCAGTCTTCTGTCCCTCTTGGAATTGGACAGCTCTGGGAATCAAAGATTAGGGCTAAACTAGGATGTATTCAATTTCTGTTCAAGGCACTGAATATACTTTGAACCATATTTATTTTGTTTTATGTGTTTGCTTTGCTGCGGAATGTGTTACTAGCCAAGGCCTTAAATCTCTCTGGCACGAATTACAATTTTTAAATAAATAATTGGCAACTAACTCTGCAAGTACCAAATAAAATTCTACTTCTGCCTTCAAGACTACAATGAACATGGCTGTAATGTAATTCCCAGCCTATGCGGCTCTGCACGGGCTGTTTTCCCTCTTCTGATTTTGAAAAGAGTAGAGAGCGCAGAGGCAGTGCATAGTCAGAAAACACTGATGCTAAAAGTCCTTGCAGGTCCCCAAAGGACCCGGTAAAGTACTTTCTAGCATCAGTTGTATTATATAACATTATAGGAAACACTTAACTAATCTTGGGAAGCATATTTAAGAAAGCCACAAGGTCCAAAGAACATATACTTTTCAAATATATCAATATCACAAGTGTATCAATATTATTCTGGTGACAGCATCAAAATTTACTGACAGCTAAATGGACCCAACACATGTTTTTTTTTCACTTGTTGGGGAACTGCTTAGCAACTGTAAAGATATTTCCTGGCCAGAACCTAATTCATCTTCTAAAGTGAATTAAAAAAATGCACTTATAAGCTAAAAATGTAATGTAAGGTAAAACGTGTGCTCAATGTGAAAAGAAAACACCACCAAGGGGTGCAAGACCCCAGCAAGGTCTAACTAAACTCTTGGGACAGAATCAAGAAAGTAAATGAATTCATTTTACTGATAGGAATAAAGTCGTAAAATACAGAGCTCTTCAGCAATATAATAATTATGTGTACAGTAATATACAGCATACAACTAACAAATAATAAACTTTAATTTATCTAGAATCTTCTAGAGCAATTAATCCTAAGACTGTATGCAGCTGTAGTAATTTTGTTAAAACAAAAGTATTTGTGTAGCAAGAGTTACATCATTAATTAGCATGTGAGCTTCCACCTCCAGCTAGCAGCAGAAATGCCAGCGCGATCAGTAGCAGGTGCCTGTATGTGATATATGTGATGCCATCATAGAATGTGGCAAGCCATACTTAGGAAACTGCATAATGGATTAATATACTTTAGCCTAGGTCTTTAGATACTGTAAACTGACCTTCCCTGCACAGTGTGGAGGGTGAGACCTGGCAGAGATTGACAACTGCCAGGGCTGTCAGTGGGGAGATGTCTCAAGTCAGCATATCCATCACACAGCTGACGGGAGCACACGCGAGGTAGACCCTCGGACCGGCTTCGTGTGTCCCCCGAGGGGCAGAGGGGCACCCTGACTCCCCATCAACGGCTTGGAGAAGGTCACCTACTCCCTCCTCTTTAGCCTTTAAAGACAACTTGTGCCCTGTCTACATGGCCGTTTGGGTTCCCTTGGCAGTCATTGGAGAAAGGCCGTCACGTCTGAAGTGGAGTCTCCCCAAGTCCATTCTACTCTGTAGTCACAGGATTATTGCATGAAAATGTACCTCCTTCAAGGAAAGCAGAGGCTGACAGAAAACACATATCTCTTTATTCACAGTAACAGCTAGTGTGACCTGGACATCTTTCACTGTCAGCAAGAATGAACCTCACAGCCCACTTACTAACACATTCTCTCAGTACAATCTCGGTGAAAATCTCTAATTATGATGTATTAATTTACTGCAATGCAATGTTGTAGACATTTAAACAAATGTTTCTGCATTTTGTTGCAGCACCTGGACGTTTATATTTAGTTATCTCTTACCGGTGGTATTTTGGTTATTTGTTATTTAATGCCCAACCTAATGAAAGTGTCCCATTTTTGTTCTCTTATGTGCATACAAGCTTTTCTCTACTAGTCTTTGAGCTCTAAGGAAAGCCTGCTTGGATCTTTGTAGACAAGAATACCATTTTCTAACGTGAAGTATAAGATTTGATGCTACTTCCCCATTTTTCCTTTCCAGTTATCTCTGTGCACAGTGAAAATGATAACCCACAGCAATATATAAAAGCTGAAGTACTGTAAGAAGCAGGAATTTCTCTCTTGCGCATATCATGTTCATTGTAGTACAGGAAGCTCAGGATGATCAATCCAAACTATTCAAAAGTAAGACAACTGCCAAGCATTATGAAATGGCTGAAAAATAAGGCACCTATGTGTGTAATCAGAAATATGTATACCCACTTTTCAAATTATATAAAAATATGTATTTACATACATATTTAATTTTAATACTTGTTGAATTACTGTTAATATTTTTTGGTTTATACTTGTAAATATATATTTATACATGTAGATAAGATCCCTGACATTTGCCTTTCAGTTTTTCAATCTTTAGGCCACAGTTGCTACTACTACATGATCTAAAACTTATAGACCTAAAAATATACTGAGGGGAATTATCAACAAATGGTTTACCATTTGTCAATACTCTATTGTTCAATAGCTACAGAAATATGGAGGAAAGAGTCTTCTATGTGGAAGCAACTAGGTGTCCATAGATTTTCAAGCTTCAGAAAGTTTAAGGTATCTTTTTCCTCTATGTACAAAAAAATGAGAAAAAGTTAGAAACCAAAATGCAAAACTCAAAAAATACCTACTTTGTTACTGTTATTTGTCCAGCTCTGCCTGGTACTATATTAGTATGAAAAAAATATTTCTTTCCCAGAGAAAATCCATTCATATTTATGAAGTGCGTAAATACTGTGATGAGAAGGATCCTGTTAGTACTTAGACAGATGTATCTGCAACATCTGGCAGTAGATTTCACAGCCCAGTCAGAGGTCTGGCCTTGATGACTCTGTTTAATTATCTCTTGGCTAAGGAATGTATGTCTTTCCCTCTTATCTCTCATAAGCCTACAGAGATCCCGTCTGGGAAAAATATTGGGTGAGTGAAAACTTAGCCCAGGGAGTTGATGAGATGAGGTAAATCTCAAACTGCCATATTCATGAATACTCAAAGTTTTAGCACATTTTTACAAGCTTTGGCAGAAGGACATCATTAATGTTTCAGAAGTTCTCCTGATCTCTCTTTATTTCTCTTTGGCCAGTGTCCCTGTAGTTTTCCAGTGTAGCATTTTTTTTGTTACTGGAAGGAAGACAATAGCTATTGCTGGTAGGACTCTCTTTTTCTTCTTTAATGAGTTGCAAAATAAAGCGGAATATAACTGTGTAGGTAGCCTTAAACTTGGACGTCAAAGTAGTACAACAATCAATCCTAGCAGTCGTTCAGCTCTCTCGAGCATTAACTTCATCATATTTCTAAATGTTCTGCTTTACTAATAGAGCATTTGTTACTATTAACTGTAGGTAGAATATTATACCTTAGCTAAATCTATCAAGGAGTAACATTTAGGTTCTGACACATGAGAGTCCTGAAGAAAGTTAATTACCATGACTCATTTCTTCCTAATTTCTACTGGTTTGGTAATTCTCTCTAGAATGTTATTTTTTACAATTGAGAAAATATCTCTCAAGAAACTCTAACCTAATCTAACTAGTGCATTTGATTCCACTGAGAAGCATCCAAACTATAGAAAGATGTTTCACAAAATACCATTGTATTATATAGAACATATTTTTAAATCAAAAGGGAAGTAAATTTTGGTACTTAAGTCACATACTTGATCTGAGCAATGTTTTATATAAAGAGTTTTCTAGCATAGGGCCCATTTTCCTCAGTTATCCTCCCTATAAATTCCTGTGGTTTCCTTTAAGCACCTCGTATTTGTTTCTAGCCATACAAAATTTTGAAGGTAAAATGTTCTGCTGAATTTTTGTTAAAAAATGTGAAAGTTGAAACTCACTATTAGTTTTGGCAAATGGCATCTTGCATTTTCATGGGAAGTAATCTGATCCAACGTGACTGGCTTGACCTTTGTTCCGAGGATATTGGCTTGATGAATTTTGTAATAAAATATTGATAGTGCAAAAATAAGGATCCTCACTTAAATGTATTGCTTGTGCGCAGCACTTAAGTACAGAAACTTGAAAAGTTAGAGAAAGTCCTTTTGTAAGATATATTGTCTTTTAAAGAAGTAGCCAAACATTGCATAGATGGAGAAAGGAAAACGTGCTTTTCACTAAACGAAGCAAGACTGCATCATTGTTGATCAGAGAGCTATTTATTCCCAAACCACACTGGATTTCTCTAAAGGAAAATAAAGTCAGGTCTATTCCTCTGTGAAGACTTGACCATTCCTTTGCTACTGAGGACTAAATGCCTTAAATACTAAGTTGCAAAAAATTCATCTTACAGTTACTGAGATTTTGATCTGATTGAATCTGAATTCTATAGATGTTTGAGACCAGTCACGCTACCCTTGCCATTTAGAGTTCTTTCCTTGCTTTCCATGGGTCATTAGCAAGAAGATTTACCCACAAGTGAACCTTAGTGAGAGTTCCATAAGGAGTGGAGGGCTAAATTCTTTTCTGGTATGACTCAAAACTCAGTCATTTTACATCCTTTTACACCTGCCAGCGCTTTTTAAATGTGCAGTGTCATCAGAAGCTGGTGAATGTATAATTCCGGAGATAAAACCAGGATTCTATTTGGACAGAAAAGACCTCATTTTAACTTGATATGGGCTGCTGCGTATGGTTTCATGCTGTACGTATTGCACTTGAAGAACCATCCGTGTCAGAGGGCTTCCCCTTGTGCAGAGCATCAGCAGTCAGAACACTAGAAAAAACCAAGCCCTTAAAGCCTCATGCCTACAGAACGAAAAACTTCTTAATGATCTGCTAGATCAGTGACTAAAGAAATGACATAATGGCTCTTTTACTATATGGATTCAGTGAAGGCACAAGAGATCATATACCATAGTAAATCAAATCAAGAAATATTTAAATACTGTTTAGTTCATAGATCAGTGATCTGGTAAACTGTAATGGAGCTTTCTGAGCCATTATGATCTGATGGAAAAAATGCAAGTTAAGTTTTGTTCATCTATTAGAAAGCAAGAACCACAGTGAAGCTGCAATGGTCTACTGTGTCAAAGCCTGTGTGGAGCATTTTTAATTAGCTATTCATCTGCTCATTAGTCAGGATTAATGCAGAAGGATCTATTAAGATCTACTTTCTCAAAGAGTATGTCATGCCAGGAGTCTGTAAAGCCTGAAGATATATTATCCAGTCACAGTATCACATTATAGACTGACAGAAAAATTGCATCCTTAAAAAATAAAGCTGGCTCTGAGTAATGCTTGTGCAAGCAAATATCTTAAATCTTTTTTAAACTGCTGTTTTTCCCAGTTCTGTAATTAATCAGAAGAGCATAATCGAAGATTTTTTTTCCCAAATCTCCTAACACAATCATGTTTATCAGTTTCTGTAACATCATTTAAGAAATCCCAGTTATGCCATCCTGAAATAATACTTTATCATATTTTGTCCTCATAACCCTGAAGAGTTCTAAAGTCAAATTATTCAAGGAGATGAGTTTTTTTGATACAAACACTGGGAACTTCAGCTGTTCAGCCTTAAGAAGAGAAGGCCAAGGGGAGTCCTTATTGCTGTCTTCAGTCACCTGTATGGGAGGTGCAGAGAAGATGGAGCCGGACTTTTCTTCTAGGTGTGCTATGGCACAAGAGGCAATAGACACAAGCTTCAACAAGGTAAATTCCAACTAAAGATAAAGATTTCGTTTTTTAACGGGCGTGATAAACTACTGGAGCAATGTGCCGAGAGAAGTTGAGGACTCTCCGTCCTTGATGTTGAAGGCTTAATCGGACATGGGTGTGAGCAATAATAACTAGCTGGACCTGCTATGAGCAGGTGTAGGGGCCCTATGGCCTCCTGAGATCCCTTCAAACCTTTGTTCTTCTGTGATATTATGATTCCTTAATTAGAAATCCAGATAATCTCTGCCTTGAAGTTTTCAAATTTCATACTAATGTAAAAAATGTCTAAAATCTTAAACAAAGTATAAATATTTAGAAGTATTCGCAAGAGAGCATTTCTCTTCTAACAATCTAAAAGCTATTCAATGAGCAGCTAAGCTTTCATTTCTTAAATCTTTTTTTTTAAGTACTGCATATGAATATATAACTACTTTTATGAGTGTTTCTCCTCCCCATGCCACTCCAGAGGCCTTGAGACTATGCTACTTTATTTTATGGTCTCAGATATTCCATAAAATGTAACACATGACAATTTTCTTAAGAAGAGGCCTATGCATGTGTTCTGTCTGATGATCTTTCAAGAAAAAGGTGACATAGAAAGAATTAATTACAGTGCTCTGCAATAATCTGTGATGTACCTGAAACATAGGCTCTCTGAGAAGAAGCTGAATATCATAGAGTCATAGAACACCAGGTTGGAAGGGACCTCAATATGTTATTCCATGTTTTCCTTGTTTGTATTTTGGGACAAATGTTGAGAAGATTTGCATGTAAAGATAAGTCAACAAGTTCTGGATGTACATTAGTGTGGCAAAAAGCCATGGCTGAGTAGTATTGCTTTTGCCAAAGGCAGAAAATGTGTTAATGTATTACAGGAGAGGGGAGGTAGAGAAGAACCATATTCAAATTGAATTTCACTGCCTATGGTGTGGTTTTGGTCAGTTCATGATCCCCTGCATTTGGAGAACTTAATCAAAAACTTCAATCATCTTTTGATGATCTCAGCAGATTTTGGATCAAGTAATTTTTAATGGAGCAATAATCAGGAGGCATTTAAACTTATTTATGCACTTTTTTTTTGAAGAAAGAATAAAAAATTAGAAACAGGATATGAAGGTAGTAAGGAGAGAAAGTTATCTCATTTCAGTATGTCACCTGTCCAGATTTACCAACCGTTACTGATATAGCTGCAAACTTTGAATACACTACTCAGTATTCTGCTGAATCATGCAGAGGGATACCTATTGCAATAACGATATGTCATTATGTATTTACAAATGTTCCGGCTATATTTGGAAATGATATCTAGGTAAATAGCCCTGTAAAGCACATGATGAATTAAGGACTTGAGAAGTTATCTTGTACCTTTGAACGTAATAAAACATGCTCTACTTTTCTCACACTGTTGCATGGCCTTACTTGCCATATAAGGAAGTAGAAAGTGCTTCTGTTTTCCTTTTTCCCCAGAAGGACACGTATCAGCTTTCTCTTTCAGATCTGACTTTATAACCCTTCTTAAATTGAATATTTTCTCACATTTAAATAAAATCCCCTAAATCTGATATCTGGTACTAGTTCAAAGTGAGGCAGTCAGCTAAGAATAACTGAAAATAATTACTGAAAGAGCAAGAAAAAAATCAATAACATGACAAATCAGATTGAAATTTCTTCTGAAAAGAGAAACTGATCAAACCTTGCAATCAATATTTTGATTTTTCTTCCTCTCACTGCAGAGATTTTTGTGAAGCTCATACCACAGTTATGATAAACCTGCAATCTCAGCATCATCTGCAGACCTCTGAGCACATATTCTTCCACTTTTATGTTGTCCCAATGAAATTAAGAGTTTTTTGGGAAGACAGCTAATGAATACTAGTGCAAGAATTGTGCCTAAAACTTGCTATTTGTGTTTTCGAGTGAGGTGCATGACAAAAAGGAGGCCTTCACACTTCTCCATCACCTAGAGATGGTGCAACCCCAAATCTGGCAAGGTGTTTTTTCCTACTGAGATCAGTAGCTACTGAGGTGGGTAGCACATAGGTGTAATCAGCATTTCAGAGGAAGCACACATGCATTTTCAAAGCGATTAAACTCAGTGGTCAAGACTTGACACGTCAAAGATCTTTTTATTAGCTAAACCATTAGCATTTGCTAATTCATGTTAACTAAAGGATAGTATAATTCTTGTACAGATCAGGTGAACTCTGCTTTTAACATATTTTAGCCAAATATGACAAGCTCCAGAAACTGTAACATGGCAAGATGGTTGTGATCCAATCGTTAAGCTTTTACTCTTTTTTTCTCAGACATGTTACCCAACCTTTGTTAAGTTTGCTCATTGCACAGAGCCCCCCTTCCCCATCTTTAAACAGGGATGCTGGTAGTGCATTTCTCCCATTTGGTATCCACTTCGTTTTGTTTTACATCACACTCAGGCAGACAGGAACTGTCTTTTTCCACTTTTTTCCCTCTTTTTCAGGGAGACAGGAACTGTCTTTGTTTGTGTGGCACTGAGTGTGATGGTGTAGCTGGGACTGTCTGAAATGTTAACAAGATGTAACTTCAGGAGCCTGGGTCACAGTTTAAGACCAAATGACAGTGTGGAGACTACATGGACTGAGACACCAAAACATTTCAATGACAGACACAGGCAGTCAATGACTTAGATGACCTCTCTGCTCCCTTCGAGAACCATACAAATGTAAAATAGCACAGGTTGGAACAGACCTTGAAAGATCATCTGGTCCACCCTTTTGTGGGAAAGGGAGCCTAGATGATCTGATCTAGCACCTGTCCAATTGCATCTTGAAACCTCCAGGAACTATGGGGAGGTTGTTCCAGTAAATGACTGTTCTTACTGTAAAAAAAATTCTTTCTCATGTCGAGATGAAACCTTTCCTAGTACAATTTGTACCTATTGCCCATTGTCTTCTCCGTGTGTCTCCTTGTGAAAAGAGAGACTCTGTTCTCTTTTTAGCTGGCCTTGAAGTGCTTGAATACTGTGACGAGATCCCTCCTGAGACTTCTCTTCTAGAGTGAGAAAGGACCTAACTCCTTCAGTCTTTCCTCATAGCGCAAGTTATCCAGCCCTTTGATCACCTTCATGGCCCTCGATGTTGTCTGGGAGGATAGACATTGGGGAAGTGTGGCAGCTGGGGCCATGTGGTGGGTGCTCCCAGGGCCAAGCTGGGGGATCCCCAGGCTCTCTGCCTGCTGAAAGTCGTTGGATCAGGTACAAAACACCCTGTTCTTGGTTGGCTTTGTTCAAATTACCACCACACCTGACGGCCAGCTGCCACTGTCGCTTTTGCTTACCAGCTACCCCTCTGGAGGGTGCTGTCACTGCTTTCACAGTGTTTGGCGGGTTGTTTACACTTAAAGTACGCCTCTGTGCCTGTAACTAAGCTATGGCTTTATCCTGTAGGGCTAGCTGAAGCTTATATGCCAACACCATGGTCAGCTGGGCCTAGTTTATGGTAACTGCCAGGTGCTGCTTCAAGATTACCTCCGTAATGTCACAGCACCCTTTATGTACAATCAGTTTCAGACTTTGACCTTCTTACCCATTGCCTACCAGAACGGGGGCAGATTTGTCCACTTCAGAGAGCAATGCCAATACAAAGGCCTTAGGAAACAGCTAAGGGGAAGCCAGGGAGCTTCGTGGTCAGAGGCAAAGTTGACACCCTAACATGAGCCAATGATAGAAGGAGAGAAAATTTTGTTTTCTCTAATGCAAGGCTGTAAAGTACTTACACAGCTCTGAGCTCAGTGAAGAGGAAGAGATAGTCCAAAAGACAGGCAGAATGTTTCACATAAAACAGTCTCACTACTAAGGAAGTGAGAGGCGAGTGAAATTTTTTTGAAAGGAGAGGAAAAAGCTAAACGTTTATTCTGTTCATCAAAGGGAAGGAAGAAGCAAATGAATCAGAAATCAAAGATTGAATATCATTGGTCTTGCTGACAAAGCAATCAGCAATCGCCTCACAGCAAGTACAGGGGTTTGTTGAACAAAGCGAAGGAATTTAAAAGTCTTGAACAAAATAGGGTCTTTCCATTTATAAAACTAGACATAATTTTAGAACAGCGTTTTGATTTAGGAGCTGTAAAGAATTTCTGCATTAAAAATATATAAATCCCAATTTTGTGATGTACAATTAATAATGATTTTGTCCAAACTCTCTCCAGCCTCCTTTGTAATTCTCTTAAGAAAGCATTAAATGAGGGCATTTTCACTTTAGTTGAAAATCAATGACACTTCAATGAAGCATGCATTTCCAAAATATTATGCAACTGAGAGGCATGCAGTTCTGCAGCTAAGTCAAGAGGCCAGGACTTCCTTAGTAATAATGCTGATTTAGTAGCAGAAATCTTGAAAAAAATCACAATCAACAGCTTCAAAATTTATAGGTGCCATTGTTAGTCCCCTGGAAGTCTCAGGGTAAACCCCTGGGGTTCCTCACTTCAAACTGAATAATGCAATGCTCAATCAATACAAAGCAAAGCAGAACGATATGTAAGGTTTCTTTCTCTGGGATATTTTGTGAAAACACAAGTTCCTTTTCTCCAGCTTTTTTGTATGGATGGGAGGAAAGAGAGCATGAGGGCAACGCAGAGAAGCAGCAAGAATCCAGAGCTTTCTATCTGACCATGCCTCTGGGTGACCATAGAAGCACAGCCTGTCACTTCCCTCTAGCGCAAACATCCTGCTCCTGTTTCTGTTTAGTCTTTACAGACTGTAATTTCTCTGTGTCTTCAGCATCTGTTTGTACCACTGTTAGGGGTGGCTGAAATCGCTTTCAGCTAGGGTGTTAGAAATAATGAATAGGGTTTACCTGAACTAGATGAAAACAGATCCAAAATGGGAAGGAAAGGTAATATAAATGTCAGACTTAGCAACTGCTGAGTACCTCACTTTCATCATAAGCAGGAAAGAAACAGAAACTGCAAAAATAGAAACCAGAAATTTGTGTTCCATGCCATCACAAAGTGGACATTTAAATCAGTTGCCACCAGTCTTTTCCTCTTCCAGCTCTTCCTTCCTGCCCACCAGATCTGTCCTATGGAAGCATATGGACTAATTTACTTCTACTACTACTCTTCAGATTTTGGCTGCAGTTATGAAAAAAAGGAGAAGTCGTCAGCTAAGACTGCTTCCATGAAGTGGCAAATTATCTTGTTGCTAAAGAAAAAAGGGCAAGAAGAATGACCCAGGAAACTACAGGCCAGTCAGCCTCACCTCCATCCCTGGAAAGATGATGGAACAGCTTGTGGTGGGTGTCATCTCAAAGCACCTGGATGAAAAGAAGGTTATCAGAAGTAGTCAACATGGATTCACTAAGGGGAAGTCATGTCTGACTAATCTGATAGCCTTCTATGATGAAGTGACTGGATGGGTGGATGAGGGGAGGGCAGTGGATGTTGTCTGCCTTGACTTTGGCAAGGCTTTCAACACTGTCTCCTGCATCATCCTCACAGGCAAGCTTAGGCAGTGTGGGTTGGATGAATGGACAGTGAGGTGGATTGAGAACTGGCTTACAGATAGAGCTCAGAGGGTTGTGGTTAGTGGTGCAGAGTCTAGTTGGAGGTTAGTAACAAGTGGTGTCCCTCAGGGGTCAGTACTGGGTTCAGTCCTGTTCAACATATTCATCAATGATCTGGATGAAGGGATAGAGTGTACCATCAGCAAGTTTGCTGATGACACAAAACTGGGAGGAGTGGCTGACACGCCAGAAGGCTGTGCTGCCTTACAGCGTGACCTCGCCAGGCTGGAGAGTTGGGCAGAAAGAAACCTGATGAAGTTCAACAAGGGTAAGTGTAGGGTACTGCACCTGGGGAGGAATAACCCCATGCACCAGTACAGGTTGGGGGCTGACCTCCTGGAGAGCAGCTCTGTGGAGAGGGACCTGGGAGTCCTGGTGGACAACAGGATGACCATGAGCCAGCAATGTGCCCTGGCGGCCAAGAAGGCGAATGGCATCCTGGGGTGCATCAAGAAAAGTGTGGCCAGCAGGTCGAGGGAGGTCATCCTCCCCCTCTACTCTGCCCTGGTGAGGCTGCATCTGGAGTACTGTGTCCAGTTCTGGGCTCCCCAGTTCAAGAAAGACAGGGATCTGCTGGAGGGTCAGCAAAGGGCTACGAAGATGATTAGGGGATTAGAACATCTCTCATATGAGGAAAGGCTGAGGGACTTGGGTCTCTTTAGTCTAGAGAAAAGAAGATTGAGGGGGGATCTTATTAACGCTTACAAATACTTAAAGGGAGGATGCCAGGGGGATGGGAGCAGTCTTTTTTCAGTGGTGCCCTGTGATAGGACGAGGGGTAACGGGCACAAGCTTGAACATAGGAAGTTCCATCTTAACATGAAGAGGAACTTCTTTACCTTGAGGGTAGTGGAGCACTGGAACAGGCTGCCCAGAGAGGTTGTGGAGTCTCCCGCTCTGGAGACATTCAAAACCCGCCTGGACGCCGTCCTGTGCAACCTGCTGTAGGTGACCCTGCTCTGGCGGGGGGGTTGGACTAGATGATCTCCAGAGGTCCCTTCCAACCCTAACCATTCTGTGATTCTGTGATTCTGTGATTCTGTGTAAAGCCAAGTTTCTGTTAAGCATCTCATGTTATCTTAGGTACCGGTTATATAATCCCTTATTAGCAAAACTTTTTGTATGTGTGTGTGGGCATGTCCATGTGCATGTGTTTAATAGTAAGAAATTCACATTAAAAAGGCCAAAAAAGAATTTCTAAAGGATGTGCCTGCTTTTGGAGAAATTAACTGCTCCAGTGAATTGCAAAGATAAAGCAGAAGAAATTATCCAATAATTTGTCTGTTGTAATTAGAGATGGGCCTGAGCTGCTAAATTCTTAGCCAGATCCAAATTATGGGGGCATCTGGAACTGGGGTTATAGTTTTGGCTCATAGGCTTTCAGTCAGGCTAATGTGAAGAGCAGATAAATCTACGGGACCTGGTCCCCTGCCACAACGTACAAACAACTGCCATGGACTTTAAAGGCAGTTACTCAAATCCTATGACAGAAGTTTAGGAGCCAATTACTGTAAGTTAGTGCTTACTATTCAAGATATTTTTCCTTTGGTCATAACACTGAAAACTATCCCCTGACACTAAGACAATGATAATTAATTACTTGCCTCCTGCAGTGGGAGAGCTGAGACCCACAGGTTTTCAAAACTAAATTTTAACACAGACACTTGAAAAGTTTTGATTTTTTTTTTTAAATAAAATGAAGCTTTCACTCCCAAACTTTATATTTGAAAACTTTTCTTTACCTGTCACAAATTCATGGTGAGGAAGGAAGGAAGAGAAGAGGTAGTTTAATCCTGGGCAGCTTTTAATGAATCCTTCTAACCAGTTGGCCACACATTTAGCAGTTGAAAAGCAGGACTATGGGAAATCACTGAAGACCAAAGTATGGCATGTAAGTGTATGGACACCTTGCATGATGGAGGCTAAACAATGTATTTCGGGTCTAGAAGAAGTCAGCCTGTGTCGGACTTCGAGAGCCACATACTGACCCTGCAGACCAGGAGGCGTATGGGAGCGTACCACACCTGGGTCACGTGCTTTGTTTCAGAGGAAAGCTGAAACTCTCACCCAGATCTCTTATCAGTGCAGTGTCATGATGTAGCCAAAGTAAACCGCAGTGCGGGTGCAGTTGTTTATGACTGAGCCTGAATTTCTGCCTAAGAGACCATAAAAATTTATCAGTAGGTTCTGCTCAGTCACACCTGCAACAAGAGCTGACCAGGTAGAGCAGTGCAAGTAATCCTCTCCTGGTGTTTGTCATTATTACTAAGGCGATAACTGGAAGGCACAAGGAAACAGAAGATACTGCATGCGGATAACCTGTTAGGCAAGGAAAATATAGCAGCAGTGGAGATGATAGCTGAGATGAATGTATGTATATCTGAGGCAGAGCCCAGGAAGCAAAAATCCTCACCAGTGTTCGGGCAGTGATTTGACGGAGGGTCTCGGGGGAATGGAAATATTCAGGTGAGAGGTTCACCCTCACTCGAACAGCAAACAGAAGCAATGTTGAGAAAGATGCTTTACAAGGTGGAAAGTTATCAACAGGTGAGAAATACCAGTCCAGCAGTGCCAGCAAATTGATACTGACCTTCCAGGAAAGCTGCTGCCACCATCAAAGTGTCTGGCCTGAGCCAGTCCCACACAAACAACAGAAGGTATAATTGCATCGCTGATTCTGGTTACCACAAGTTCAAAAAGAGTGAATAAAGCACACTATAAACATGAACATATTCCTGCTAATTAAGTAAAAACTAAAACAAAACCCAAAACAATTATCAAGCAAATGAAGGAAGCTAAAACCAGCCCAAACCCTATAAAATCTGCAGAAAAAAGCAGCTAAAAACATGACTAAAGCAGACCTCAAAGCACAGCAGCCATCTGTGCCAGCTAGGATCTAGTAATAATGAAACTCCTAATAGCAACATGAATAATAAAAGTAAAACTCTCATGAGTTGCTACAGTTTTTTGCAGCAACAATAATAGATTTTTCTCTGTGGTCTCTGCTCTTTACGTATGGATCATTATAACTACGCTTAACATTTGCAAGGAGGATCCTCGTTTCTAGATATAACTTGAGGGCATATTTGCATTCAGTGAGTTAAATCCAGCTCTGGGAGCACAATGCTGTGCTCCAAGGATTTCCAGGAAGAATTCCTCCCCCTGCAGCCGTGGAGCCCAAACTCTCACTGCTGTACCTTCTCTGTTAGAGATTCAGATCACAGCTGTTTCTAAGGAGATATTAAGCTAAGAGACGGTGTGGGTGTACACGGCTTCTTTGCTCCATCAAAGGAAGAGCATCTCTCCTTCCCTTTCTCTGCACTCCTGAATGCTCCAGAGATCCTCTCGCTCTTCTTTGGTGAACTGAAAAGTTCAAGAAACAAGCAATTGCAGGGGAAGCAGCAGGACAGCTATTGCTTGGTGGGGGAGTTTCAGTGGCTTCTTGGCCTTATTGATAGTAGTTGGAGCACAAGCAGCAAGATGGAAAGGCTGTCTCAGCTGGAGTTTTCTGAGAAGTTTGGATTTTCAGAAAGATGATAAAAATTGAGTGAGGATTCAGAAAGAGTGGTACAGAAAATACTTCAGTGTGAAAAATACTGCCCACTTAGAAAGTATTACAGCACTCATTTTATTCATCTTAGCAAAGAAGAAGCTGAAGGACTGACAAAGTCGGTTAGCAATGCCTGAGGAAGATATATGATAGAGGAAGACCTTTTAAATATAGAGACAAAGGTAGAGAAAAAAAACCCAACAAGTCTCAGGAGGTGGAAGCTGGCAGTAGTCAAGACATCTCTGGGTTGCCTCTCTGTTATCAACCTCAGAGAAGTTTGTGAATTTGGAAAGAGGAGATCCCGTAGAAGGGCTTTGGTAATGGTAAAGACTGACCAAGTCCAGTGGAGCCTAAATAACACTAAAATAGCCCAACCACGATAATAATATGATCAGAGGTTTGTAAAACATACATGACATTTATTCCAGGTTGTAATGAAGAAAATGCTGCAAGAGATTGACTACTTAATCAGAAAGGTCTTTTCTATGATTTTCCTTTCCATCCTGTGACAGTGATCTCTCACAGCACTGGTTTTCTCACCTCTCTGTGAGAAGGAGGGAAGGGATGACAGAAAATGCCTATTTCCAGGAAAGGAGAAATAGGAACATTCAGCAAGGACATACAGTGGAAGAGGGGAAACAAAATTTATAATAAAGATCACAACTATTCAGGAGAAAAGGATTTTGAAGGTTGGCTGGGTTTGGTTTTTTTTTTTTTTTTGAAACAATGTCTTGTGCTCTCTTTGTTTCTGCAGACAGAAACTCCATTAAACAAATCTCACATTTGACATCTATAATATGTTTTAGCTTGTGTGTCTTTTGAGAATGCAGATGTCTGGGCCTGCTTGGTGCAAAAGAGAGCTGCTCTTCTGCGTGCACTTTCTACCTAGACCCCTCCTGTGGGAGAAGTACTGTTAATTTGAGGCAACAGCTTCCCAACAGAGATTGCCCAAAAATGAATTCCTTGTGCCCCCATTATGTCTGTTCCCAGCTGGAGCGTTTCTCAGCAGATAGACTGTGCCTTCACAATTCTCTGCTAGGTGAATTTTCTGCCACCATGCTAAGCATTGTGCAATGTCCCCTGTGTAACATTGACTGAAATGTAGAAACGATCAAGTCATCTGAAAGGATATGGGGAGGTTTTAATTTCCTGAAATAGACCTGCTGTTCAGGCAGTATTGCCTTCTCTATAATAGGAAGTTCAGGAATATCAATTTCTAAATTTGTCTATTCAAATTAGCCCATTACCATTAATGCCAACTCCATTGAAAAGCCATGAGTCAGGCCCCCCCAAACCATGAGAATTCAATGGCGTGGAAACATTGTCCCTTTTTCTTTGTCATCTGATTTTTTAAGCCATTTGGAGACAAGTTTTCAAGTTCTTCTTCACAGAGGCAAGATCAGAATTTTTTTTTTTTTCCCCTCTCCATCAGAAGAAAAGTTTTCTTGTCATCGTATGAGTTCAGGAGCTGAGCCAATGTAAAACTGCAGGAGCTGACAACACCACCTGATGTTTTTTTCAGGTGCTTCTGTCACTAAAAGATGCTGCACACCATCATAACCAAGTTAATTGGTCAGACCTGTCCAAGTGCCTGTGCACAGACGCTTAAGTGCACAGTCATCAGCTCATATAAAAATAGAGCTGGAAAGAGCTTCCTCTGGTCCACCTCTTTGGTTACGGGTAAGATCTGCTACATCTGTGCCATTCTTGCTCAGTCTGTTCTTAAAGATCCCTGACAGTAGAAGCTCAATCATCCCCTCACTGCCTTATGTTTAGAAAATCATTCCTAAATTGTAACTTGAGTCTTCAGTGTTGTAATTTAAGATCATCTCTTCTTAGCTTGCGAGATATCATGGAGAATTCACTGCTCCATTCCACTGTGCAACAGCCTTGTCAAGTCTCATGACAGTTTTTCTTAAGTTTAATAACTCAGTCTTTCAACCTTTTTTGTTAGATTGTGTTTTCTAAGGCTCTGCTCATTCTGGTTGCTCTGCTCTGGAAGTATCTTCAAGTGGTTCACTGCTTGCTGAAGCACAGCACCGGAATCTGGATGTGTTATTTTAACTAAGCCTAACTAGGACTAAGTAGGCAGGAAGGACCATTCCACACCTCTTTCTGTTAGACTTCTCTTTATGCATCCTAACATGGTATTAACCTTTTTCGTATCGCCTTGGTATTGCTGATCATGTCCAGCATGTAGCCCCCTCCGCCCTCTTGAATAGTTCCTGAACTGATCAGCTGCTCTAATTCTTGTATTATGCAGCTGCTCATTCCTACCTGTCATTAATACTTCACACTTGCTAAATAAAACCATATATTTTTCGGACGGTTTCTTGAATTTGTGAAAACCATCTTGATTTCTAATTCTGTCCCTAAATGCGTGCAATCTCTCCCAGCTTGACCTCAGCTGCAAATTTAATAAGTATGTTCTTTATTCTGTTGTCTGAATTGTTAGTTACTGAATCGATCAAAATCCAGCAAAGACTGTTGCAGAACCTCATCTGATAACTACTTTCTGGATGAAGTTCCCTAACCCAAGTTTTCACCCATGACATCATAGTTTCCTTCAGACTGTGTCTCCTTAGCAAAGCAACAACTAAAGCTTTTCTAAATCAAAACCTGCCACTCCTATTTTTTCCATATGCACCAGAAAAAGCACTTTTCAAGATTAGTGAACTAATCCTGTTTTAAGAATGTAGGTCACTACCATATTCATTTTCAAAGTTTTAATAAATATTTATGGCCATCTGTAATTACCTTCAGAAGATTCCTGTGTATTTCCACAGAAAGTGCCTTTGCTGTATCCCAAGTACACGTGCCTGACTGTTACTGCTGCCAGTCTCTTCTCTGGCACCTAATTCTAAGAGAACCCCAGGAAATAACATCAAGTATTTGAGCCTTTTCTCCTTTCTGGAGATTACCAGGATCTCTACAGGTAAGCTCATGTACATTCACTTCAACATTTCAAACCTGTTTAAAGCCAGTAAGCAAGTCTAACCCTGGCACATAGTATTGCACAACTGATTAAAGCAGTCGCAGATGATCAACATATTCAGAACAGCAAACTAACATTTGAACTTGATTCTCAAACAATGCTGTCAAATAATTAAAAACAAGGATTACATTTAAGAGGCTCTTGTTCCTTTAGAGCATACCTTTGTTAAATTGTTCTTCTTCAAAGTTTTGCTGAGCTTCGCTTGTGCAATATTGCATAGAAAATCTCATATTTCTTTAGGGGTTATACTCCCAAAGATCTGACCCCTGATTTCACGTGTGGCCTCTATACCCTGCAGTAGGCTTTGCGCAGGAGTTGGTAATGTCATGAGGCCCCAAGCAAGTATAAAGTCCTCGTTGCCTGTTTCAGAGTAGGTTCAGTGATTCGGTTTATAACCCCTGGAGTAATTTACTTGTGGATCTGATCTGGGGAATGATCTGTAGTCTATCACTTGGGTAGACTGTTCATTTTGTGGGAACCACATTGAGGCAGTCCAACCGAAAATTATGTTAAAGACGTTCTGTAGTGAGGGCTTGTAATTTGTACACAAGTCTGGGGAAGAGCACTGAATCAAGAAAACTTAATTTTGACAGTCCTGATGTATAGTCTATTTTGGTTAACCAAAAGGAACACATACATTTTCTACATTAGAGAAATTTCCATTATTTTTCTCTCAGCCATGAAAATCGATTTTGATGTGATTACACTCAGAGGCTGCTTGATGTGCTTCTGACAGTACAAAATGGATAGGAACGGTGGGTGGTGTTGAATTGAGGATACTGTGGTTAGCTGAACTTGGTCACAAACTGAAAATGGTAAGATTAAAGCACACGCCATTAATGTATTGAGCAGGAGAGTGAGCTCTAGAGAAAATGGTGATTACGATATTTTGATGTTAAATACTGCAAAAGATTCAAAGAACTTTCATCATCTTCTGTTTACTGTAATCAGTGACACTTGTTGGACTGGAAGGAGGTCACCAAAACTCATCAGGTGAAAGCAGCCGTTAATGGTAAGCAATAGGGCTATGCCTAAACATGGGCGGATATATGTAAAAGGAGGAGTCACAGAATTTGTAACTGTACAGAATAATGAAGGTTTCATTCTACTCACATTGATTACATTGGGCTCATGAGTGGCTTCATAGACACCACTTCCCTTTCTGAACTCAGAATTTGACCCCATACTTCCACGTTCCAAATAAAGTGTCATTTTTTATGGAATGCTTTCTGTTAGCCTACTCTTTAGGAAGATTCTCTTTTGCCTTCAGAATTTTCATTGCTTAAAAAAAAAACCCACCCTCAGAACAAAGAGAAAGAAAAGGAACGAGTAATAGGTGAATGTCATAAATCCTGAGGTTTCGAATTATTTGGTCATCTAGATGTGTGGATCCTCTTCTGAAAACGTTTAGACTTGGCAAGACTGGAACTCGCCAGCTGGCAATTAAGTCACAGTGGCTGCAAGCAGTTCTGACCATGTTTTCCTCTAGCAGGAAAAGAAGGATCTGTTGTTGCACACATTAGTGGATACTTTGCTTATAGATAGGTAAAAATAGAATAAATAAACCTAATATATTTGCAACAAGGTTACAAAACTAGGTTGTTATCCCAGCTGCATAGGAAACTGCTATCACCTGAAAGATGTTTTAGCAGTTTCTATTTTATGTCTTGGGAGCAGAGAATTTGGAAAAGAACGTTCACGAAGCTTCCCTGACTTTTTGCTGTGCCAGAAATATCACGACTGTTTGTCTTCTGTACTCTTTCTGTCCAGCGTGGCAACAGGTAACTA
This sequence comes from Charadrius vociferus, assembly GCF_000708025.1. Classification (NCBI taxonomy): domain Eukaryota; kingdom Metazoa; phylum Chordata; class Aves; order Charadriiformes; family Charadriidae; genus Charadrius; species Charadrius vociferus. The sequence continues at coordinate 4,235,476 of NW_009648963.1, read as the reverse complement.
TGAGTCTGTTAGCAACTGTATTTTGAAGTCTTTATCTCACATTTTACAAGCATCAAAAATATTCTATTTTGGTGTGGATTTTAAATGTAAGTATAAGCTGGTTCTGAATTCATTCATTCTCAATAGCATTCTAATGGAGTTAAATAAAGATGCAATCAATAGGGTTATATACATAATAAATCAGGTCCTATGGAAATGCTATAAAATGTACACAATTAAATAGCAATTTATATCCATCTTAGCTACTAGCTACTTTGAAGAATTGAAAAGAGAATTATGGCCTGGATTGAGCAAAGCTCCAAGCATGTGTTAAGCTTACAGTTCACATTGACAGTAAAGTCTAGCTCACTAATGAATGTTTTTCAGACTGAAGTCTTTAATCACTCTGAACCTCAGTTTTTACCATACAAATAATAGTTCTTTGTCTCAGAATACTGCTGTACAGACATACCTGTTAATTTTGCAAAAACATTCAGATATAACAGCTATGGAAGCGATAGTCATCCTTCCTTTACACTTCTTTCTGTACTTAAACAGTTGTGTTTGGCCTTCTATCTTTCATCATCCAACTGCTCCAGTTCCTAGTAGTTACTTCTCAAATATTCACGAAATAAGCATTTGGAACTTGGGTCCTACTATTTGTAGCTTTCACTTTCTTCAAGGGGAAGTGATCAGTCCTTCTCACAGGTCAAGGTAGAAGACCTAGAGTGCACTCTTTCTGTAGAGTAATAATCACATATATCTGGTCACTATAATTGATTAAACTGAGTGTGTTGATATTTTTCTTTCAACAGAAAACATTGAAAAGTTAGGACCTGGTTTTCTTTCCCAAACATGTCCCAGTCCTCATGCTCATTTAATAGTTTTTCTAAACAGTAGGAATTACATAATCTAAAGCCAGGCAATGGTTTAAGAGAACTAATGTCCCATTCAAAGGTGCTTAAAGGCCAACTGTACCTATAATATTGAAATAGTTGGTCGTGTGGAGATTTTGAAAACTACACTGTGAGCTGAGGATCACCTAACTTCGTTTCAGCTGTGTAAAGGTTAAAGTCTGGTCTAAGGTTGTCATCTGCATAACTTCAATGTTAATGAAGATACTTTCATAAACATTGTCAAAGTGACACAATCCATCTACTCTTCTCTCCTGTTTTACAATGGATTAACTGTTTGTTGGGGGTATTTATTGCTCTTCAATGACTGCAGAGGAAACTTAGGGAGCTAGTTAAGGCTAGATTAAATGACAAGATTAAACTGTCCTTTGAAGAGCTAAAATTAGGAGATGAATGCCGCTTCTACACTCTTAAAAACAAACCCAGCTTTGAATGTCTTGGTTGTTTCTGAAAATGGAATTTCATTACTTTTGAAATTGTTATTCTCTCTGTGCTTTTACAGTGTGAATGATGGAAAAGTATTAGACAGTAGTTATATCTTAATAAAAAGTGCTTAACAAGCAAGAAGTATTTATATAGTATCCTATTAATCTAAATTAAACTCAGTTAAGTCCTTCTGGGATACTTGCATGGTATATTCTATCCTTAATGTGTTCACGTTTTTCCCTTTACTGTTAGACTGAAGTATGTGTATGTATCAAGAGAAAATTACTTCCATGGGCTTTCATTTTAAAACCGGACATGCAAATCCTATTATTAGGTTAAATTTTGAAGTCCTTACTAAGTATTTTCTCAGTCATCACTCCATCAAGATTTCCACAGACCACTTTTTACTGGTAATGGTTTGATCTGTGGTTACTATAAGTTTCACATCTAATTTTCCTGGTATGCAAATGTATCTCTTAATATAAAGTTTTATTTGCAATGCAATTTAGACTGCTTAGGGGTATTTTATTTTTATTTTGTTTTGTTTGCTCTCTATGGTTCTGTAGATATAAATATACATCTTTACTGTGCAATTTTTCCCTCTGGCTTTGTAATAACTGTAATCCTGTTACTTCCTTTTTTTTTTTTTTTTCCTGGAAAACTTCCTCGATCTGTAAAGATGGGCTGAACTAATGCGTGAATTGTAGGTAATTCTTCAGCTTGGGAACTGAACAAGAAGATCTTGTATTGTAATATCTTTACATACCTTCCACTGATAGGTCCCTTGTACCCATATCGGGTTGCACACATTGCCAGACCTGAGAAGGTACGGGTGAGTTTAATGCAGCTATGGTTCTTTTCAATGCTCCCCTTCTGGTTATCTTCTGCTTTAGTATGGTTCACAATAAGGAATAAGAGAAGAGAGAATGCTATTCCCTAATTTCTTATTCCCAGCTACAGCCTCCAGTTCACTGGAGCTTTGCCCTGGTTACCATTATGCGAAAGGAGCAGTAAGGAATGTGGAGGTTGTGAAGCCCCTTCTCAGACCCTTCCACTTTTATATGGGCTCTCCCCACCTGTCTTACAGCATTGGCTTTTGCTCTTTCATATTATAATGGAGTTGACACAGTCAACCTGTAATTAATGTGAGCTTTTCTGTCTCTCCTCCACCGTGTCTCTAGTGACCCTAATAGCTGAGAAGTGGAAAGAGGTTTTGTGTGAAAAATGGGGAGTTCAGCTCAATCTCTGCTATGTTTACATTTCTGGCAGTATATTCAAGAACAGTTTATCAGAGAGGTACTCTCTTGACTGTTTCTTTCTAAAGGTGCCAGCCAAATCTATCCTTTCGTTTACTTCCAAATGCTATGTTTTGTCACATGCCACCTTACTGCTCAGTCTTTGCTCCTGGCATGACTGCAATGCAAGCATGTAATGAAGAAATCCAAGCTATTGACCTGAACATGCAAAGTCCCTGACAATCTTGCCTTATCCCACATCTCTGCTTTTACTTCCCATGCATCTTTTTCTCCCCATCATTCACTTAATATTTTCACTTTAATGCTCCCTTTGCCTCCTTTACCTCTCTGATTGCCTCTGTCATGTTTTATTCATTCGGTCTCTTGGTGTTTCTTTCAATCCTCTTTCAAAATACACTTCTCTGAACAGTCCTTCCTGTCTTTTCCCACATAGTTACTAATTCCCATAACAGTGATCTAGTATCCCTGACACAGCAGGATTTGATGTGGTGAAAAGCCAACACAGGAGCCACTAGCCTTCTCCTTGCCTCACTTAGTGAGCCCGTGACATGTCCTTCAATGTCACAGTGTGAGGGAGAATGACGATTACTTCTTTGATTTAGATTAGCCCATTGGCTATTCTCATTCATGCTATGGACAGATGTAGGTAAGGAACCATTAAAGTTTACACTGAGATTATAAAGGCCTGGCAGTTAGGTGCTCAGCCTCCATCCGTCTTCCCTGCAGTCTCACTGGAGAACACACATGACCCAAGCAGAAACAGAACGGAGAAAACTCACACTACAAAACAGAAAGCCCAGTCTGTATGTTAGCCACCATGGAGGAGGCACTTGAGACAAGATACGTTTTATTCAATGTTTTAAAACACTACATACATTTGTGGTTCTATTTGTGAAACCATTTTCATACTGGATTTTCATTCATTTTATTAGAACTATTATTTTGGGCCAAATTCCAGAGTCCTGACTTGAAGTCAATGAGAGGTTAATTTGAGTACAGACCAAATAAAAATTGAGAAGGTGTTTATCTTTTGGCACAGTGATGGTACCTTGCCTGGAATTCTGACCTTGCAATGTCTAAGATATACAGCCCTGAAATAGAATCCAATTGGAGATTTGGTCAGGGCACAACTGAAAGCAGATGGCATATATAACAGAAATCATTGAAAAATAAAAGCCCTGTTGAGAGCGATATATGACATTCTGAAGGAAATCTGCCTTTGACACATTGTACTATCATTTAAAAAATTTAAGATCTCTTTTATGAATTGGAAAAAAAACACACTCCAGGTCCTGCTGGTCTCTGCTCTGCATTTACATTGCGGAGCAAAGCAGGGGCTACGCTGCCAGCTCCTGTAAATAACACACCTCCTCATACGTTCACTTTATTCCATTTTGGTCACAGGAAGGGGGAAGAGCAGTTCCTGTCCACTTCCCAACCCGGGAGACTGCTGTTTGGAAAAGAGGGTCCAACGAGAAAAGACAGATGAAGAGGAAGGATGTGGTGTCCAAGAGATGCTTTTGTGGCTCCTTCTCTTGCTCGTAAGGGTCAGACCAACTGTTGAGCCCGATACATCGTCTCGCCAACAGGACACTGTCTGCCTTTTTTCCTCCACAGGTAGAATATTTTCCCTTCCCCAGAGGTGTAAACACTAAATATCACTCAGCCTTGACTAGTCCTAGAAACAGCATATAAGAATGAGAAACCTGGCTTTGAGTTCAACAATCCTAAACAAAGTCATTCAACTGCTTTGTTTCTGCCTGTTCATCTAGTAATGCAAAATGGCCTTTTAATCTTGATTCGATAATTATGTCTGAAACCTATGTAAACTAACATATTTAAGTGATGTACAGTATGCTATGGTGTTTTTTGCAAGACAAATCATATTTATGAATGCAGTTCTGTAAGCAGAAAATATTCAAAGAGTGTTTGTAAAATGTTAGTTACTCAGATGTAAATATTAAGCTATGATACCTGCATGAAGCTAATCAACCCAAGCATTCTGTCAAAGCCCACATGACAGGCTCGCTCATCCTTGACAGCCTAATTGACACTATTAATCTCATGAGGAGAGTAACTTTCACAATAACATACAGTACATCCAAATGCAAAGAATTTATATACACCAGCTACCTTTCACTGAGATGTTTCAGAAAAAATGTTTAGCCTTTGCAACAATGTTTTTCAGTAATGTTATATTTTATGGGCAACCAGCAGCAGTCCTGCAGAAAGAAAGAGATCGGAAACTAATTAAAACTTCTAGCATAATGCATACGCCCAAGAGGGTTGAGTTGAAGTTGCAGCCTTAACTATGACATTTCCTAACTTTGGAAGATCTGACTTTGCAACCTTAGTAATGCTCTTTCCCCATTGGTTTAGTTAACATCCATATTCAGTGGTACACAGGGGATCATTGGTAGAGCAAATATGCAAAAAATCTCTGCAGTGCATTTTGAAGTTTACTTTAAAATAGTAGAAGATGAAAGTTTCCCTCAAAGATTTTTTAAGATCTAACACTGCCTTGTCCATGTTGTGGTGTATTTGTCCTTGTAAGACAGTGACAGAGCATAGGATCTGTATAAGCTGTAATGGAGCAGAACGGAGTCAAGTATAGCTTTGACCTTTCCTAACGATGACCTCTCAATGGTGAGAAGTTTTCTGTTTTTATATAATTGGTCATATAATTGTAAGGGTAGCTCCATTTATGGTCTTTTGCATTAGTCTGTAGAGAAATTAACTTTTTTTTCCCAATTGGAATCTTTATATTGCATATGTGATCATGACTAATGTGAATTTTGGAAAAATCTGCAGAAGGAGAAGATAATGCTTACTTTGATAGTGTTTGTAACATACTTTTCTATTTATGTGGAGTCCCCTAGGACTATTAAAAATAGACGGCATATTATAATCTCTATTAATATTATAGGCTATGTGTAGAATACCTATATCTTAGGTATGCTTCTGTAGTACTGGAGTACTGCATCTCCATGTAAAATACCAATTCCTTAAGCTGCAACTGTTATTGTATGATTCTGTACAAGAACACATAAATATGTCCATATTACTCTAATACAAGCATAAACAATAATGGCAAGAGTGTGATTTAACCCCAGTTCCCTTGTGTCTATGTGTTAGAATCTCCTGTTCTAACCAGAGCATCTGAAAAAAAAGGTGTAGAAAGGTGAGATCTATCTAGATTATTTTGTGGGTTGGGTTCCCCCCCCCGCCGTTATGTTGCTTAACAAAGAAATAGAAGTTGTAATATTGGCTTGGATAAAGAGAATACCAGCAATCTCTGAAAAGCACCCAGTTTGCGTGTAGCTGTGTAGCCGCAATGCCTGGTGTTGCAGTCCTATGAGTGAAAGCCATTAAAACACGCCTCTAGCCTCATATTCCCACCTATACTGACACCAGCATTCATCTGATACCACAGTGAGGTGGGTCAGAGAGTGACGCTAGCAGAAAACTAACCCAGCAAAAAAAGTTCCTGCTAGTTCAGCTCCCTGAACCGGCTCGGCACAGGATCAGACAGGCGCCAGGGCTGATGCAAAGGACCAGAAAACCCTGAGCTGGGAATGAGGGAAGACTGAAGAAGCATCAGCTTAGTTTGGCTAATGTTGTTGAGATGTTGCAACTTGAGTTGTAAAGAAAAATGGAGATCAGCTTTCTGTTTTCAGCAGCAAAGGGCTTTCTGGGGCCACAGGAGAAGCACCAAATCAGAGCCCTTTTCCTCTATGGACAAGAGCAAAACACCAAATTTAGGTATGATTGAGGAATAAGGGGAGAGGTTAGCTATTGTTCTAAATATGTTTTTCTAGCTGCACTACATGTGCTGGCAAACAAATCACCCTCAGTTTTGAGGAGGATCAGTGCATTGGTGTTCACTAGGACTTTGGATGTGTGGAAGTGCTGCCCCTAGGGCTGCCAGCTGGCACGGGTGGTCAGCATGGTCTGGCCTGGCTCCGGGGGCTCCAGCTTCACCAAAAACCTGGCTGTGTCACAGGTGTCTCCTCGCATCTCTCCCGGGCCAGGAAAAGAAGTGGAAACTCAGCTCTGTCAATTACAAGGAACTCCTGGAAGACTACAGAAGGACCCAAAAAGTTACAAGCTTAGTCTTCCTAATTAAAGGATTTTACAGCATTTATAAAACTGCAAGCAAATATGGCATGCAACAAAACCCTTCTTCTAAGAGGGAATGTTGGAGGTCCATTGTATTTCACTCACCCTTTCTCTTTCACATTTAAAACATTTATATTTCTGTTTTGATTTACTCTCTCCTTCTCTTTCCATTTCTCCTATCACCTCTCAAAAGTATAGAATAAACATCCAGTCTTTAATGGTGACTTAGAGCAGTCAATTAGACTGTACAAAGTTAGGAAAATATAACCTTCTATCACATTAATTTTAATTATTGGCCACGGAAATATTTGTTTTCACCAAAGTGCTTTGGCTTATGAAAAATAAATGAAGAAATTTTTAATTGCAAACAGAAGTACATCTGTACTGGTTCGTTTCAATGTTAGCTATCACTACTATTTTTATTTAAAAGTACATTTTAATTGTTAAGTATTATTTCCTGTACTTCTGAGGTGCTCATAAGTGTAGATGTTATTGTACATATAGAGAGTGGAAAGATATATCTGTGTTGATTTCAACTGGGTCTTTTTTTCCTTTCACATGCTTACACAAGGTGCATAGCAATGGGTATTTTTTTTTCATTACCAAACAGCTGCATTTGCGTTCATTTGGTTGCAAAGCTGTTTACTTTTGAAATTACTTTATTAATTGAAAAACTTGTAAATATTAGTAATGTCTCCTCCTACAGTAATTGCTACCACATTTTTATCCACATTTCCCTTACATTTGTTGCATATCAAGCCTGTTCAACTACTTCAATAAGAGGGAATAAGATACGATAAAGAGGGAATAAGATGATAAAACACTATTAACTAGCGTCATTTAATCCTTGGATCTCAAATGCTGATAGAAATATTAATGAACTGAGACCCTGACAATGTTTTCAGATAGGACTGCTTTACTCGCATGGGGGGACACTCAGATCTAGAGAAGTTGCACCATGACTCTGATTTAAACAGGCTTCACCTGACAAACCCAATCTGGATCCTATCACTGTGGCAGAACTAAAGTAACACACAAGGCACTTGTTTCCTAACCATGTTCTTTAATTCATTAATCTGTAGACTGCATTTTCCATCAACCCCAAACTTGAAACTCTTTTTTTTTCCCCCTGTTTGGAAAATAAGAGATGGTCCTAATGCATAAGGTACTTTTTTTATTATTTTTTTTTTTATATTTAGAGGAAGAAACACATTTGAAATCATGAATAAAATACAGACCCCATTCTGCGAGCCCTCAATTCTTACTGGGAGCTCTGCTTGAAGGACTTGCAGGATCGGTTCAGAGAATATGTGAGGAAGATAAGACAGAAAAAAATAGGAGAGAAAGAGAGAGAGAGATTGAAAGGGATTTTGTGGAGACAGAGATATATTAAACCAGACTATGCTTTCTATTTTCAGTAGTCTAAGGAAAGTTCAGCTCTGACTTCAGAAAAAGGATTCAAAAGAAAACATGCAGTCAGGATTAGTGTTTGCTAGCATGCTTCACTATTAAATTCAGTTAATGTGCTGTTTCAAAAGTCAGCTCAGAGAGAATTTTCTGGAATAAAAGAACACGCTGTGTTTCTTCCTCTCTCCCTCTCTCTTGTCTTTCGCACAAACATACACCGACATGGCACATTCCCAGGGCCCAACAGATTTCACAGTGGCAGGATGAGATACAACGTTAACCCCAAAACCTTTTGGTCAACCTAGTGAGCCTGTTTTCTCTTAAACGTAACTAAGCTGACTAGTAACCTTTTAAAACCCAAACTTCTTGGTAAAGCAGAAAAAGAAACAAAACAAACAGTCTTTATAAATAAATTAAAATTCTAACTAAAAAGCTAATTATAAGGGTATTTGTTTTGTTTGAGGTAAGGCACATCTATTATCATAAAGATAATTAACTCAGTCTGACAGATCTAATAAAAGGACAAGTTTAGCATTGGCTTAGCCAGAAGCCCAAGGCAAGCAATTTTTATAATTACTAGTTATTGTAACTGGGCTCAGAGAAAATGGTCTGTGATATTTAAACAGTAATGTTAATTTGCATTTAGACCCATTTTTTTCCTCTTTCCCAGGCAAGATCTATTTAGCTGGAATGAGTAAAAGAAACTTGAATAACTTAAGAAAAATAGGAACGGCTCTCTCTTTACAGAAAAAACTTGCTCTCTTTATGCCTGGATAATTAATATCCTCACAAGGTAAGTGCTCTGGTAATCACAAAACAATTAAACAGCTTAACACAGTTTTAACACACAGAAAATGTTGAGTTTTCAGCCTGAAATGATGCCTGTAGACTGCATTTATTTGGGGCAACTGTATCTATTAAGGCGCAGACCTGCTCTGTGTACCTCCACTGCCCATGCCCTCACCATGCCCCTGCTGTTGAGCAGTCGAAGAAAGGGCTGGAGAGGGGGGAGGAAAGGGCTTGGCTGCTGCAAAGAAGTGGTTCCCATTCACAAAGAGAAAGGGAACAAAATAACGTTCAGGAATATATGCATAAGAAGTAAATTGCTCCTGCTGGCATGGTGTAGTAGCCCTTTAACTAATGCTTACCTCGACATTTTACAGCACATTCTCTGCAAGAAAAACAAATCAACATTTTAAAAGGGGAAAGTTATTTTTTAACTGCTTCTGTAATGAAGGTTTTAGAAATAAGTAATAACTAAAGTGAGAAAATGCATTGGTGATATACTACGAAAAAGCACTTAAAGTACTTGCCATTCAAGTATGAATTCCATTATGTCTTACAGGCAGATAATGCTAACCCAGTGCATTTCACCAGTGGAGGACCACATCTGGGGAGGCCTTCAAGGGCCCAAGATCCCCGATTTTTGAAGTGCCGTGAGGCTGATATAGAGATGCTGTAAAGTGCCCTAAACCCTTTGAAGACAGCTAGAGTCCTACAGCGCTGCATGAGTTTCCTGCAAAAAAGGGAGCAAAGGGAGTCTTTGTTTATGAGGTGGTAGAAAAGACAAATCTGAGACACTCGGGAATCAACGGGACCAGACTGATGCTTGTCAGAGCACAGAAAGAGGCAGCCCATGTTTGCTGCCTCGCTGCTCTGCCTCAGACCCAACAAGAGCTATAGCCCAGGTGCACACTCAGGCTGCAGAATTAGGGTGCACTTGCCCACCCATTAGTCCACAGCCTTTTTCATGGCAGGGTATTGCTAACACAGTTCTCCAATTCTGGGCCCTGAGGATTTATTTATGTTATTATTATTTTTCCATTCCATATTATAGCACAGATTTTATTTTGTCATCAGCCCTGCTAACTTGGCTGGTTAGCTCTTTTTTGTTGTTGGTGGTGTTGTTGTCACATCTGGTGGGATTGGCAATTGCCTGTTCCCACCTCACGCTGTCCATGTAATGGTGCGGTGGAAGGATTGCTCGCTAGTCCTTTTGCTGCCGGGGTGGATGAGACTGAAGACAGTGCCCTAGGTTTTTGTGCTTCACTCTTAATGGGTTTGATGTGTTTTTAAGCAGCTCGGCCAAGATTTTTTTTTTTTTTAAATGGGAGGCTAAATTTAGGATCATAAATGCCTATTTGAACTCTGAAATTAGCATACACTCTATCTTATGTTTGGCTATTGGCTGTATATTAATAATTCAGTTTTTGTCTTCAATAAAATGTACTTTTTCACCAGATAAGAAAAATGGGATTTTTATCTGTTTTGACTGAAGATTTTGATGATTTTTTAAAAATTTATTTTTTCAGCCTTCTTGCGCTTTGAGGATTTATGAATTTATTTATTCAGAAGGTCCCCTGCCCACTAAAATCCCAATGTGACTTTGTGTATCTGAGTAATCCTACCGCCATCATCAGGATTACTCACCATCTGAGCAGCTATATGCGTGCTTTGCTGGAGGAGAGCTCAAGGGTCTGATTGTTGAAGATAACAAGCACTGTCTGGGCTACTGACTAAACACCACCTGTGGGGATTTGGCCCTTTTCAGTGTCACGGCCCAAGAAGACCAGCAAATATTAATCTCCAGCTAATGTGGAGGAGGGAAGGTTCAAGGCTGAGGACTGATTCTACTAACAGTAACCTAAAATGTAATCTCTGAGCTCCTGAATGCTTATAGACATCATCCATTCCAGAAAAATGTTACAGAAACGGGCAGACCAAAATTCACTTTTTCGTCTGTATTTATGGCCCTTGAAGCCAGAAGACAGGCAGAACCTTGCTTGGGATTTTGAAATTTGGGCGGGGAAAAAAATCTCTCCTCTTCTGAATTGTTGTATGAATGAAAAACCAGCAGCATGATACTTCACAGTTCCTATCTACCCTGAGTTTTGGAAATTTGGGGGCTGGTATCTCTAGAGCCCCGGGATTTTATTCAGAGCGCTGTGCTGCTAAACTTCTGCCACTGTTTCTGGGTGCTCCTGACAGTAATATTCAGTTTTCTTGGTGAAGGAAATTGTTGGTGGCAACTCTGCGGCCTTTACTTGCTTCCATAAATATAAAAAAAAAAAAAATTGGGGGCAACTGTCCTCATATTTAAAGAATTTAAAGTGGGTCAGCTTTTGGCCTAAATGGATTGATGGAGCCCTTTAAATAGGCTCTTGCTATAGCACGTTATTAATCACTGTAGCAGACAAAAAATACATTGTTTCCTTGCTGAGAATAGCATGTTTTCCTTTGCTTATGAATTGATCCCTGAAAGGTTCCTCCCGGGAATATGTTTGTTCTTTCTTTCCTTCATTCTTTGTTTCCTTCTAAGACAAAACGGCTTTAAACTACAGATGTGCTAATCTGTAGGAGACTCCAGAACTCATTGATCTGTGGGCAGTGTAGGTATTAATCTACCTGGGTTGGGAGACTAAAAGAATGAACGATTAATTAAATAGCCTTGAGGTTATTTTTCAAAACAGCATTGTAAGCAGTGATGGGCAAACCTCAAAAGGTTTTTATACTGGGTTCAGTTCAGATCAGCTCCCTAAATTTCATAGACTGATCTGATCATTGGAAGCATACATAAGAGGAGAAAATACCTTGAGGGAATATTTTAAGTTAGACCGATCAGCCCAGTGGGAAAAAACGAGAAAATGTTTAGAAAATGCATTTTAATCTCAGGCCTGAGAGTCAATACACATCCTAAATACATTTAAATGAATCTATAAGAGAAAGCATGGGCGTTCAGACAGTTTTCAAAATATTATTCAGGGGAAACTGCAGAATTTATTATCACATTTTATTGTTTCCAAAATGACTTAGCGTTTTGTAAAATTAGTAACAACAATTTCAGCACAATACCGTTTATTCTTTTCATAGCTTTTATTTCTTGTTGCTCCCACTGAATGAAAAGACCTTTCAAAAGTGACACACAAGATGATACATGTTGTTACTGCCAAATCTCCCAGGATCATTGCTTCTGTGACACCAATGAAATGGAAGTATGGAGAGGTGTCCGAGTATAGATTTTGCACATCAGCCCCCAAGATACTGCATAAATTGATCCATAAACTGTATGTATTCATGTATTTCCTCCTCCCTGCTCTTTGTTCTTTGCTTATTGCATATTCTGTCAATGCAGTAAACTGCTGGATGATGCAAACTTATTCTACCAGGCTGTAAGCTCAGCAAGAGCAGCATAAAACCATACTACAATGCAGAGCCCCATTTAATTTACGTCGCCTCTAACCAAGGCTTGGCATTCTGTTAACAGCGGCTGTCCATCTATTCCATTGCTTTTGATCATCTTAAAGGGTGGGAAAGACCATGACGATGCACCAAATTCTGTCTTTTCCAGCATAGCATGGAGACACAAACTCAGATTTAAGTCTGTTTGGAGCTGCGTATCATCATACCACCAAACAATGGAGCTCCTTCCTGGATAGTGCCTCTGGATGTGATGGCACCAGGAATAACGTGACTTTACTTGATTAAATGGCTGGATAAGACAATTGCAATGATTTCTATCAGGGTTTTAAAGAGGGCCTGTACGCACTTCTGTCATGCAGTTTCTGCTGCAGCTTGGCAATGTTCTAGCTCTAACATTAATAGGTCCCTCTTAGATCTAACAGCCAGATGGTCAGCAGTTGTGAACTACTTACTGAACTGCTCTGGAAGTCATGCCAAGATATCTGTATACGTATATTCTTTCTGCAAGCCAGTGCTATAAGGTCACAGGAAGAACAAGGTCAGAAGTGATTCGTCTCATGTTTTTGGGGGTGTGTGTTGGCTTGACTTCCCACGCACAGTTGCTGAGCTGCAAACAGAAGAGGCGGAGATAATAATTCGTAACAAGTCAGTAATTCATTGAATTTTTGAATCTTCTTATGTTTGCAAATTGTCCATGAACAGACCCTGATTTTCCTGAATGCATTTGTTACTCAGAGTTATTTGCTGACACAGGAAACAGAAACCACAGAAATGCTGGCTGGGGCTTACCCTCTTTCTTAAAGGCTGAGCAGAATAGCCATCAGCTAGGCACTTACCATGAGGGCCAGGGAAAGAAAAATGGAGCATAAAGTCAAAATATGGGAAGCTGAGAGACAGAGATAACCATCATAAAAGGGTTTGCAGCCTCTTGACCTCAGCACTATTACCAGCTACATGCCATAACTTGATCTTTGGCATTAAACACTCTGCTGAGTAGGTGTTTGCTTTGTTACCCTCTTCCTGGCTGTTTTTTTCCATCTGCCTTAACCCTTGGGCTGCTGCCACGCTCCTCCTGCTTTTCCTTTCATCTCTTCCTCTTGACACATCCTCTCAACTCTTAAGGTAAATTTTGGTTACACCCCCCCACCCCGTAACAATGCTGAGAGCTCCTTCCCATACATTTTATGAGTAATTTGAAGGTAAAAATAAACTCATAATTGTATTTGTTCAACCATTTTGATCAACTTATTTCACCCACACTGTAATTTTTGCCTGTCTTTGCTGCTTTTATGTGGAAATGTGCATATGTACAGTCATGCCCTGAAGCACTTACAGTCTGAAGACAGAAGAGGATGTAAGACAATAGGAAACATAATTTCTGTCCTTCCTTTTCAGCATACCTGCGCCTCATCCTAGAACTTCAAGCCTTTGCCTTAAACCTGGAACATCGTGGATGGACTCAGGTGCCTTTTGGGGCCAATTTGCTAAACGATGCCCCTACCTCAGTAGAATACATAGGACAGTGCTATTCTCTGCCCATGAGAGACTTGCCATTGCCAGAGTTACAAATTTGAAACTCGCTTTCAATTTTCATTTCTCACTCCTTTCTTTTTTCATAGCTGAGAACACAGTCAAAATTTCCAACCCCCTTTCCTTTTTTTTTTTTTTTTAAATGTCGAACTGGAAATTGTTTTGAGCACCTCCATTTTCAGCGCATATTCCAGGCCTAGCATAAAACTAATGAATAGCCCATTTGTGAGAGGTGTGGGCAGAAGGAATGTGATTGCAGGCAAATTTAGCTAGGAATTGAAACAAACGTCTGCAGAGAGTATTTTGCAGTGTTCAGTCACACTGGCTAGACCTTAATTGATGGGCCTAAGTGTCTCTAGTTAAATGCAACGTGTAAGTAACCAAGCTGTACAATATACATTGCAGTTTTGCACTTACCATGATGCTTCCACATGTGTGCAGAAGGGTTGTGTGAAAAGCAGCTTCACAGGTGCAATGCAGGGTGGCCTAACAGGTGCAAGGAGCTTCTGAAGTCTCCTCTCCCTCTTATCCTCCCCCTCTTCAGCAAAAAGCCTAAAAAAGAAGGGAATCTGTTTTGGAAGTTTCTTGTTTGTTTGCCTTTTTAGAAAGGATTTTGGGGTTATAATGGATGACAAGAATAATACAAGTCAATGTTGTTATATTACGTAAATGAAAGAGCATCATACCAAGATATCATGACAGAATGGTTGAATTTTGCCCCCAGTAAAGGTCTTTTCAGTAGGACTGGTTCTCAGGTTGGGGCTGGGGTTTGCACAGCAAAAGCATGATCGCACCTCGCTTCTTCAATCACAGCAAAGCTGCCTTAAAGCAATTACTGCCTCCTGGTTGCTTCCACCTGGTTGCTTCCACCTGGGAGTGAGCAGAGAAGGTCAGGAAGGCCAAATGCGTACTTATACCTTCTCTTGCAAACATTCAGAACTTTTCCAGTTCTCACTGTGGGGTCTGTGATTCCATCACTGATATGTTGTTTGCTGCTTGATCTTAATTAGACAAAGGTTTTTTTCCTTTTTTTTTTTTGCCTGACAATGAGCCTACCATGGTGAAGAAATCTGAAAAAGGTCACTGAAGCAATGGAAATGAGTTCCTGCTCTTAGAGGAATGTGTGGTAGCAACTATAGGCAGTACACTGTAGCTATCTGCCTTTATTTCTTTTATGCTTTTGAAAGAGAGCTAGACTTATCCTCATGCCAGCTACTAATGTTCTCTGAAGGCAGAGCCAGTGGAGTGAGACATGCTGCTCCTGTGCCTCAAGTTATCTTATCAGCTTCCACTCCTGATCCCTGGGATGCAAGGGAATTTCTAGCATAAACCTTAAGCACTCCCACAAGCCACCGAGTCAGCTTAAATGCAGAAATTATTAAGCTTCTTAATTTAGACACTTTATTTCTTAAGCCTGAATCTCTCTCCAGAAAGTGGGGAAGAAAAGTCAAACATTTATTAGAATAGTCACTTATCTGACTGAGTTCAGCTTCACTGTAAATAACTTTTCTCCTTTCTCGTGAATGTTTGCCCACCCTCTGGTCTCTTCGTCTTTGGAAAAACTTTCCTGGAATTTGAAATTTTAGCAAAGATGAAAGAATGTGTGCAAATGAATAAATTCTGGCTTTCTGGTAAAATACATATCTTTCATGAACACAGGCAGGATGATCCCACAGTTGATTTACCTTGCAGGACTCCTGTGCCCTAACCTTGGCTCAGCAAGTGTGTCGTGAGGCTACGCTACATCACCTCAGCTTGCTGGACAAAGCACAACCCATTAAATACTTGGAGTAATGTCAGGGAATATGGTATTCCTGGTCTGAAACTGGTGTAGATGGCATCAAAGTACTATTAGTGTGAAAATTAAAAAAATAAATTCTTTAAATTTGTCACATTAAAAATATCTACCACCTTCTGGGATTCTTTCCTTTAGTTTATGCTCACTTGTGTAGTACTGCATATTAAACTTCCAGCAGCTCTGTGCACATGTTTTGCAGCTTAGGCCTAGTACAATATTTTGTTTGCCTTGCTCTTTCACCTTATCTTTTACTGATTCCTTTCTTTCTTATTTGTTGCACTTATTGTTCTTCATTTAATCCTCACCTGCTTAGATAGTCATCTGACCTAGTTTTATGATATGGATTAAAGTAAATCCTATAATGTAAGTATTCTTGCTTTTCTGTATTCTGCCCTGTCATCTGTGTTTTTCTGGGATTTTGGTTACTGGGGCTGGCTTTGGTTAAGGGAACTTCTAGGTCTCTGAGGCTTACCCCCTAAGTGACTGGGATCATGCTATAAGCAGCTTTGTTCTCCCAGTTCTCGGGTACCCATTATCTCAGTGCTTCAAAAGCAGACTTAATTCTTCAACCTCTGAAGATAACTTTGTCTTTAATTATTCAGTCAGAAACTCCCACTGAGGTGAATGGGGGGGAGGAGGGGGAAAGTTCCCTGTATATTTTAAATCAGAAATGTCTGTTTGGTAGATAGTTTTCTGTTTTTGCAGCGTTAACTCACACAGGGTAAATACATACTTTGGATGGGAAAGAAGCAATCTCTTAACATTCTTGGGTTAAAAAGCCAGCAGAGATTTGTTCTGGTGCTGTAAATCCCTCTGCCAGTTTAGTGAGACTGGCAATGTGTAAGAACATTAATAAATAAAAGCAAACATGAACATCAAGGAAAAGAATTGATTCTTCCTTCTCTTTTCCACTCTGTGCTGATTCCTCCAAATTAGAGCTTAAGGAAATCAACAAAGAGTTATGTTAATGTCCCAGCCCTAGAAGAGGTGCTGGATTGTAGGGTGCCTGGGATCAGCCTTTTATCTGTGCTTTTCTTTGTTTATGAAGCTCAAAGCTTACTTTTGCTTAACAGTTGATAATCAAGTACTATGATGCTGACTGCTCAGTGCTGTGACTGACTTTCATGCCCTGTCTTGCCCTGAGACTTGCTCACTGATCCATACGTTCCCATGTAAGAATGCACCTGGATTTCATCTCTCATTTTCACACTTGCATAGTTTTTCCTTTTGGATGATAATGGCTGTTATAATTGCTATGTGACATACAGTCTGAGAGGTCTATCCCAATGTGAAAGTTCATACACATCAGATTTTCAGGTACGAATTTCTATTTCTGCTATGCAAGGGCGTAGTAGAGGGCTGTAACTATAGTTACCATAGGGTTTAAAGGAAACTTTGTAGAAGCCAGTTTTTAATAATAATAATGATAAAAAGTAATACCCCATCTTTATGGAAACAGCTAGCTGAAACTATAGGAAACTCTGCCCAAAGCATGACTGTGACCCTTGGAGCAAAAGAGTTTTTTTTTCCACGTCTCTAATTAACAATAGAAAAGATTGGGGAAATGAGAATGGTAACTGTATTTGTTTGTTACAAGCAAAGGAAACAGCAAAACCAAGAACTACTTACATATAACTGGTAGACCCAATGGCAGCTTGAAACAGGCAATGGCTGAAAGGAAAGAGCTGTTCCATAAAGTCCTGGCTGAAAGTAGAGCCATAGTCAAACAAATTACCCATGGTTGCTTAAAACTGTCAGTGTTCAGAGAAAGGACTTTGCACATTCTTTGCACTTAGGATCCTATGAAAAAAGACCCAACAGCATCTTGCCCCTTCATCTATTTCTTCTCTACTGGAATTATCTGCTGCTAAAAGCAAAAATTTTATATCTGCCCAGGTCGTCAACAGGATAGATAGATACTTCAGGTATGCATCACTGCCAGTATTCACAAAACAATAATGAGACTTGAAGATTTGATGCCTTTTCTTAAAGTCACAGACTTTGGAAACATGAAAATTTCTGCTTTACCTACAAAATTCAATATAATTCTAGCCTTAGCAGTTCTGGATGTAATCCTGGAAAGCAATGATGTAAGTGTAGTTTAAAAATCTGGGATTCAGAAACTAGAAAATAGAGTACCTATCTTTTTTTTAAAAATTTTTTAAATTTTTTTATTCATTCCTCAAGAGTTTCAAAGGTTGGGGTTAGTAATTCTCTGTGTTTTGGGAACCACTTTGTAACTTCAATCATTACTTGTTGCTGTAATTCAGAGTTTAATACCTGTCTATGGATAGTTTAATTGCTGTGCATTTTTGACTGTCGGGGGGACATTTGCAGTATAAGATGTGGGGACGTGGCTTTGTGACTCCTACTAAAACTAATGGAGATTGTATGTTTCCCACACATTGCACTGAAAATGTGCCCCCAAATGTTCTATGTGTATATGTCTGTTCCTCTGGGACTCCCCAAAATCACATGGCCTGCCTGAATGGTGATCCCCCTGAAAGCTGCACCACAGCTTAGTGCTGTTGTGGCGCTGGCTACTCCCCTCGCCATCCAGAAACTGCTTTACTGTTGTGCTGGTGCATTTAATTGTCAGTCTCCTGGTGCTTGTGAACAGAGTATATGTACAGATGCACTGTCACAGTCAATGCAGTTCTACCAGGCAAAGTGTGCCAGTGTAATACAGGACAGGTGGCAGGTACAAAAACCTATGAATGCAAGATTTCTTCTCTGTACACATTCACACACAGAAAAAGAGGGAGACTGGGCAGTACGTTTCCCCCAGCCAAACTCACAAGGATTAAAAAAACCCTACTTTCTATCCAGGGATAATTTTTTTTTTTTTTTTTTAATGAATACATGAGATTAAAATAAACACCACAGGTCTAAAATAATCAGCTCTAGTGTAAACAGTACAAATGGACAGCATGTGTGTCTTTGAAGAATAAACGTACAACCACCATTCCAGAGCTCCTGAGTTTTTTAATGTGAACCCTAAAGTTGAATTGCTGCATGACTGTAAGCAAACCACTGTGAGAAAGATTCATCCTGCTCTCTGGCTGGCCCTGCCGGGGAGTTATCATCTGGGTGCAAGTGCAGGTAGCTGAGGACAGTGTCAAGCATGAAAGTCCATCTTTTATCACAAGGTAAGGGTACTCTGCTGCTTGCGGTTCAGAGTCCCAAGGGCTTCCAGTCTTTATAGAACTAATAAAGGACTGGTGTACCAGCCTTATTGCTTGCATGCTTTTTATTTCTATATATTTTTTTTCAATGCTTTGAATTAAAATTAATCCCATGAATAATGTACATATGGTACTTTAAAATAGCTGCATGTCCTAGCCTGTCTCTGTGTTGTCCTACTATCTAAAGCTACCAAGATAATTTTATTATTCAAAAAACTTCATTTCAGAGAAATCCAGGAAACCTTAGCTTTGTGGTTAAAGAAGAAAACCTTTCCATGGGAAAGCCTGGTTTCCCTCACAAAGGGCTTGAGTCTCCAATGTTTAAAAATTACAATATTCCTGCCTGAATGCTTACTATTTCAAAAACAATTTTACTTGAATTAGTATGCATGCTAGTCACAGTATTACTGTAATTAGCTTTTTTTATTTCAGAAAGGATATTTTCACTTATGTTTAAAAAAATTTATTGATACCTAAACAGTTCTACTGATGCCGGAAGAGTCCCCAATCTAAAATGCATGTATAAATACTCATACAATTTTTGCTTAAGCAAATATTTTTTTCACAGTCAGGCAACACTTAATCTAACCAACATTTACTCAGATCAATATATTTTAATTGAAACTAATGGCAGATAGCTTAAACCAACAGATTTTTCACTGAACTAAGTACATTAAATCAATAAATTGCTAAAAATTGCTATATCTTGTATAACAGGTATTTTTATTCTTAGCTAAATTCATTTTACTGAAACATATGCATATTAACAGTAATCATAATACTGATATTTAGACACTGTTGATGGCATCAGTACATTTAGAAGACTCTAGGCAAATTTACACAAAGATGCAATATAACACAAACAGCCAATTTGGTGAAAGTGAGGAAAAAGAGGGGTTGATTCATTCTTGCTGCTACAAACTGTTCCTCTGATCTTGGGTAAAGTACCTAGAGGACTAACTTGAGAGTTGAGAGTTGGGGCTGTTCAGCCTGGAGAAGAGAAGGCTCTGGGGAGACCTTATAGCAGCCTTCCAGTACCTAAAGGGGACCTACAGGAAAGATGGAGTCAGGCTTTTTACCAGGGCCTGTAGTGACAGGACAAGGGGCAACGGTTGTAAACTGAAAGAGGGTAGATGTAGATTAGATATTAGGAAGAAATTCTTTACTCTGAGGGCGATGAGACACTGGACCAGGCTGCCCAGGGAAGTTGTCGAGGCCCCAACTCTGGAAGTATTCAAGGCCAGGCTGGATGGGGCTTTGAGCAACCTGGTGTAGTTGAAGGTAACCCTGCCCATGGCGGCGGGGTTGGAACTAGATGATTTTTAAGGTGCTTTCCAACTCTAACCATTCTGTGATTCTAATTTAGACAAGGACTCCTCCCCGCTGACATCAGAAAGGTATGTGAGGTACCTCTCTGCTCAGTCATGCTCTCTGTGCAATCATCTGGTGGAGGTACATTGATTATTCTGGGATCTTGTCTGTCCACAGCTCAGGTTCTTGTAGGTGGAACAAGGACAACAGTGCTTGTCCAAAACTTATCGTCTTTGGCTGTGAGCTTCTGGGCTGGGGACTGTGCCTGGCTACCTACTGAGACAACACATCACACCAGGGCCTCAGTTGCAGCTATTATAATGGCAAGGTGATTGTAAATACAGAATTGGAAGAATTGATGGCTTAA
>NW_009648963.1:4151548-4214935 GCF_000708025.1 Charadrius vociferus | reverse complement strand
AGAGCAGAGACACCACTGTGCGTAGGAGCTACAGCACAAAGACAAGTGGGTGGGGTGGAGGCTGGCATATGGTCATCTGTTTTGGTATTCAGTCACAATTACAGCATAATTAGCCTACTAATTGCATGCCCAAGTTTAGTTGATGAATTTGTATGTGTAATTATGGCTTATTTAAATGCACTGTGTTTGCAATGCTCCCCTCTGTTTCCATGTGACAGAGACATTTTCTTTCTCCCCTCCCCTTATGTTGATTGCACATGCAGAAATGTAAAAGGTGACCACAACCCATACAGACAAGTGTGTCAGACCATTGCAAAAACAGCAGCCAAACTGTAACTATCAGTCCTGCAAACAGATCTAAGGGAGTTCCTGGCTTTGGGTCCAGCTGTGATGGCTTCAATGAAATCTGTGCAGTGCCAAGGGCCACCCTTGCTTACAGAACCACATTAAGGGGTGCAGACCTGCTGCTGGCATATCACCTGTTGGAAATAGCCTTTCAAAAAGCAGCTTCCATCTTCTGCAAAGGCATTTTTCCAGTTCCACATGAAGGAACTTTTGCAGCAGCCCCAATAACTTTGCAAAACTGTTCCCTGATCTTTATCAAAAAAGAAAAGAGTGAGCATAAGCCACTAAAGCAATGTCATTTCTTAAGCAGGAGCAATGTCTTTCTTACAGTCTACAGAAAAAATGCTGCTTCCTTTTCTTCCACTTAGTTTCCCGGTATCCAGCTGAGAAGCATGAGCTAAGCACTAAGGAAAGGATTTATCCTTTAAGAAGAATCTCAGATGATGCTTTAAAGTAAAGTGAAGCTTTGTTTTAATTTGATAAACCTTAAAAAAAACGCTCTTTCAAGTTCTGAAGTGGTTGCCAGGACTTTCTGTCCCATGAGATGGTAAGGTGGCAGCCACATGACATATGGGCAGGATTTTATGAATCCTGCAAGAGGTTAGAGAGTCTGTTTCACTTTCAGAGAGATGCCACTGTATTTATAAGATGGTCTGTACCAAGGGAGAATAAAGCTGAAACATGTAGCCTTTACATTCTGTAATAGTTTGCTTTAATTAAAATTAGACACGTTCCTAAGCAGAACTCCAGATCAGAACATACTCTCTTCAAACTTTGGGGAAAACCAGATAATTTTTAAATTTTTTTCTTTTCTTTTTGGTCTAGCTTCCTTTAAAAATAAAAAATTGATTGGACAAAAGCTTGAAGCTGACAACTGGGGAGCTATAGACTCAAAGTTCCTTGTAAACTAAGTAGATGGGCCATACTATTTCATTTTCTATGTATCTGTTCCACATGATTTATGATTCCCACAGACCAAGATCTGAAAATTCAGGCCAAAATGCTGAAATGAAGAGCAGAGGAGATAAACAACATTGACATTTCAGAGCAAAACCCTTTCAAGCTTGGTTATCCCTGTTGTTAAGGAACCTACTGATGTAAGGGAAACTTTTGGAATGGAAGAACAAACAAAAATGTACCTTTTTGGAGGAGCATGAAGCTGATGATTTTTTTGAGAAATATATTTGATATCTTAGTTCTGTTCTTGGGTCAGCAGAGATCTGAAAGGTTATTAACTGGAGAAAGAGAAGAAGAAAAAAAAACCAAAAAGGCACCCCAAACCCAACCAAATAAATCTCAAACCAAAACCAACCTTTCCCAGATTTCCAGATTTCGTAGGATATCACAGTTTCAGATTTTCATCTGAATATGGTTGGCTCCACTGTATTTCTGTTGCCAGCAGTGCTTCAAATCTGAGAAAACATGTCTTCTCATCCAAATACTGTGAAATAGATGAAAGTATGTGAACCAGGAGGCCATCTAGCCTCTCCTGTTACACTGTTTAGATTTCTGCACACTTTGGAGTCCTCATTATTTAGCCAGATCTTAGACGGTAACCTTTAAATAAGTAGCAATATCTATTTAACAAACAGGTTCCTGCACAACTTAACAGTCAAGTGCCATTACCCATTTAACAAGTACGTTAATTGAGATGTTGCACACAGTACAATCCCCTTGTATGTTCAATTAAATCCTCACAACTTGCCCAGACTTGCTGCCCTTCAAATACTTGTATAGAGATTTAGAAAAGGTAGTATATTTAGCAAAAAGGTGAAAGGGAGGGGGAGATGACAAGTCTCTTTCTAGATAGCCTTTGTAAAATGCTTATTATGCTGGACATTTTTATACATTACATTGTATAGGACATGTTGTCAATCTGAGCATGTGGACATCTCATTCATGGACATGAAATTTGTAATTGTGTCAGTTGTAGTAGTTAATTACAGCAGTGTCATGTGGATATTTGTACAAAGCCTTGAGATATAAAATATAATTGCAGACTTCATTAGTTATTACTAATAGATTAGGAGTACTCTGGTTGATCTGATTGCGTGGGATTTCATGGTACCTTGTATTTTTACAGCAGGCTGTAAGATACAATGTCACAACCCCACATAAAATGTTTTCTGTCTTGTTGGTTGGTCTGAAACAAGGATTTAAAAGAGAAAAGGCTTGCTAGCACAAAGCATCAGCACTTTTTAATTACACTGTTTTGTGGTACAAGGTGGGCCGGTGAGATGACCTACAGAAGGAAGTCAGCACTTTTTGAGTGAGTACCAGCATATTTTTACGTTTGCTTCCTTCAGCCTTCTATTCTCTTTCAAATGGATCAAGTTCCCTTTCTTTGGATCTTTAGCTTTGTCCATTAGTACATCCCCAAAGAGTATTTTGTCAAACTAGGCAAAACACTTTGAAGACGATTTGAAGTTCTTTCGAGAGTTATAGCCAATGCTTTGTTTATGTATAGAGATTATTTACTGAGTTAGCACTCCCAAAAGGCAAATCTGGGTAGATACCAGAAAAATGCTTCAGATAATTGCTACTTGGTTTGATCTCCTGGTATTTTGTGGTATTTTATGCTGTCTTAATGGCATCACCTGAGATTCTTTGGGCACAAAATGTTTTAAACTCTGGCTCATAATAAATTTTAAGGGAGCGATTTTCAAATTCCCATAGTAAGAAGCTCTGTTGAAAATGTTCTCATGTCCAGGTTGTTGTTCTTGACAACATAATAACAAATGACTACAAATCTTACATCCATAAGAAAGGCCGGGGAAAGAGATCATGATTATTGTAAGCCTAAATCCTGCAATGAAGAAGTGTTTCCATTTACTCTTTCCTTTTTTTTATATTTTGAAAATTAAAAGATTGTTTGGAAATATTTGCTTGGAAATATTTTCTTAGTTTATGTTCTCAGACATTTGCTAAGAATTGCTTCTCTCTCTAAATATTCCAGGCCTTTAAGAGCCTGGAAAAGAACTCTTGGTTAATATTCTCTGGTGCCTCTGTTTGATGGACACCTGTTAAAGGATATTTGTTGGTAAAGCTCTTTACTTTTTTTTGTCTTGGATTTATAAGACGTTGATGCAGACAAAACCACATTGGAAAGCTCAAAAGTCCAATAACAACTAACTCACTTTCATTAGGAGGAGATAAATATCAACCAAGAAAATGTCAACAGCCACAACTTCAATAGTTAAAAAATGCATAATTTTCATATGTTCATGACATGAAAATACTTTCAGCACCTGAAAGAGTCAAGAAAGCTTCAGGATATTTTGAGATCTGATACCAAAGAAGGCTAACTCCTCCTCTGAGATTTTTTACTAAGAACCATGCTGGGATAGCACATTAGACTATTTAGACACCAAACTGATGGTATCAATGATTTTTCATTACTCCACGCTCTACACGCCTCTTTTGGAACCAGTGCTGACCACACAGCTTGGTATAATTGAGAGGCTGAGCTCTATTTCCATTTGGTATTTTCCCTGCCGTTTCGATGGTAATATTCACATACAATAAACTGAGATAATAATACAAAACCTATATTGCTTTCAAAAACATCCTTTGCTGTCTAAATCCATTGTACTGCTTGGGAGCCAGTTAGTTAATTATTAAAACAATATCTAAAAATAATCAACTTCCAGAAAAATTGGCAAGCCAAATTCTGCTCTCATTCATCCCCGGGCAGCACCAGAATGTATGGGAGTGTATGAGAGTGTATTATAGAAAACAGTGTCAAATTATTACTTTTCAATAGTGGATAATTCATGTGTGGGTTGCATGAAATAGCCTGACTGCTTTACAGATAGCCATTACACTCCTTACCCTCTCTTTATCTTGTCCTTTACCTGCCAGCTTCAAGCACAGTATTTGCTGTGGGAAGACCTAGCTATCCTTGCAAGACCTCTTTCATCTCTCATTGCAAATAGGATCTGGCAAAGAAGGAGTACCACATTATTTTAAGACAAAGACAACTGTCACATTATTTCCCCAGTGGCCAATCACCCTGCAGGGGACAACTTCATCTATATTGTACCTGCTTAACATACTTCATTAACTCTGTCAATTACCAGCTACCTCAGCACCTTTTCTGTTGGCATTACACAATTTATTCTTCCCGTGTCCCAAACAGTACCATCTTAGAAGCCCCCTTTGTAATGTATGTAAGGAGATATTAATCTTAAAAATGTATATTAGGAACAATTAAAATAGATTTTCAAGATGGTTTATGGCTTGTTTTTCAATGGTGTTCAGCACCTACTACTATCATTGAATCTTGAATATATGGGAGAGCTCCTTCTAAAAAAGCAGACGTATGTCTATTAGAGGTGACTATACTTTTCTTTGACAGACTTCCCAAAAAAGTTCTCGCTGCCAAGTATAGCAGCTAACTTTTCTCATTTAACAAACTCTTTTAAGCTAAACTTTAAAGCGAAATAAACAGAAATTTAACTTTAGTCACTTCATCGAGGCTTGCTAGGCTAGAAGCTAAGGAGGGTTTTTAGCCATGGCTCCTTCTACAGGAGATGGAGAGAGACTTGCGCTTCCAAAGGGAAATTCAGTCTATCTGAGCCAACCTATACCCACTGACTGCGTGAGACTCTGGTCCTCAACACAAACCCTTAATTAAGTGGCTTTTCATTGAATGCAGCACTTAGAATATCCTTGTGAGAAGCACGACTTTTGGTTTGGAGAGCTCAAGAGAGGGGGGTTTCAGCTGGCTGCAATGGCCAGCGGAAAGGTGGGGTTGGGTGAAGAGCTAAAATTTGGGGGTGGAAGTAAGGTGATGTTAAGGTTGGCTCTCTAAACCCAGGAACAGGTATGGCAGAGGGAAAAGGGGACTTGAGAGACCCAGGGCAGCAAAGGTGCGAGGAGGTTCCAGAGAGAGGAGCTGTAAAACTAGGAAGAGCATTTGGTTGAGCTGGCACTTGCCAGTGTATATAATTGTCTACTTGAATATTAAGCTCTGCTTGTGCTAATTGGCTTCAACGACTGAGCCCAGATCACAGGAGAAAGGAGCTTGTCGGCGGCGTGGGGACAACGATGGGTATAAAGGGCCCCACACAACTGTATGCTTTTCCCCACCCTTGCTGTGAGGAAAGAACAGGTTTACTGGATTGCTCCCTGCTTCTCTCCATGGTCCCCATCGCCCCCCCCCCACCCGCTCTTTTTTTTTTTCCTGTCTGGAATATGACAGACTTCTTCAAAGGACACTTTTGAAACTAAGAAAACCTGTATTTTCACAAAAAAAAATCAAACAGTAAATGACCTAATGCCTGTTACAAAGACACCTGATTAAAGCAAATTCAACATACAGTTTAGAACAGACTAGCATCAAACGTTCTGAAAGAGAACAGATGAACCAAGAAAATTGAAAGTCAATAGAAATCATAAATACCTCCTGATTACACGGAGTTTTTCCAGTCAGTTTTCAAAAGGAGCAAGGAACATCTCATCTCTCTGCCCCTGCTCTAATTAGGTTGAAAGGCAAATCCTTCAAAAAAGGGAGACATGGCTTGAGGTTACCCACTGCACTTGTGGAGTCTGTTGTGAAGTTGCAGAGTGAATGTTTCTTCCAACTGAATATTTTGCTGCTTCTCCTTTTCTCCTCATGAGTGCTTTTCCCTACCCCAATCTGTATTTTTCCTCCAACCGTAGCTGCTGCATACTTCTGCAGGTATCGATCAGGGTAGTCTCTCTGATCAGTTGGAGAGCAAATGACATTACCTGTAATCTCTTTCCATGCTATGGCATTGTAAAATATGAGGTTTCAGTACATCAGTTACCTTTAAAATACCATAACTGTCTATTAAGAAACAGCAGATACCTATTGCCATATGCTACATTTGTACCTTCAGTATCCTTCAAGACACCCCTGGGGGCACTATGGCATTCCAACTACAGTTGGAATGTGAGTACAGCCTAAATACATAAGGAAGAAGGGTTTCCACAGCAAGGATCGTCTCTGCTTTAAGTGAACATTTTTATCAACACATCCTTACTTAATACCGCTGTCTGGGCTAAGATTCCTTTTACTATTAGCAGGACAATCATTTAAAGTGAACTGTCTAATTGCAGTAAAAATAATAGCTTGTGGTTCTCTGATGTGCCCATAACTTGAATTTTTTAACTAATCTGGGGGGGGTTAGGGAGTTGCAATACACCAAACTACTTCTACTTCTGTAAAAGCTGTTTGTTCATAGCCAGGTGTAGTACTACTCTTTTTTTTCCTTTTCTTTTTTTTTTTTTCCCTCCCCTTAAATAAAAATGAACACTGTGCAAACACCGGCTGACTCCTTTTTAATCTGTCAGCACATTCTTTACATCTGTGCATAAACATTATTATCACAAACTCAGAGTGTTACTGCAAAAATTATCAGAGTCCTCAAAACGTACTCTCTGCAGCTTCTGTCAGAATACAACTTTAATGCGTTAATGTGAAAACAAGCAAGCTTTAGGAGGGAAAAAATAGGCTTTTCATTTACACAGAAGGTTACCCAGTGTTTCCTTCACTATCATGTGTATGCACGGGGTAAACTTTTTGTATTTAGTACAGTATTGTCTGCTGACATATAGTTGGCCTTGATAACGTTTCCTATTGTGTTCACTTAAAATATTAACCATTGATGAAAAGATAGTCTGAGGGAGAAGGATATGGGACATGGCATATCTTCAGAGATTTTTAAAGATTACCTTTTGAGAATGGAACCTCTAGCCAAGTATTTGTGTGTCTGCCTGTAGGAAAAAAATACAGTCATCTTTTTCATGTTTATAGGGATGACCTTTTATGTTATAGTATAATGCTTTGAAGCACAGTTATTTTTAATTGCTTTATATGCCTATTGAGACCATTATGCATGTCACTTTGTTATATACAGCACCGAGTCACATATGTTTGGTCAATGAATCTTTTGGTGCCTTGATATTTATGTTAAAATCTGAGCAGGAGTTGTGGAAACATTGTGTTCTAGATTTTGCTGTTGGTGTTCTTTTTTGTTGTTCAGGTTTTTTTACTGTCACTCTAGCTATATACCTAATGAGGTGACAGAAAGAATTAAAAATGACAGATTGTTTTGGCTGCAGTGGGGCTGTCTGAGCTGTATTTTCCTATAATACAGCTCAATAAACCCAGCTTGTGGAAAGCCCTCTGCACGTGATTCATTGCTGCAGCAAGGGTCCTGCTGGGGGCTTAGAGATGAGCGGGCGGTGGGTTTGGGTGTCGGGCAGCGGGGGCTGCTGTCAGCCGGGTGCCAGCACCGCTCCGGGGACGCACGGGGCTGTCCCGGCCACACAGCTCTGCTCCTGAAAGCATCTCATCAGAAGTTGTGCGGGTTGGCTAACGCACACGTATTTCTGTCCAAACACCTTGTAAAACGAGAGCTTCCAGTCCATAATGCTTGGGGAAGTGTGGCAGCACCTTCTGCGGGCAGTCCCTCCGAGCCCGGAGGCGGTGGAGATGCGGTGGTGTGAAACAGCCGTTTTGGGGGTTCGAGGCAGCCCCCGCGTCTGCAGTCATAAACGCCTCAGCATCCACGTGCTGTTTTGCTGCCGTGGTCTGGTGGAACAATAAAACGTACCGAAGAGATTCCTCAGGACAGAATGGTTAACTACAGGTGTTAGACTGATAGCTGGTATAATTAAGAAAAAAGATCTGTCATTTCACAGACTGTGCAGAATAAATTCTAGATATCCGTGCGTAATCTTTCAAAGTGCCTTTATCTCCAGAGCCAGCCAGGGTGACCACAGAATACCCTGAACCCAATTATGTACTTTCTGATTATCATATTTTTATTTCTCAAGACACGGGGCTAATAAGAAAGATCAAAAAATGTTTGAACCAGAGTAATTTCAAATGTCAAGAACTAGTTATTCTTACAACAAGCTCCCAGGTCTTGACAATGTAAGCTGTTCTCTGTTTGGTTTCATTCCTCTCGGGGAGTGGAAACGAGGGACTAGGGGATTTAAAGTGACTTTGTACTGTGGAATCAACACATGCTTTTGAGACCTGCGTTTGACACCAACTTTGGGGTGGTTTGTTTTTTCTCCCTTTTTTTTTTATTTTTGGAGTAGGAGGTATGTGTGTGCGCGTTTTTTTTTTTTTTCCTTTTTTTTATCTCTCCTTTTTTTTTTTGTTTTTTTCAGAGAGGAAGCTGCAGAGGAATTGCAGCCTATCACCGTCAGGGAGTTTCTGTTCAGTTCTTTGGATCAGAAGAACTTAATCAGGTAAGAGTCTGCAGGAAGGAAGAATCCAAAAGACAAAATCCACATCAGGAGTTTACTTTAGCAGGAAAAGTAATTTTGCCAACAATATGAGCAATAAAAAGGGGATGGCAAAGAGGTGGGTTCCTCAGCAGTATGAAATAAAACAAATTTCTGTTTTCCAAATTACTATTTGAAAAAGGATTCAGAGGGTACCTGTTTTTATTCTCTTTACAGTTTCTCATGTTCAAGGGGCAGTATACGCTATGGATGTTAAGGCAAACCATGTGGTTCCCCCCAGACGATGTTCCGCACGTATTATTTCCTACACGGGAGGAAACAGCTTGAGCCTGAAGGTCTCACAAGGCTTAAAGGCTGCTGCTGTGGTCTGCTTTCTTGAGATGCTGAGCAGCCATAAATACAGATGAAGCTGGGGGAGCCATACGTATTAATGCTATGTCTTCAGAGAGGGAGGTGGTTCAGTTCTTCATTCTCCAACTGGCTCATCAAGGGAAGAGCCGGGAAGGTGCTGAGTGCTCCACCCTCCCAACCAGGGGCAAAGTACTGCCCGTGTCAGCAAGAGGAAGGAGCTAATTAGAAGTAAAAACTCTGTAATGAGAATGGTAGCCTTGCTCCCATTAGGACCTCAGTGAAAAGGAGAAAGTGAGAATAATTTCGTTTGGATCTAGTCCCTAGGCTGGCAATTGCACTTGCTAGTTATTTGGGTCTTGGACAAACTCACCAATTCTCAAAAGTGAAAACGAAGATGGAAAAATACTGCAAGTAATCATGCAAAGTAGAATTCTGAGGGTAGCTTCAAGAGAACAAAACAAAACTGTTTTCACCGAGATCAATCATGTTAGTTTTCTGTTGTTTTTTTTTAGTCCTAATTATCAGTGCCAAGCAGGAATCACAGATTAGACACTATTGAAGCTATTTTTAAGTTTAGCTTATTGAAACCTGTTCTTTTCAATGAAACTGCTCAGAACAAACTTAGCTTTTAGATTCTCCGCTATATTGCTCATAGTATCCTGAAAGGGAAGGAGCAGATGCGGATAATTCCTCCCGGGACCAAGATCATTGCAAGGAGTTCAGAGACTCACATGCACACATTAAATTAGTCAAGCATTTGAAGGTGGGGTGGAGGGGATCTGTTTCTTGATTATGCAAAAAATTTGCTGCTCAGGGGTTTTTCCCAAAACTCTTTGGATTTGGGAGTCCTTTTCTCATTGTGAGGGGATGACAGGCTAAAGGTTCCTTCTGCTCTAATGTCATTTGAAACTGCGTATGATTTTAGGGAATTACATCCCTGGGCATTTAGATTAAAGTTTCATCAAGAACAGCAAATGCTGCATCAGGTTGAGGAGGGATTTTGGACTGTGCCCCCTGGCAAGGTGGCATCCCAGGTAAAATTTTTCATGACAGCTGACCATGGTCTGTCTATCAGGCAGATTTTTGTGGGAGGGAGAAATAGAAGGATCAGAAAAAGAGGGACTTATTATTTGAAGGTTATTTGTTTTAATCTCAATTTAGCTTACCCTAAGTTTAATAAGAAGGGCCTGGGAAAGAAAAGATGTTAGAAGGGGAGAAGAGGCAGACAGAAAAATGTGCTAACACATGTTGCAGAAGAGCAGCAAATATGAAGATGGAAACTAGACCTGACGGAAAATAAAAGGTAGCATGGCAAGTTGAGAAATGGTACAAAATAGGATACAAGGAAGATAGATAGAAAAAAACCTCACTGAATTACCAGAAAAAAAATCTGAATTACCAGAAATTTTACATGCTTCTATGTACACCTATGTGTGTATATGTTAATCTCTTCACATTCATAAAATGCCCACATTTGTCTCAAAAAATGCAAATAGACACTTTTAAGAAGCTACAGTAAACTAAGTACCAACCATCTGTGCTTGTGCTCTAAGAGAATAAATCTTTGTCTCTGTTACAATTATGATGGACAAATAAAAGTGGATCTGTAGAATGGACCAGTGCGTAATGAAGACCCGTTGACAGCATTATATGCATTTCAGGAAGTTCTGCTCAAGAAAAGTTGTAGTCTAGCCCTGTGGGCTGAATGGCCATTCCCAGCTGAAGGTGTGATATGTGCTTACAGGGTATATTTCCCTCTTTAGCTTGTTACAAAGCGAGCTGGTTTGAGTGACCCAGGTCTGTTGAACATTGTAAACCGGTAAGACACAGTAAGTGAGAATGATAGGAAGATGCAAATGCTAATGTAGGCTTTCTGCAAGAAGTTAAATAAACATTCTGTATCCTTTCCATGGTACAGCTTGTATAAGTAAGTTGTCAGTAAGCCCCAAATCCAATGGTTTTGCACAATATTGCAGTTATTTTACGTCACATCTTGAAACTTATTCAAGATCTACATTATGCTTGTATAGCAAACTACAACTCCAAAAGGTTTGTGCATTATTAATGAGATAGTGGAAGTGCTCTAGAATCAGCTTTCATCTAAATAAAGGTGACGATGTTTATCTGTACCCTTTGTATTCGTTGTTGTCTTGAGTGCACAGTGCTTCCTGTTGGTATGTATGTTATTGATTTGCTGACTAATCTCTTTATCTGATCAGTATTGATTGTAACTCTCAGTCTATAACCTTTGGACATAGTGATATTGCGGATAAATAAAACACAGATGAAAAATAATTAACAAGTTCCAATACCGGCATTTCCTTTCTGGCAAATAGTTTAAGCAAGTCTTATATTTGACAACTAGAAGCAGTATTTTTAGAGAAAAGTGTAAATAGAAGATGAATATACAATCTTTAGTTCCTTAATATAAATTACTCAAGAAGAAATAGTAAGTTACCTTGGGGAAATCAACAGCTTCTTCAATTGGATTGCTTCTGTCACTGCATGGACACAGTCTTGTTTGATGTCCTCCTACCATTTGTCTTGTATGGAGTCTTTTATCTAAATCCAAAGCAATGCAGTCATCACTGCTGCAATTCAATAATGGCTCCACAGGAGCTGTCATCCACAGTTTGCTATTCATCTTGTAAAGCCTTTGAGTTTTCAAAGTATCCACTAAGGTTGGTATTTCAATGCTGTGGACAGATCACTTAAGGTTCCTTTGTATTTTGAAAACAGGTCTAAATTGAGGACGAGCAGATATTGAAATGCCCACCTTATTGTGCCTAGGTGCCAAAGGAGAGGATGGAAGTGTCAAAAGGTAATTAGATAATCAGACCCACCTCCCAGCTGAAAATGTGTGACTTTGTGGGTTTGAATGACGCTTTGACTCAATACTGGCACTGCCTGTGGGGAATGAGCCCCTTGAAACAAAGGGAAAAAAGACAAAGAGGTGGAAAAATATTAGAATTAGCCACCAGCAGCCCCAGGAAGTGAAAAATTATTATGTGATAACAACATGAAGTATAAGGCACAGAGAGAACTTATATCATTTCTATTGAAGTATAAGATGCCCCTTATTTCATTTGATATAGACTTAGAAAGCAGGGGTCATTTTGGACTTGAAGGTTAGTGGCAGTCCTGAAGGAATTCACATTTATCATGAGTTAAGAGCCTGGATAGAGGCAGCTGTTTAACAAGCTGCTGAGATTTAGAACAAGCTGCTGAGATTTGGGTGAGGGTTTTGAGGGGGTTGGTTTTGGGTTTGCTTTATTTTTTTTTCAGGTGCTATTTTACCTGGCCCAATACGAACAGGTATTTTATCTGTTAGCCTTTCGGTTGGTTGGTTGTTTTAAACAAAAGTGTAGCCATCTTTGGGCACTAATCTGGGGTAATTTAGTACAGAACAAGAGATGAAGTGTATTCTTTGAGAGTGAGAGTTAGCTTGGTTAAGGAAGCTGTTTTCTCACCTAAGCTCAGCTTTGGCCAGGATGATCACTTTATATATAGCCTTTACTTATGAGAAGTACCATGGTTTGTTTAGTTTACTCTACACACATTGGAGTTTTACCTGAAGAAAATAGTCTCCGTGGGAATACTTCACATTGAAAGTATTGAAGGAAGAAAGCTTCCTCTGTCAGAACCAATGCCACTTCCATCAGCATCAAATCCATCTTTATTGAAAAGCAAAGAAAAATATTTCACTTTTAAAAATTTCCTAAATCCAACCCTATGAATTTATGAGACTGCCTTAAATTCAGGGCTTTTCAGCACAACTACTATATGCGCCTTCCCCTGTTGCCTTTTTGGGGACAAGTAACATAAATCACTTGCCTCGTGGTTTCTCAGGCTACATGCTAGCGTTAAGTGGTCCGCATGAGCATGGGAACGCGGGTGTACAGAACAGTTTGCCTTGCCCCCGCCCTCTGGTGCATAAGAGGTGCAGATGGATGACTTGGAGGCAATGCCCTGAGCCGCTGACGAGTTCTGCCCTTGACAGTCCTAGTGCTGCCACAGAAACCTGCACACTGGTGCCAGCGTCCTGTATTGATCTGCAGAGGTCCTGGGAGGCTCTGTAGATGCAGCTGAGAGCGGGCAGGATTTCTCCACACAACCGAAATACAGCCCCGCTCTGCCTCTGTATTTTGCTGTCTCCCTTCCCTGAGCTAAATCGTACCAATTTCCCTGCCCAGAGCTCATTGCAGTGGCAGCGCTATGACTCACCTGGTAGTTTCTGAGACAGCCAGGCATTCCCCTCTAAATCTCTTCATCCCCTTCAGCCTATTTTTAAATGCTTGGCCTCTGTTCTTAAGTGCTGGTATTGAACAAAATGTAAATATAGTGCAACCTCCGGTTTTAACCTTGGCCTTGATCCGCCTCTTATTCTAGTTAAATGTAATAAAAAAGAAAGGTAACATAAAGATGTATATTCTTTTTTTTAAAGGTGTTTATAATTCTTTAAAATACATGAGTCAGCTAAGCATTTAAAAGTAAAATATAGATATAAAATTATTCAGACGGGGTGATATAATATAGAATTTAAATTGAGCATATTTTAGCAGCACTGGGAAACCTTACCCCAGAGCTAATAATGTAATAGATCTATCTCACCAACAACTTGGAACTTGCAACAGAGTTTTATCCACAAAGGAGAATTCTCTGGCCTACTTTATTAAATACCTTAGAGGACTTTGCCTGTAAGATTACATTTGAACAATGCAATTTATTAAAATCTCTGTTCTTATTTTTCCTACTGAAATTTTAGCCATTTCCTATGAAAAAAAAAGTGTATAAGCAAATGCAACAGGCTAAATAAACATAATTCAACAAATGTTTCATCAAACAGGTATATAGGGAAAACATCCTATAGCTTATTTTTCACCATTGTGTGTATAGTCTTATTGATGTGTCTGCCTCTTGCTATGGTGTATCAGGCAAGTGATGTTCCTGATTAAAAGTATTTTTTCAAATCTGAAGCAGAGCTGGGAATATAATTGAAAAGTTACCCATTAAAGACAGTTCCAATAAATAAAAAAGAAGTAAATTGAAACACTGTTGTTATTTCTTATAAATGGAAATAATTTCAATTTTATTTAACAAATCTTAATGTGCTGAGTGCAATTAAAAATCATTGCAAAAGGATACAGAAAAAGGTTGAAGAAACATCATCTTATAATTCACTTGGGATGGACATGCATATTTTGGTGACTGTTATTTAGCCATAGTTTACATTAACATACCACTGTTAGAGGTGTAAGCATCTAGATCTATTTACTAAATAGGATTTTACATGAAATAAAAATAACAGAACTCAACATAGTGGTGTTAATTAATAGGAATATCTGAAATTTCTGCTTAGATTCAGTTATGTATTCCAGCATTTACCTTGGAGTTTTTATATAATTCTGTTTGATCTGAGAATTTAAGTTCATTCCATTTAGTTGGAGATGTTAGATATTCAACAATAATAATCACTGCTTTTAAATTAGGCCATTTATGTAAGCAGTAGGGTGCAGAGCTGGCAAGTAACTCTGGGCACCATTTTTCCAAAGGGATGTTAAGAATATCACAAAACCACTTTATTTCTGGACACTTGCCCTTCTCAGGTGCTGCCTACCTGCCAAGTTCGAGAAAAGCAAATTGACACGTGAAAAAGGTAGAAGTCTAACCCTGGAGAATGAAAGCAGGAAATTCATACCACTCATTAGGCAATGCCAAAATCCAGATGCAGGCAACTAAACTGTCACAACAAAAATATCTAATTAACCTGTAATTCATTCGCTGTGTATGGAGAGGTGTTAATGCAATAAAGGACTCTACCACGAAAAAGAAATGAAACACGAAATTTCCATGAGCCTATTGTCATAGGCAATCCAATTTAGAAAGAGAGAGGAAGGTATTCGCTCTGACATTAATAACGTTCATTAACCAGTAGCTGATGGGGGAAAAAAACCCAAAATGAACAAACAAAAACCCAAACCAAAGCAAAACAAACCATCTGGGAACTCAAGATGTGAAGAGATGATTGAAGACAAGTGGGTGTGTTTGTGTGCATGTGTGCGGGCAGTGGGTTCAGAGACGTGGGATCAGTTACGAGGTGGGAAGGCATACAGTCAGTAAGTGAGCGTAGCTTAGAAGCCCACATAAATGGCTATCCCAAAGTAAGCCAGGGAAGAATACCTAACTTGGAAATAATTAAAAAATGCTGGAATTCCTTGTCCATATTAGGTGGTAAAGAGAACTATTAAGAATATAAGATTACAAAACTACGTAGTCAAATATCATTAAGTGAGAAACTATAGGAGAGATAGAGAACTCAAGACAAAACGTAAGGACATTTTACTCTGATTGGGAAACACTTCCTAGCCCGGCGGCTGCTAGACAGATAAAAAAAACAGGTCAACAGGTACAGACGGGGTGTGGGGGTGTGTGTGGGTGTGTGTGTGTGTGCACAGGTGTTTCAGAGGTGTTTAACTAGAACCTTGAAGAGGGCTGTTGATGTGACCCCTCCCACGACCAAGGGCTGTTGGGATGTGCCCGCAGAAGGAACCTGCCCTCCGGGCTGGAAGGCACTGCCAAGGAAATGTTATGGGCAGCTGCTTCAGATGAGGAAAGAATGAAACTACAGTCTGGGGGCTTTGGAAAGAAAAATGTGAATTTCCTGATACATAACTCAGAATACTTCACAAGCATAACCTCAAACCAAAAGGAAGGTATTCATGAAATAGAAAATAATTTGGACACCTTACATTAAGTTTGGAATCAAATTATTTTTTTTTTACACAGTTTTACAGAGGAAAGGCTTTAGCATTATTGGAACACTTAATATTTTCAATGTGTTTTACTCAAGAATATAATGAAAAATATTTAAAAAATCATGTGATTTACATTTTACGTTACTGAGAATGCAGTTTTAACATGGGAGGAAATGAAAGAGATCTAAAGCAGTCTGTATAAAAAAACAAACCAAACCAAACCAACAACAAATGTGCCCACTCTGCAGCTAGGCTACTGTATTTTAATCTTTGGTAAAACTTAAATACAAAGCAAATGTCCAAAACTGTACATTTGGTGGGGATTTCCGTGACCTGTTAATACAGTTGTACATTAAAAGGTTTGAAATGGGTCCTCTGTTTTATCACAAGCTGCTTTGCATTGGAATAATCCTTGTTTAGGTGTAGTACTGGTCTATAGGACTGTTCCCATCCTAATCATTTCTGGGGACTCTCAAAGGAACACTCCCCCCAGCTGAGAGGGTGCAGAGCTGTAGCAGGAGTCAATGAACTGTGGTGGCAGCTCTGAGGCCAGACACTGTGTCCCATATGTCTTCTCCTTTGCAGTATCTGAAAACCCACACACAAATAGGAGGGAAAGGTAAAAACCACCCCCTCAACAATACTGCATTTGCATGTCTTGGATTAGATGACTAAATATGTTTTCTCCTTACATTTATTATTTCTACAATTAATGTCTTCCTTGTCTTTATTAGGTCAGTAGAGTTATACAATTTAAACTTGGAGCAAGACACTGTTTTAAAATAATATCCCAGCATAATGAAATGGGATGGTTTAATAGCCTACAGTTTAACACGGGAGCACATGCACTTATTCACACACATACAAAATCAACGTACATGCAATCGTAATTATTTTGTAACCATGTTTTACTCTCTCTCTCTTCTCTCTGTCTTTTCAGTGTCACGTTGTCCAAACCAGGGACATCCTTGCCCCCTTCAGAAATGAAACTCGGGTTTCATATTCTCATGGGTCCCAAAGCTAGAATGTGCTTTTTGCTTTTGGCGCTACCTCTGTGCACAGGGGCGTATTGAAATAACCGGGACTCCTGCAGTCAACAGCACCGTCAGGCCCTGGGGTGACTCTTTCCATCGCTCCTTTCTCTGTATCACTGGCAGTACAACACTACTATCTCCTCTTGGCCTCAGTGCCATGTGAAAAAGGTCAGAGACACTTAATATTTCAGGTCTTGATGGAGCATCCTGTCTCTGGACTGCACCTTAACTGGGATGCAGGCTGAAAGCAGTCCCTTTACACAGTGTCTTCCTCTGCTGCAGTGTTTGCTGCCTGATTTCTTGTTCCTGGACCATTTTTCCCTGTGACCTACAGCCACCTGCAAGAAGGGTCTATCTGGAAAGACTTGCAGGACTTTGCCATTGCGTCCCGAAACTGCACAAAAGCCAAACAAAATATTCACAAAATATTAATGAATTGTATTGTTTGGATATATGGTACTCATCGCATTGTCTGATTCTGGCCATCATCAGAGGCTGGAAAACAGACATGAAATAAAGACTGGGATGGTTAATCTCCTGATGTTACATCTCCAGATGCTGAGAAGACACAGGAGTGCAAAAATGCCTCATTTGTGCAACAGCACTCGATTTATAAAAACTG
Source organism: Charadrius vociferus (assembly GCF_000708025.1). NCBI lineage: Eukaryota > Metazoa > Chordata > Aves > Charadriiformes > Charadriidae > Charadrius > Charadrius vociferus. The sequence continues at coordinate 4,197,602 of NW_009648963.1, read as the reverse complement.
AGTATAATCTAGAGGTTCTGTGACGCACAATGCCACAGAAGCAGAAAAGCCTCAAGAGTTACTGGTTTTCTAATGGATGCCATAGAGGCAAGATTTCAGATCACTTCCACATGCCCTAAAATGCCAGTGACATCACTGGTGACACTAGCAGTTTCCCACTGCCCTTGTCCAAGGCTTCCATTGCGTGTACAGCTGCGCAGATCCAGGCTGACGCTTGGGCTTTATCATAGCGTACAATACACACACATTCCCTCTCAGCCCCAGCTGTAATATTTACACAACAGATTGGATTAGAACATTTGCAGAGAGCCTGTTATGAATACCTCTTCAGACAATTTTTGTGGGAAAAATTTTGTTTGCTGACTAGCTGGATAATAGCCCTCAGTTCAGTATTTTTGGGTGAGGATATTCAGAGACTGAAAAGGGTTGGGGTGGGAGGTGTGTGTTTAATTCATATACGTATACGAGATGTCTACATAGTGGAATATTCCTTCCACTCTCTTAAGAGCCAAGGCAGAAGCCAGCTCCAGGGCAGGAGCTGCGTAACTGCGCTAGCACAGTGCTGAGCCTGAGACAAAAGGTCCTGCTAAGGATGTTGTAAGGTAATGAATGCAGACCTTATCCTTCTGGATTTAAAACATCACTTTTTAAATAATACAAGCCAAAGTAGAAAGTGAAAATGATAGACCTGCCCTTCAATCATGTTGTAAATTTTATACATGACTGAACTTGGAACTTCCTTCTATTTCTTGCCAGTGTTGTTTCTTGCCTCTTAAAGGTCTGCTCCTAGTCTCAGGTCTCACACTTAATTGTTTGCAATAATAATTAGAATGTAAAATCCTCGTCTTCCTGTGTGTTCATGAAGCCAGGAACACCTCTGATCACAGCAAACTCCTACAAAAGGATAATTATGTTTTTAAGGAAATGGATAAAGGAAAAAACCTACTCCCAGGATGAAACCTTGTGCAGTCTTGAGTAAAAGATAAATTGGGGGTTAATATCAGGGGAAATAATGTTAGATTTTAACGAGGCTGGTGAAGCACAAAGTTTAATCCAGGAAGCCTACATGTACAAAAAAACAAAACCAAAACCAAATACACAGGACCTGGGTCCTGATTTGTTGCCAGGGTGAAATTCACCTCTGTGCAGTGTCCTGCCCAAAGCCTCTACAAATCCCTTCTTTCAAAAGCTTCCACAAGATCCAAGCAGTGCCCAACCTTTATGTTTTCCTTATGCACATCTCTGTGAGCAAACTATGGAGGTTTGCGGTTGGCTTGAGTGGCAGCAGAACAGTGACATTTTTTAAACGTTTTTCTTTTTCTTTTTCCTTCCATGTCTCTGTAAAACGTAGCAACTGGTTCAAATCCTCTTCCTTTTTCTGTCCTCATACAGATTGTGCAGGGGAACCATACTGAGAATCATGTTACCGGCACACAGAAAATTAAAAAATACTTGAGGTGCTTTCTGGGAATTTATTTTAGCTATCAGACAGCTTTAGGTTATTTGATCAACTACACCTGAATCTTGTCTTGATGTGAAAATTTAAACAAATATTTTTGTCAGCAGAGAAGAATGCCTCCAGTAATAAAAGGCATGTTTGATGCATGCTTCTGACTCTTTTCCTCTATGCTCCAATTTTTTGTGTCAGATCCACACAGCCAGAAGATCTGGATATCCTTTCTTCAGATTTGCAGCTAGCTGCAGTGTGTAAAATAATGCCATGCCAAGATTATCTGTGCTGAAGATATGGTATGATGAAAGCTGGTTCTGTAAAAAGATTTCTTAGGAAATGGCGCTCAGCAAACTTTAACAGATCTCTTCAACAGCAGAGTGTGCTGAGTTTTTGTCCTCCCTCCCATAACGTGGCTAACGTTAACTGCCTGAGTGTTAATTTTAGTTTCTTTTCTTCTCTTTCATCAACTGAATGTCAAGATGATGTCTATATTTCATGCACATAAAGCAAATGGGGAAACTTTCTCTGTGGATACCTTTTCTGCTTTTTAATAAATTCTTTCTTTTGCCTGAAGAGAATTAGAAGGTGGCTTTTGACCTCCATTAATTTTTTTAATTTAATAGTTCTCTGCATGCATTAATAAATATTATTAACCATACTTTGTACTGCAGCATTTCCATTTCCTCTTCCTCCAGTGCCTTCTCATTTGCTGCAGCAGGTGCCCAGTTAAGAACAGGTTAGGAAAAGCAGAGGGAATAAATAGAGGAAATCTGGGCCCATATCCCACCTCTTCCCCAAACACAGACAGGGAGTCTTAGCATGGCTCCATCTACCAGGCTACTTTATAACCAACTGCTTCTCAAAGCAAAGCTCTCATTATAAACTAAGGGTTATTTGATAGCTTTCTGAAGGCAAATAACACCACTTAAAATCCTGCAAGTTAAAAACGATCAGAAGTGTTTTCTGACTGCAGTATCCTGAGAAGCTATTGCGTGTGCAGCTTTTCAGCCAGACTGCGCTCGCTTCATTCACCTTGGTTTCTGCAGGGTTGTTCTAGAGCCAGGTAAATCCCCTTTAGAGTAGCATCCTCCAAATCCTGCCTTCCATATCACAGGTCTTTCAGCAGATCTTCCAGTTTGCCCAAATAATAAGTAATTCAGCTCCAAAGGAAGAGAGTCTAATCTTATAGAATATCCTGAAGTCAAGTTGCTGTTGCCACCTCTGAACTTAAACTTAGACTCTGACTTAGAACCTTTCTAAGGGCTTCGTACAACATGCAGTGTATGCAAGCCCAGTAGCTCTCTGTTCATTTGCTACTAAGGCAAATATTTTTTTGTTTGTTTGTTAGAGATAGGAAAAAAGTGGCACCTATCCGGTAACATCAAGAGGCTATCCATCCACTTACAGGTCCTCTTGCTAAGCATTTATCATGCAGGAACAATTGACCCCTCTAGTGGAAGCAACACTGTACTGCAATCGTGCGTTTGTGGTTACTTGTAATTAGCAATGCAAATTGAGCCACAGGTTTTTTGCAAGACCCATGACATGGTAACTTGCACAGTGTCACAACAAGAAGCGATCTTTTCTCAAATGCCCTATTGTAAGTCTTCAAAATGAAAGCCTCCTTTTTTGGTGATGTCCAGAAAAGATAAAAGAAGAGGAAAAAATGTCAGCCCTCCTACTTATAACTTCCTTTGTGCTTCTCAAGGCACTGTGTCTATTTTGCAACTGTCTCCTTTCAGTGCATGTTCTTTTCTCTAGAGGCTGTATGAATATTGTACAATGCCAAGTGCAGCTATTGGCACTTCACAAAGAACCTGGAATAATAAGTAAAAAGGATATGCCCCTAACCATGCAAAAAGGCTAATGCTTCTTCTGGTATCATTTACATCAATGATTTTCATCTTTTTTTCTGCACGCAGATCCCTAAATATTTTCAAGTGGAGGTTGCTGTATGACAAATTTGAGCCCTTTGGCAACAAGCTTGCCTTTTTTAGTTAGCTTTTCTGAGCCCCTTAGAAGCAGTCTGTGGGTTGAAAATCCCTTATTTGCATTTTACCACAGAGATTGTTTGGATTCAGCTAGTTAATGACTGGGAAATAACTATGAAGTATTTAATGGAATTTAACAATAATAAAGGATAATTTTGCATGAAAGTTTTTACAAAGGTTATTGTCTGAGGTGATGGGTTCAGAGTACTTTTCCACAGAAGAAATGGAAAATATAGAAATGAATAGAATGAAGTAAGGAAGTGCAAATCACGTGCAGAGTGCACACACACCCTTGCCTGTTTTTCAAAAAGCTCTTTCATTCTGTTCCTTCCTGGAACTCCTCCTTTGTTTACCTGTCACCACCGGCTTTGTCCACATCCTTCAGCATTTGAACAACTGCCTCATGCCTCATTCTGTCTTCTTGCAACATCTTCTTTGGCATTTAGTAAAGCCAGAGACACTAACAGCACTAAAAAGGTAAAAGGGGAAAAAAAGAGGAGATAACTTTGCTTACACCAGAGAATCTTGCATCAACCCAAGCACGCACATCCTTCTCCAAAATGCAAAGCCCCAACTTAACTGCCCAGTAAAATAGTCCGTAGGTTTCCAAAGCAGTTTTGTTGGCTGGTTGAAGAGCACATCTTGATTGGGCATTTGTGCTTTTTTGGTCCTATTGGTGCTCCTTAAGACTGTAACATTTTTTAAAGTATATGGGATACGTCAAAAATGGGCAGTGAATCTAGTCTTATGACAAAACCTAGGTGTAACAAATTATTCCCTAAGAGTTGGAACTAAAGCCTGTTTAGTGCTTCAGAAAACACAAAATGAAGGCAGTCAATGCTCATTAAAGTGGCTGTCTCAGTCTTGTAACATGCAGTTTGTGTTTCCCTCCACTGACCTCAGAGTAGGACACGGTGAAGCTGGAGAAATCAGAGGCCCACAGAATTCTTAATTTTTATAGAATTCTATAAGCATAAAATGATCAATTAATCCATTATTTACCCCCAAATGCCTACAATCCTGTCAGGATGTAGGCTACTGGGGCACCACTTCAGGAGCAACAGCACATGTCAAGTCTGGCTCTATACACCGGAGCCTTCTCAAGGGGGAAAAGCTGGAAAAAGGGAATATTAAGGCCAGTTACTTGTCAAATTACCCTTAGAAAAATTTTGGGTTGCAGGACAATGAATGTGAAATAGGAATAAAGAGAATTTCTGAGTGACTTGAATACAGAAAAGGATGTGGTTTCATAAACAGATGAGTAAACATCTTGACAAGGGAACGGCACAAGTTCAGTGATCAAATGGGTTTGGTGCAACCCAGACTTCAGTGATCCATTTTGTTGCGTCTATCCCAGATATTTGAGAATGTGTGCTTTTTTTTTAAGAAGGGTGTTACAAAAAAATTAAAATCTCAATGGAGATTTATATTTTCATCCACTTAACTATTTATATTTCCCCATATTATTATGTCCTTAAGGTTTGTTTATGCCAGAGAATATACACATGAAAGATCTGTGATTTTCCCATTGACATTAAGGTCATTATGGTCTCCATAGAAATGTCTGTCACATACTATTTTTCTACAAATCACAACATGATAGACTGTAATGATGCCTTTTAAGATGTCATGGTATGTGATGTTAACAAGTATTTTGGGAAATCTAAATGCCAGTGTCATTGGCAGGATACTCCAGAAAAGCAACCCTATACTGTCAGAGGATTATGACTTTCTCTCTCTCTTTCCTTCTTTCTTTCTTTCTCTTTCTTTTCCTTTTCTTTCTCTTTCTTTTTCTTTCTTTCTTTCTTTCTTTCTTTCTTTCTTTCTTTCTCTCTTTCTTTCTCTCTTTCTTTCTTTCTTTCTTTCTTTCTCTCTTTCTTTCTTTCTTTCTTTCTTTCTCTCTTTCTTTCTTTCTTTCTTTCTTTCTCTCTTTCTTTCTTTCTTTCTTTCTTTCTCTCTTTCTTTCTTTCTTTCTTTCTTTCTTTCTTTCTTTCTTTCTTTCTTTCTTTCTTTCTTTCTTTCTTTCTTTCTTTCTCCCTTTTTCCCTTCCCCTCCCTTCCCTTCCCTTCCCTTCCCTTCCCTTCCCTTCCCTTCCCCTCTTTCCTTCTTCATTAAGTCGTAAACCTTAGGACTGCAGTTATCCCATATAACTTTTGTTCCTGCAGTAACATCTGCCAAAACAGAGCATTAATACTCACAGAAAATTTCAGTGCAAGGTGACTTCCCAGTACAGGTGCAGGTCTCTGATAGGGAACCCTTTAAACAAAGATCTGTAAGTGTGCGGCAAATCATATTATTTGGAAGAAAAATAGCAATAAATAGAAAAAGAGAGGGTTTAAAATATATTTGTCTGATACTGGCTACAATGTGAATTCCAGCCAGATGATTCATTGTCTCCATTTTTGCTTCTGTAATTCCCAAAACCACATCAAATATCTGAACACCACTGCATTCTGGTTTTATACACATAAAAGGGATTGCCTCTCTAAGGAATACTTTTTGTTTCAAGAAATCACAGTAAAGCTTAATATTAGTAGTTATTGAAACACTCCTGAATCCAGTCAAATCACAGAGCTAAAGAATTCAATGTCTTATCTATAAGAGATAGCTCTGAACTGTAACGACTGAATATATATTCTACAGCTGTCGAAAAAATATCCGACATCAGTCGAAGATCAAATTAGCGATAACATCAAATCTGTAACAGGAAATAAAAGAAATACAAATCCTTGAAGGGCAGGTGCAAATTGGATAAGCCCAAATCCTGTAAGACTAAGAGAATGCAAGAGGTATCCAAAGTCAAGAGCCAAAATGTAGGGTTCTGTATACCAGAAAAGTATTATATGTATCATAACCACACGTGAGACAGCATTACGCAGAAAGATTTGACTTCAGTGTGTAGTCAAAGAGTTGATGTATTTAAAAAAGGAAAGCAGGAAGAAATTCAAGCATAACACTAAATCAAACTTACAATAGTAGGAATATAGAAATTATAGATAGGGCAAGGTACTATTGTAAATCATGTACGTGAAAATGAAACTAGGAAATCCATCTGTTGTGGACAAATCAAAGCCAATGTTTGACATTACATGTAGCTGTAAATTTTAAGCATATGTGTCTACAATAGTGTTGCTTGTGTGTTTAGATGCAGCAAATTCATCTATAAATTGGAACAGTAAGCTAGAGAAGCCAGTAAGATAGAAGCCTGAAACTCAGAATAAAAATAAATCAGTTTTGTTAGCCTCTAACAGATTGAAATCCTGGCAGGGTAGAAGAAATGCAGGGGCCCTGCTGTGAGACCGAGGCAGGCTCCATAGATATCTGATGAAGGTAAATGCTAGTATACTAATGAACCATTTGTGCCTGAAGGACTGATTTGGAAAAGTTAAAGTTGTTTACTATGTTTAGCAGAGCTCTACAAAGCCTGAAAGGATTCTGCTGGCACAAGAAGGAGAACTCAGCGTCTTTACTCCATTCTTGTATTCATAAATCCATAACTGAAACTAAAACAAATTACATACCTGAAAAAGACTTTGTGAGCCTATTTGCCACTGGGTGGGAGGATCAGAGGTAGCTATATGTTGTTTTGGGCAGATGATAGTCTCATCTGTTCATGAGAACTTACAGTGCTGGCAACTCCAATGCCCCAATTTTATGAAACTTGGTTTCATAAAAAGTTTCAAAATTATCTAGAACATTTTATTTAGTACAAAAATTTATTTTAGAACTATTTGTTTTACAACATTTCTATCCTATCCTATCCTATCCTATCCTATCCTATCCTATCCTATCCTATCCTATCTTATCCTATCCTAACCTTTCTTATCCTATTCTATTCTAGATTCTAAACAAGTCATCAGCATGCTGGAAGTCCTTCCCCACTTGGTGCCATATAAATATAACAGTAATTTTTCTAGGCTTCCAGTCACTAGTGATAAAAGTATTGACTAGTACTGGACTGGGGACAAACCCTTGTGGAAGTATAACAGAAATATGGCAATTAAGCTGTTGAGAATTCCTTGGAAATATTAATCTTATCTAGATTCTGTGAATGCCTATATCACTGGAAATACCTAGAAGAACCACCTAACAAAGCTGAAGAACTGTTAAATCTACTGTCTTGTTGGCATCTCTCATAAGTATCTCTTCTGTTATGCTCAATGGGAGACTATTTTTTTTCCTGGTTTGCCTTTGAATACTCAGGTCCTTAAAGAATTCTATCTTGTTACACCTCATGCCCCTTACTAAGTACATTTCAGTTTGTTTCCATGCTCTTCTCATTTTGGGCCCTAAACTTGCCCTGCACTTCCATACTTACGCTTATTTTCTAATCTAAATTCTCTTTATGTAGATTAGGTTTGAAATCTCATGTTCAAATTTTTATTTCAGTCAAATCAGTGTCGTAGTGTGTTTGCTAGCTTTCCTCTGTATTTGTGCTGTAATATAATGTCTGAAGCATATGCTGGTTCTCTTTGAGCATCATTCCCCGAGGCCAGCATCGCTGGACACCTCACCATGTCTTTTTTGAAATCTATTGGTTTTATTCGTGTTATTCCACCTCAAGCATTTTAAACTCTACCATTCCATGATAATGATCATCTCAATCCTCTGTTGGGTAAAGGCATTTTCAGAAAGCTCATCAATCCCATTATTTTCCTATTCTTCCATGTGAAATATCGTCTCATCAAAGCTTTCCTGGACTTGCTGGACAGATTGTTTTCTGACATACTACTTTTGCAACAACTTCAGTTATTAAATCACTTACAGCTTGCATGCTATAGTATAATAAAACAGAACTTTTCTGTCTATGGGCCTGTGTGAGAAGCAGCAATCCCTGTGCTTTGGTAACATATACAGTCATTCAAAAGCAAAATGAAGGAAAATTATTTTTGACTGATGCAAGTAGAGAAAATCAGTAAGTGTTTGCCTTTTACAAATAATACAGTTTAATAATATCCATGTCCAATTTGGCTGAAATGTCTCAGTTTAGTAACACTGGTTTAAAGATGATCATTGTGTCTTCTGTGTTCTTGGATAGTGATTAAACTTGCAAGCAAAAGGAGCCTAAATTCTAACAACGTTTGCCATTTATTAAAAGCCAAGGATATTACTGAAGTCCTGACATTCGTGATCCTTCAGTCCTTAAATTGCTAAAAATCACTCTAATAAGATTCATGACTTACACCAGTATTATAATTATTGGTGCTAATTTTCCTCAGACCTGCTATTGACAAAGTATATGGACCAAATTAACCTCTGCAATCAGTTAAATTCTCTCACTTTGTTTCTCTAAAGATGGATGTGAACCACTGTGTAATGTAACTCATAAAAAGGCACTCGTTTAAGGTAGAGCTTACAATTTAGGCATTGGATGACAGTTTTAGACTTGGAAAAATTGGACTACATCCATGGATTCTGTTTAACTTTTTAAAGTGACAGTAATTGAGGATCATAATTGTAGCATACAGAGAAAAATAGAAGCATATGTGCACAGAAACAGAACAGTTCTTATTGAAGGCTTAGATCTGCCAAAGCAGTTGCCTTGAACAAAAGTTAACAACTGTATCTAGTAAGGCATTTTACAACCTTTTCCTCCTTCACTTAGTCCTGTCTAGAGACTGGGAGAAGATACTAACTGATGTCTCATCTGGGTGGAAAGAAAATCAGGTAGAATAGATGACAGAAAGTCTTCCCTTGTTTTGGCTCAATACGCAGCTTATACCTACAAACCAAACCCATGTTTTTTTCCAAAGCAAAAAGAATATAAGGAAGGTTCCCAAAGCATTTCGTCAAAGGAAAACATCTTTTTTAATCCTACACACTTCCTTCTACATTATCCTTAAGGAAGTCAATCACCCCGAAGAAGTGCCTGTATGAAGGCACTTAGAATCTATCTTTTAATCTTTTCCTAGGCAGATATATGCTTTGGTGATACATTCACTAGAATCAGAATGTATTACACTCACCCAATACTTCTGTTGGCTTGGTTAACCTATTATACGCTGTTTATTTTTTTCACAATAATTTTTCCCTCAGAGGTTCTGCTCTAGTAACAGTAACAAGTTTACAAGATTTGACCTCTCTATATGAAGGTTATGTGGAGGATTCTTTTGTTAGATTTCCCTAGGACAGTCCATATTCTAAATTCATTAAGAAATACTTTAAAAAAAAACCCAAACAGAACAAACACTATGCCCAACCTCTTTTGCACTGCTAGCAGCAATGAACTACTTAACTATAACTTTGATAAGTGCTTCTCCTTCAACTGTGCTTCAATCTACCTTTAAACTGTTAATGCAAGAATATATATATTTGCTTTTGGCGACAGTATGAGAAATGGAATATATAAACCTGCTTTTAGCAGAAAATTTGCCACGAGGTTCTTAAGCCTTCATTGGCTATTTGGTAAGTTCAAGCAGCTTGCGAACTGTCGCAGAAAAATCCCTTCAAAAGCATTTTCCTAACTCCAATGCAATTGTTTAATGCCAAAAGCAGTTCTAATCAACTTCCTTTTTTACCCCTTTCTTCATACCTGAAGTCCAAAGAAAATGAGAACAACAGTAGAAAGAATTCATTATATACATATTAGTGTTCTGAAGTCAGGAAACAGGATTAATCATACCCAAAATACCCAGAAGAAAGTGTGTTTATAATCCCTGTACATTCTCATTAGCCACTTGAAACCAGTCTGTGGAAATCTCTAATTGGGGAAGAAATTCTATACAAAATCTTTGCCCCAGAATTGACTGAATCAGGGCTCTAGGGGAAAAACAACATGATTAACTTTGGCAGTTAGGCTCAGCTGAAAGTCTGAATAAGAAAACAGATTCCCTCAAAGAATACTGCTGCTGTTGGCCTAACTCAGAGCACACCTCTAACTGTGGTTGGTTCACAGAAATCACTGAATCTTTTGCAATGTCATTTTGAGTCCAAGGGAAAAGGCTCAGAGGCCATTTTTTGCCTTTCTGTTCCCGTGAAGGTTATAGTAATCACAGTCACCTGTTAACAACTTTCTCCTTATTTTAGTATAGACTGCACGAGGTAGATTTCAGTGATATCTAAATTCTGACTTTTTTCCCTGATTTTATTTTTAAGAAGAAACCTTTCCCTTTATTTTTCTCCTTTAATATGCTAGTCCTTATGGTTGCTTCTCTTGAAGCAATCTCATCATCTGGCTACACTGTAACTAGGAAATTTAAGAGGTGAAGACTGCATTGAGCTCCCTTGGGAGCTCTAGCTCCACTCTCCGGCATCTCTCTGATAATTTCTGTACCTTTTATGCACAGCCCAACAAGCCTGGAATGGCAATTGAATATCATTGTGCACTCCATCTGTGATAGCTGAGTTAGCACAACAGAAAATGGAGAAGCTGCTGAAATTATCTAAATGGCACCAACCTACGTCCAGGGAGTGCAGCACCATTATGCTCATCCTGCTTTTCTGTTACACTTCTGCAGTGGTGATAAAACACGTGAGGAGCTGTGGAGGAAGAACTGGAGAGGAGGTCTAGGATAGTGAAGCACAAAGCTAGGGGATTCTACCACAAACTAGCAGTGGAAATGTTTCAAATAGGTTAATAATGGTGAAGTAAGACGTCTTTGAAGAATCCTGCTGGGATGAGAAAGTTGTGTAGAGTGGGTAGAGTCGGAGTAAGGACAAGATTTGAAAGTGTCATCTCTGAACATGGTTGAGCAAAAGCAAAGCTGGAGCACAGGGACAACTTGGAAAGTTTGTAAGTAAAACAGATGCCTGAAAAAGAAAAAAAATAGTGAAAGGCACACCAAAGGAACAGTGAATACTTCCATTAGCCCTCTTATGATGTGGAAATGTGAATTGCGATACTTTCTGGCCAGGCATATGTATGCAAATATATGTAAATTTTATGCAGATTGTATCTTCAGCTTTTTGATGCCCAATGTAGTCAGGTCTATAATATAGTTATCCAGAAGGAATCAGTGAATTCTTGCTGGCGAGGCAGAAGCATTTCGGTATGGTTGGAGATCAAGTAGTTTTTCTTCCAGTTCTACTTTAATGACTGAAGCAGAGTGAATAACTTTCTGAATTAGGCCATGTGCTAACTGGAAGTCATCTGTAAAGAGGATCAGAGGAGCCATGTATCTATGCATTGAAATAAAGGAATATATGTCTTCTGCTGGGAATTCCAAACTATGAGACAGTTGTCCTAAATCACACTTCAATTTTTGTGATTCATATAAGGAGTCACCAGGGATGCACTTTGGGGGAAATCCATCCAGAGTTAAATACCTATAGCTTGTAAAAGTTAGCTAAGAGACATTTTATGCTACTTTAAAACATTTTTTTATAAGCAGAGAGTATATGCAGGACAATGTAAACCATTATTCTGTACTCTACATTGTATGGTACTGGGGACAGGGAATCCTAAATTAAAAATTTCTATTTAAATATTAATATCTGAGGTTTCATATTGGCTATGGCTTTATGACAAGTCCTGAAAAGACAACTGGATGCCAGCATCTGTCCTTCAACAGACAAAGAGGTTCAAAGACAGGAGAGGGAAGAAGATAACAGTAACTACCATTTGGTGGAACATTCCCAAGCATTTTTTGCAAATAGTTGCTCAAATGAATGAGCTGTAATTAACTATTCACATCCTTTTTGTGCTTGCTTTCCACAAATATTCCAGCATATCTGTTTATTGGCAGGAATGATCAATGCAGGAATGACTTTGCATTTGTAATTATTATTATTTTTACTAGCAGGCAGATTCTGAGAGATATCCTCAACCAATTAGAAAAAAACCATGTGACTGATATGCCCAATTGAAGGAGTCCCTTTTGAATTTCTAATATCAGATACTTTGATTAAACTGCCTTACAATAACCTGCATATGAAAAATATTTATAGAAATTATTCAACAAAAAATTCAAATAATTGCATGTAAAAGTGACAAATAGAAAATGAAGCAAAAGGCCCCTTGTCACAAATGAATTATCATTCATCCAGCTCTGTTGCTGATATATGACTTTCTCCAATATTTCAGCTCTATAATCGAGCTTTTTAGAAACCTGAACTGCCCAGCAAATGGTTGACTCAAGGTAATTCAATGCCTGTATTTCATCACTACATGCAGAAAGTAAAGTGCAACCAACAGTCAAGTTCAGCCCTGATGGTATCAGGCCAGTCTTAGTTAAGCTGCAACATGCTATTTCACCTTGGCTGAATCTTCGTCATCTTATCTTTATCCAACAGGTCCACCACCAACTGACAGAAGAAGTTAAGATGCTGGACTGAGAAGCAGAGGCTCCATGTGTGAAACAAGCTTTGCATTGCTGAATTTATAGGAACAGAAAACATTCGGTTTTCTGTTCTACTTACAGAGCAATGCCTCAGAGAGGAAGGAATACAGTGCCCCATTTTGGGGTTTCCGTTCTCCTAGTTAACATTTGTACATTGCAGATTTTCCTTTTGGAGATGTGGTGCATCCCAGGAGCAGCTCCCCATGCTAGTCCCATTTCAGACTCTATTCACACCACACATGAAGGAAGTTTCAGCTAAATCCTGTAAGTACTGGATTTTTTTAAAGATTTGTTTCACCCTCTCTTATTATCGAGTCTGTAGCCCTCTCAGGCAGTTTTGTCACGTCTACCTTCTCTTTATTATGGAAAAACAGTATTGGCCCTATTGTTAAGGTTGCAACCAGCTTTGAAAGTCCTATTTTTGCCCTTCTTTAACTTTGGATTGGAAATCAGTTTGGCCTAAAAATTTCCATACTTTGAAGGAAAAGAAGGATAATTAATTTTCTTCAAACAGTGTATAATCAAACTATTTTTGGTTTAAAGGTCATTTAAAAATTACCCTGATTGGAAATTTACTTATTTAATATTTTGCTACCTCTAACTCAAAAGCTGCTTATTATAACCTCTTCAAAATTGTCCTGTACTTAGATCCATTTGATAATTCTCAGCCATATTGAATAAGGAAGAAAAAAAACAAACCCAAACCATGCAATTTTGAAAGACTACTAGATTTTTTTTTCTGCGGGTTGTCTTTGGCCATATTCTTATCCCTTTATTTCAGCAGATGCCTTTTTCTTCTGTCAGATTCAGTAGAAAAAGTGCTGGTTCATAGGTTCATTCTGCAAGAATAAGTATGGTTCTCAAGAAGAAATGGTGGGTAAGATAGTTTCACCACACATGCAAGAAAAAGAAAAATGTCTAAAACTTTTTATTTTTATTTGATAAATGAGAATCAGGCAGATCCTGTAAAAATCCAGTCAGGATTTTATTTATTATAAGGTGCGTCTGCGTTAGTAGATCAGCTCAGGTCAGTAATGTGCTCCCGAAGTGAGTATTTTGGTGGTCCCCGTTCACTAAACCTAGATGTGTCCCATTCAACACAGGAGTCCTGACTGGAGCTAGTCCTAAGGAAAGACTTCTGAGAAACGCGGTGTCAACGATGGATGCTCAGTGCTCCCTGCTTCTCTTCATATGTCTGCTCCAATTTCATCGCTCTACTTGTTCCCCTTGACGTGGCCAGAAGAACTCTTTGTGAACTTAATGAAGGAAAGTATTTCCTTACAGGAAAGGTGAAAGCAGCTGCCACAAGAGCAGTAACACACGCAGAAGAAGGGGAACACAGGGAAGTTCCTCATAGTGAGCCCAAGCCAGCAGTCAGAAAAAGCAGACAATTAACAGGGAAAGCTAAAAGGCATTTAAGAAGAATTTCTGACTGATATGGTTGAGAAGGAATGTTTTAACTAAATCAGAAACAAATGAAATCCTACAAATGGCATAGATCCAGAACTTGACCAGGATTGCAAAATTGTCAATCACTATGCAGGAAAAACAGAAGTATTCATCATTAGCATGATGTATTCATCTCTTACAGTGATTAATTAAATACTTTCTATTCCATTAGTAACTGGGGAGGATGTGAAACAAAAACCATTAAGCATTTTAGAATCTACTATGCTCGATAACTTGCACCCAGTAGTATTAGAGAATTGGCTTAGGAGCCCTCTGAATATTAATGTTGATTTTGAACAAAACATGACTTGTTCATAAAAAAGTTCCAAAGGACTAGTAAAGAGTGTTACCATTTTAAAAAGAGTGAAATTAGAAGATATGGGGAGCTACTTAGTCTCATATCAGCTTCTCCTAAAACCATGAAAGGTCTTGTATGGGACACGATCAGTAAAAAAATTGAGATTTTAGCATAAATACCGACAGTTAATACGGTTTTATGGAAAATAGGTCTTATCAAGAAAAATTGTTATCATTTTTTCATAAGATCATCTAAGTCTGGGTGAAAAAGATTAAAGTGTTTACATAATATACTTAGATTTCTGTGATGAACTTCTACGTTACATTACAATTTTTAAAAAATAGCACCGTATAGACTCAGTGCAGACCAGTGGAAAAAATTCATGAAATAGGTTAAAAATCTGCTAATGAGTAAAGCACAATTAGGATATGCAAGTGGGATCCGGTATAAAATGGAGACATAGGAACTGTCTGAATTGTCTCAAATCAGTCTTATTTAATACTTTGTCGTCTACAGCACTTAGAATGATTCAGAGGAAGGTGCTCAGAGAAACCTAAGGGTAGGGGTGGGGGATAATTTGTGACACTGTAGCCCTCCCTAACTCAGTTTGGCTCAAATAAGAGCTCAAATAAGAGCAAATAAGAGTCATTACCCAGGACAATTCTGGGTGCCCCTATGACTGTCTAGCAGTCTCTTTGTGAATCCTCCCGTTTCACTCTTTCTAATTGCTTTGCCTCTCCCTTTGTGTGTGTGTGTGTGTATAAGACGTACCTTCACTTTAGCCTTCATTACAGTTTGTAAATTTGACATCCTTTTTTTCATGGTCAACAGCCCCAGTGTCTTTGATCTTTTTTCATAAGAGAACTTTTTAATGCTCTTGATCATTCCCATTGTCCTTCACTGAACCCTCTCTAAATCAGCATTATTGTTTATAAGATGGAGTCACTGGTACTGCACACAGTATTTCAGATCACACTATAGCATTGGCAGTTTAATCCTTTCTCTATTAGTTCCCATTCTTTATGCATCTTAATATGTTTGCTTATCTGGTACAGCTGCACATTAAGCAGAAGTCTTTACTGAAGTAATTTACAAGGATAACTAGGTCCCTTTCTAAAGTTGGTACGCTAATTTAGAGCTCTGTGAGGTGTTGAGTAATTCATATTTTTTCCACCTGGTGTACCTTACTTTGCTTTTGTTGATAATTCATTTGTCAGAGTGAGTAGGTCACGCAGTTTTGTTTGTTTCAGAAGTTGCACACAATCATCTCTGAACTTAGGCTGAACTATTTTTTATCCCTTGCAAATTTTTGCTGCCTCACAGCAATTCCCGTTTCCTAGATGATTAATAAATAAGTAGGCGAGCAGGAACCTTGGGGCCCACCGCTGTTATCCTTTGACATGATGAAATTGACCATTTAATCCTGCCCTTCACCTCCTTTCCCTCCACCACTTCTTGATCCATCACTACTTAGCTTCCTTCGTAGCTTCTCGCAAAGAATTTTGTCAGTGGCCCAGAGAGGTTAGAATAAATTACGCCAGCTGCTCTTCTTTATTAATATATTCAAGGAGTTCTAAGAGATTAACACAACAATATTTCCCTCTGCAGGAGCCGTGCTGATTGGCCCCTATTTGGCCATGGTCTCCCAAGTGTTCTGCTACTTGGTTTTAAATTATTATTTCGACTAATTCATTACGTTCACCCATAAGGCTTCCTGGTCTATTATTCCCCCAAACACCCAGAACCTCTTTAAATATATAGGTATTTAAAGACACACATATTTAAAGACCATTCCCGTATTCATTCTAGTGCTCTTTTGTGTGTTTATCAGTTACCTGCAGCTAGTACTGTAGCTTTAACAGGGAAATTTCCTGGTGAGGGTTTGGTGGTGAAAATAAAACTGAAGAGGTGAAATGCAAGCACCTAAGAATTTGGGGTAGGTGAGCAGGGTAAAAGCAGCTCGTAATACGAAGTGCTATTACTACTGAAGGTATCATTCCTTACTCATCCTGTTTCTGTGAATACTTTGGTACCTGGGCCCAAACTTCAGAGAGAACAGAGAGGCTGAGGCAGAGACCAATACATTAGATAAGGTTTAGAAAAAAGCACTCGAAGATCCGAAATACAAAATGTTTAGCAGGGCATTAAGGAAGCTCGGTCTATTTTCTATATTCAGATGAACAGGTGACTTAATTGTGTTCCACAAATATTTAAAAGGAGAAGAGTTCTTCTGATCTTTGGAAAGGGAGCAGAAAATGTCATGCAAAGAGGCATTGAATACAACTGGCAGCAAAAGGGATTCACTGCATGCTTTTTTACCCACAAGGTTTAGTCAGCTGTGGAATAATTTGCCAATTGGTGCAATTTCACTCACTTGAAGTCTTAAAGCCGAGTAAATTTCCTGGTAAAAGTTATGCTGAAAAAGAAGTTACAGGTTCCATGCAGAAGTTACCAAGCAAAATCGTTTGCATGTAAATTTATTTATCATCACAAATGATTATTAATTACTGCTTATTTTTGGTTGACAACCAGCTGAATGTGAGCCAGCAGTATGCCCAGGTGGCCAAGAAGGTCAATGACATCCTGGCCTGTATCACGAATAGCGTGGTGAGCAGGACTAGGGAAGTGATAGTCTCCTGTACTCAGCACTGGTGAGGTCCCACCTCGAATACTGTATTCAGTTTTGGGCCCCTC
This sequence comes from Charadrius vociferus, assembly GCF_000708025.1. Classification (NCBI taxonomy): domain Eukaryota; kingdom Metazoa; phylum Chordata; class Aves; order Charadriiformes; family Charadriidae; genus Charadrius; species Charadrius vociferus. Next base: position 4,180,439 of record NW_009648963.1, on the reverse strand, counting down.
ACTACAAGAAAGACATTGAGGTGCTGGAGTGTGTCCAGAGAAGGTCAACGAAGCTGGTGAGGAGTCTGGAGAACAAGTCTTAGGAGGAGCAGCTGAGGAAACTGGGGTTGTTTAGTCCGGAGAAGAGAAGGCTGAGGGGAGACCTTATCACTTTCTACAACTACCTGAACAAGTACCTGAAAGGAGGTTGCAGAGAGGTGGGGGTTGATCTCTTCTCCCAAGTAACAAGCAATAGGACAAGAGCAAGTGGCCTCAAGTTATGCCAGGGGAGGTTTAGACTGGATATTAAGAAAAATTTCTTCAACAAAAGGGTTATCAAACATTGGAAGAGGCTGCCCAGGGAAGTGGTGGAATTGCCATCCCTGGAGGTGTTTAAAAGATCAGTAGACGTGGTGCCTGGGGACATGGTTTAGTGGTGATTTTGGCAGTGTTAGATTGATGGTTGGACTTGATGACCTTAAAGGTCCCTTCCAACCTAGATGATTCTATGATTCTATGATTATTGTATCCAGCATACGGCTGATTGGTTCTGCAAGCAGCCTAAGCTGTCATTGGCTTGTTTTTTCTAAGCAGCTCAGCAACTCATTTTTGTTCCTTGAAATAGCTCAGAACATCACTCGATTGCACTCAGGAAAACCAGCATGACTAACTCTACTTTTAGATGGAAAGATAATATTCTGAGTAACCTTAAACAATGCCTTCCCCGCTCCATGTTTCTTCATGAGGCATGACTTAATGGGATAGTTCCCATCACTTTCCTAGCATGGTAAGAAAATGTGGTTAAGTCAAGTGGGAACTTCTGGCTTTAGACTGAAAGGCAATGAATGAGTAGAGAGCTGTTTTGTTAAGGTGCCTGGGAAAAATGTTGCTTGCGTATTCACTTGGTTTGCCAGGTAGCTGAAGAGATGAGTTATGCTAGGAAAGCGGAGGCTTAACTTGATCTACGTAAAAGCATCAGGAGTGTTGGAGAAAGTCCCTGGATATGCAGCTGCGAAGAGGAGAGACTTGAATGCTGAGAGGTGACAGTGGGACCAAGCAGACTGCTGTGAAGGTGTGGTCCTCACAAAACCTGTGCAGGAGGATGCTTTGGATGGGGCTGTGTATCTGCTGACCTTGTTTATTCTACTTGACCTGTAGGTATCCCCATCCCTCACCCTCATCACCTCTGAAGGAAGAATATATTAGATTGAGGAAGTGTCCTGGTTTGAGGCAAAACAGAACCGATTTTCTGTTCAATAATTTTACTTTTTAGCTAAGCCTCTTCTAACTGAACTTTCTGAAATTAACAGCATATTGTGGAGACATTGTTTGTTCTCAGAGTGATAAGACCTGATTAGTTGTAATTTATGCCCAGGCATGGCATGCAGAGAGGCTCTTGCTTATACTTATTGCTATAACACCCAAAGCAGCTCACTTTGTTGTTTGTTGGAAGCAGAAAAGTGTAGAGGGATCCCACCTGTGGGGAGGAGCGGACAGGACAGGTGGCCCAAAACTGACCAACAGGGTATTCCATCTCATCTGTTTCACTCTCAGTATAAAAGCTGAGGGATCAAAGGTTCAGGGCTCTTTCTTCAGTGGCTGGCGTCCGAGGAGGACTCTGTATGTTCGTCTGTCTTTGATCCCAATCCTGAATCCAGATCCAGAATCCAGTTCCTGTCCATCACTGATTCTGGTCTGGGACTTTTCCTGTGCCTGCTGGTGACATGATTGTCATCCTGGGAGCTTATAGGGTTTTTGTATATGTTGCATATATTTCATGATTTTCCTTTAAATTATTTTATTAATTTATTAATACTTTCATTAAAGTAGTTTAGTTCCTTCTAAACTTGTCTCTTTCTCTCTCTCCTCCTCTCCTTTAAGAGAGAGGTGGGGGAGAGCATCTGTCATTTGTTTCAGTTGCCAGTCCAGCCCAAACCATGACAGGAGGAAAGAACTGCTGAGCCCAGCACAGGGTGTCCCACCTGTAATATATGATTTCACTATTAAGGTATGCCTCCTTATTCAAGAATACCTATATTAGGTACTCACAATGATCTCCAAAGACCTTCAGGTTCACTTAGCAGAGACTACACAGCGCACTTAACTCTTCACACCTCCAAATGTTTTGAGGACCTGAACCTTGAGAACTTGCCAAAAATTTCAATATAAGTTTGCTGAAATGTTGAAATCTGGGTCCTGATTTCTGAGGCAGCACTTGGGAAGGTGTGGTTAGCTGCAAGAGCTGCACAGGTATCAGGAAAGACAGGGTGGTGAATTCTGAAATTTGCTGACCTTAAAAAGAAACTTGTCTTAACTCAGCCCCCAGCTTCTCATTTCTGAAAATATACTAATAAAGAAGTTCACTGGCATGAAACAGAGAAACTGTGAATTCTTACCTTCACTGTTGTACTGAAGAACAAAAACAAGGCATATGATTAAGGTTACCAGTGATGCAAGACTACCTGGGTAATTGACACAAACTGTTAATCTGAGAGCTACAGATTAATAAGGTTTCTCAGTTTATAAATGGATTGTGTGTTTAGATTTATTGAGTAAAATCTGAATTATTTATCCAGATCTCAGCTGTGTGATTCAAAGTAGTCTGCAGTACTAATTATGACTAATTTTATTCTTTGTTTGCACCTGCCATTTGTTTCTAAAACCATAAGGAGAAGAAAAACCTGTTTCAATAAATAATGATATCCTCAGGCCAGCCCACTTATGTTTGGTTTTTCACTTATGCATGTACTTTTTCTGGCACTTTTTATTGATTTAGGATATGCTTAAAATACAGATTTGTTAGCCTCCACCCTGGCAATAGCTGGGTAAAATGCTCCAACACTTTGTGACCATAATTCAAGGACATGTTTTGATGGCATAGTCTTAGAGTGACTAAGTGGTGAAGTAAGACTAGACTGGAAGTTCGTTTTCCCCTCCACTGCCCTTTAAAGTCAGGAGCTGTAATGGTAGCTTGGGGCACACGGGACAAATGCTTAACTCCATCACAGGCTCCCTGTTTCAGCTGCAGAAAAATTGCTTTTTGAGAATACTTCTTTCAGCAAATGAACTTAAAGCCTATCTTGGTGTGGGACTAAGCATTACAAGTGGAATGTCCAAGATGATCTTTCTCATAGTATGTCAGCCTGGAAAAATGGCAGGCAGTACTCTAGTGTTAATCTGTTTTCTTTGTTCTGGTCTGTCCCCACTTCACATAGATGGAATAAGAAAAGAAAAAGAGGAAGGGCAAAGAGTAAACCCATTGCAAGCAATTGCGGTCTCTGAGAAATGGAAGTGAGACTGTTATTTTCAGTCTTTTGTGTAAGTACAGTATGCTCAGGCGGTGTTTTGGCTCAGGACTCACTTTCTAGCTAGCTTTAGGATTGCAAAGCATCACGCAAAACACCAGGACTCTGATCTCAAACTTTGACCCAGTATTTCCAATGATATAGAGTACATAAAACACATTTTCAGCTAGCTGGTGACTTTAGGTCATATTTTGGAAACTGAGCGTACGTTAACTTGTCTACTGCTTCAGAGAAGTTAGTTAGACCAATATCCTTACGTGGATTTAGGTCTCCTTTAAGAATGAGAGAAATTGTCTTAATACCTGCAGTGCAGCTATGGACTCAAATAACTTGGCTTTCCAGTTCACTCGCAGGTCCTGGTCCAATGATCATCAGCGCTGCATGTCTGTATTATTTTGCCCTTGGATTACTCCTTGGGACTAATTCAATTTGGTCGCTCCAAGATCTAATTTGGGTGAAATGCGGGGGAGCTTTCCTCAAGTAGCAATTCACTGCAGGCAGTGTAGACAAGACTACCAGGTTTGAATCATCCTTTTTTATAAAATCCTTCAAATATCTCTATGTAAAATATCCAAGGCAATAAATCTAAGGCAATCCTGATTCTTTTATTTCATGCCTGAGAACAGAACCCTTGGGGGCATGCCAAAAACACCACTCTAGTGATCTGTGACGGTTCTCAGGTTTATGCACATCTAAGTGTAAAACACACACAAAAAAGATGTGCGCGTTAAAGCCACCACTTGGAATCAAAAGGATGTATGGGTTCATTGGCTAGTCAGTGTGGATTTACCCAGTCTGTTCTAGAGGGAGCTAAACATGAGCAATGTGAAATGTACAATCAGTCTGCCACTTAGCCTATGGCCAAGGGACCATCGGCCAAGACAGATGACTTTAGCAGGGCAGGTGTAGTCTTTGAGAAGGTACACCTTTGCCTCCGGTATTTATCTTTGAAATGGGATCATGACACTTTCTGAACTAACAGGAATGTGGGAATGGAAACACCGTGAAGTACCATCTGAAAGCAAGTAAGTCCTTCAGACAAAGGTGGAGTGAAAGATGAGAGATTTGTCCCCTTAGGGACGATCATCTCCAATTTACCCACTGAACTTTTGGAGCCCGGCTGTATTGTTATAGTGCAGAAAGCCCTTGGGACAGGTTCTGCCTTTCCTAGCGCAGCGTGACATTTGCACTGGCACAGACTCTCCTGCAGCCCTGCCGCAGCCTCGGAAGCCACTCAGCAGCACCTGCTGATACCCAAAAGGGATGACTCTGCCTGAAGGGAAACTGCACACAGTTGGAAATCAGATGCAGCAGCAAGGTGGGAGGGTGCCGCGGGGCAGCCGGAGCAGCGATATCCTGAGCCTCGGGGATGGTGACTGCCAGGGTGGGGATGGAGCGAGAGCCAAAGGGAGCCAAGCAGGGGTGTCAGAGGGCTTCTGCAAACACAAGCGGTAAGGGAGTCCCTCTTTCCTGTGAAAATGCTGGCTGCCTAAATCACAGCTCACAGAGTAAAGGGTGCTGTTATAGATGAGTTGCCCAGTGGAAATGAAATTAAACTACTCCAGAGATCTTAGGAGCAGAAGATTTCATTTCCTAGAAAAACTGATTTAAAACTGCTTATCCTACCTATCTGTCCATCTATCATAGGTAATTCCAGGTGCCTATCACTGTCACTACCAGTCTTGTATTGGAAATCTCTTTATATCAACCTGTCTCACGTGATATTATCAAACGGTTCATCTAAACCAGATCCTGAGAGAAAAAAAACCTCATTCAGCTCTGCAATTACCTCTGATTTTAGCCAGATTCAAATTATAGGGAAGGGCTGAATTTTAATTCTCTTGAAATTCTGGCATAAAGGCCTAATTATGATGATTTTGTTTTGAATGCATTTCATAAACAGGTGATACAAGTAAATTCCTGAACGGAGGAGTAGACAATAGTAGTTTTGATTGAGGCTTCACAGATGCATGATTTGTATTTTACTGTTGTCTCACTGGACACTTTTTGAATACATATAATACTGTTTTCAAGTATATTCCCACAAGGAATGAGAAAAAGACAATTCATAAGGGATATACAAATGAAAACTTTATTTTTGAAAAATTCAGTAATTTTGAAAGCTTTTTACTAAGGATTACTAGTAGGTGTTTTGCTAACTGCTACTGTCTTAGCGTTGAAGCCAGCTGAATACAGACTTCAGTGATGAAGTACTTCACTTTATCTTCTTGTGTTTTTCCTTAAATATTTGCATTTAGATAGCACTCCTGTAATATGATAAATCTTATGGAAAACTAGAATTTCATAAATTGCAAGGAAAAGGAAGATAGAAAGATTATGTGTCAGAGACAAGCAAAGGAGGGAGGAAGAAAAGGGGAAAAAGGGCTTATGAAACAAAATTAGGAAGCAAAGGGAACACTAATAAGAGGTCACAGATATGGCAAAGGGAAAGTTTGAAAAAAATGAGATAAAAAATGCAAATATTTTAATACTGTTGCAATGTTTCTATTTATTTTTTTTTCAATTCTTAAAAAAATAAAGGTGAGAGGGACACAGAGAGAATGAAAGAGCTTATACTTCTTTTAATTCAGTCTTTAAAGAAAAGGAAATCTCAAACATTGGCCCACTGTCGCCAGCCTGCTGGCATTGCAATGCTTTGTTCATGATGCAAGACCATTGTGACTCAACCAGAGAATCATCCCACAGCCTCCACCTGCCTGGGATTAGAACCAGGCAAAGGCCTGCAATGTGTTTGCTCACCTTTTGGCACTGGGAAACACAGAAAACTGAAATACAACTTCTCTGAGTAAATATTTTCGTTTCACATCACCTTCTGCAAAAGCATATTTTGCATAGCATTGGCAAATCTGCCAGCATCCCGGTTGCCTTCCAGTTCTTTCTAGAAAGAATCTACTTTGAAGTGCAGCAGTAAAAGCCCTGAAGATCAGTTCGGGTTTTGTCTGCACCAAAGAGCTGATCTCTTTGTAACTGCATCAGTGGCAGGGAAGCAGTTTAGAAATAAATGGGTCAGGCTTTAGTCTGCTGCTCACTGAAAAAAAAAGCAGCCAGGGCATTTAAAATGTCACCTCCTGTTATTATATATCTACAGGAGAATACAACCCCCATAACAGAGAGAGCAGATGTGGCTGAGCGAACATTTCTTATGTGCTTCAGTGCAAAGTCAGCCAATTTGGTTTAAATGTCCCTTTTTGGCAAAGTGCATCAGTAATGTGCATGACCCCCTTCCCTTCGGTGTATTGTGAGTGTAGTGGACTTTCTGCCGGAGCGCCGAGAGCCAGCAGCTGAGGAAAGAGGGCAGAGAAGAGAGCAGCTAAAGCTGCCTCATCTTGTTCCACAGTGAGCACTGGTTGCTCTCATAGCCATATTGAAGCATACTACAGGACCTTCCCAGAATTACCTACTGTCAAAACTAGGGATGTTGTTAATCAGTTTGGTACTCCCTGGTACCTATTTTGTATCTTTAGCCTCAGCCCCCACCACAGTGGCCTCTGAGGACAGGATGGCTGCTGCCGTCCAGCTCCACTTGTGCCAGTGCAACCCATTCCCTTCTCTGGTGTGTCCACAGGTGCTCATTATTGACCTTCTATTAGAGATTATTCCTCCTCCTCTCTCCCCCACAGCTCAGCCTAGTGTCTCCTGACTCTGTTGCTCATATAATCATTCCCTAACATGTTTCTGCGAAGATGAGCCAGGTTGGCTCACGCTATTCAAATCACAGGGCTCGCTTATCTGACTTGCTGTAACTGAAATGGTTAGGGAGAACGCCATAAGCAGCGGATCCAGGGGGAATATTTGCTAGCAGAAGGGTTATGACGGAGAAGCTGGGATCCCTCAAAGTTTTCACCTAGCAGATACTTTCCAGAGTGCGCCTCTGCCTACACCTTTTAAAGATATCATCAGGTGCAGACTGAAGAGCCAGAAACCTATTCAAATCTGAAGAATGAGCTATTCTGCATTCCCTGAACCTGGATTGACTGAGGTTGAGGTATTCAGCCCTGCTGATGTACAGGCTACTCCAAAGAGCACTTAGACTCCTATAAAGGACCTGGAACGCTTACATGGAATTAGGCTATTGTACAGTGATTTGAAGGCTATAGTGCATGAAGAAGGAGATTTTATACTTCTTTTCAAAATGTAGATGTTTGGTCTAAATTTTTTTTTTTTTTTTTTTTTGACAGCCAAAGACCTTTTGGGAGCTGCTGCCCTCAATAATCAGAAACTCAGATTTTTGTATTTGTTTAAAAGACTAGAGTGTTCCTGGGTAGGAGAAGGAACTAAAGAAGCCTCGAGGTATAGTTGTCCCTCCCCTTTTTTCCTGTAAATCTGAAACAGCAAACTGATTATCATATATTCACTTTCCTAAAGGCAGAGAGCAAGATGCTGCACTGGAAGTAAAAAATAGCACTAGGCCTAAGGTAAGCCCCAGTAGCTCTGGCTGTCCATGGCACTGAGTATTTTGATGGGGAGAATGCATGCTGGTCAGAACTGGCAGATAGAAGAGTGAGTATGTACGTACTGGAGCCTGCCTGACCCAAACCACAAGCGTCAAAATCCCCCACTGAGAAGTTTCACACACACACCCCCACACCTTATTACCATTAATTTGGCCCCTATCTGGAGCATTTCAGTGGATTAGAGTATCATAATTTAGTCTTGAAATACAGCTATGCATCAGAGGGATACTTTCATCCCAGTTTTAATAGCAGATACGTAGGCCTATATGGCACGATATAGAAGACATAGCTACACAATCGTGATACACTAAACTCTATCCCAGTCCCTTATGACTGAGGATATATTGTTTTCTTCACACCCACCATCCAGCAGAATAATAGCAAAAGACAGCCTGAAGAGCCTCTGTCTTCATAAATTTAGTAGACCATATTCCAATTCATTGATGCATGGTCTTAGTTTGACCATGATCTCTCACCAAAACAGAAACAGCATTTAAAAATTGCTTTGTCACTCTTAAGCATCAAAATGGAACTGTTCAAGAGAGGCAAAGTACATCAAAAGTACCTTCTACCTCCGCAGAAGCCATTTTTGACCCTGGTTTACAATCACTTAGCTAGTGACCTGCCAATAGCATTAGGAGAATTTAAGACGAATGCTTTTTTTTTTTAGAAAATCCATAGATTTACCAGTTTTTGAAGCAATACTTCTGTCACAAAGCCTTTCCATTTGCTGTAATCTATACAAGATCTAGCTTTCCCATATGGTGTTCATGGATGTCATTTTTGTAGGCAGTAAAATCCAGCAACCAGATTACTATTTCACTTTTGCAAATATTTGCTTGTATCTCCTTCATCTTGGGGAAGACAGTGAAACATGGCTGGCACTGTTCTGGTTTCTCTTTAACCAAGGATGTTCTGTTTTCGTGACTCAAAAGGATTCCCCTATGGACTTGAAAAGCGGAGATTTAAGGCAACTCTAGTGCCCCTGCTAGCCAAGGATCAAAAAACCTATATGGTGAAGCAGTTTCAGACTTTAACTTGCAAACACGCTTCAGTTAAATGAAAGAAGATGGAGATACAGTACAAAGAGAAGAACAAGAAGCAATCATAGTAATCAAGCTTACTTGAGACATTATCTCAAATAACACTGTGACACTGATAATACTATGTGAGTTATTGCAAAACATTTCCCAGTATTCTGGAATGAGTGATATAATACAAAATCACAGTTGTAAAAAGCATTAACTTGTGAGCCCACATATATTCTCGTGACATCTGTTTTATAACAGCAGGGTATAAACTAGGAATGTTTGCTATCATCTTTTCAGATTCTGTAAATTTTTTGCATGTGGTTTGAAAGGGCAGTGGACACAGAGAGTATGATGAAACAGTTGTTAGATCAGTTCCAAGATGATATAGAGCCAGGTTATGAACCCTACACATGGCTTTGATGAACCATCACTCAGTCCCATCAAAGGGAATACTCACACAAGTGCTAACTGTTCACCAATATCAGTAAGCATCAAACTACTGTTTTATTTGGTTCACTGATGTAAAAGGCATTATGTTTTTTCCTCTTCCCCCTGCTCTTTATTATAACAAATACATCAGAGTGCCTCAGGTGAAAATATTTAGGATAACAGAATGTGGATCAGTTTGGTTTTACAAGTCCCCTTTGGCTCTGCAAGTTTCCTCCAGAGCTGATCTGTGGCTGTCAAGGTTGGAGTGCCACAGTAGACAACTTTGTAATGATCTGAGGCATATTGCCAAATAGTTCCTTTTTGATTTCCATCCAACACAAAAAAATACTATTAAATTTACCAACTCTTGTATCATGCTGCTGACATATCTGGAGGGTGATTAATTGTGCCCCTGGGGTCTATGTAATGTTCTATTCTGGACAAAAAGAGCTTTAAAAATCTATCTAAGAACTATAATTATGAGTGAGGACAGAGACCCATAACTGTAAACGGGTTCTCTGTGTTTCTTATTTAAGTACCTGCCAACAACTGAAAGATGGAGAGCTGAAGAGTATTTTGTACCAGCAAGCAGAATGCAGCAACTTTTCAGGATAAATTCTATCTGCTGTGAACAGTTTTGTCTAGTAAGAACCAATGAATCTATTAATCTGTTCTGCAAGACAATGGATAGCAATGACCTGTCAGCTTTATGAGATACATCAACATCCTTCCATATCTTTCTAAAGAAGGCCTATATGCCCTCTGCAGGCTCTGTGTGATGCAGTAGCACCATTAGCAGTCATCGTTGATGTTGCAGAGCTTCCTTTCCCTGGGTTTCTGACACTGGTGTTTCATTAAGACACACTGCATGGGGTTAAAATTTTGCAGACAGATTCTTTTTCTCTCCGTGAGTGATCTTGAATTTGTATTCTTTCTTTTTTTTTTTTTTAAGCTAGAATTGAAATAAAACCAGAAAAGTCGTTCTGAATTTGAATTTATATAGTTATAAAAAATGAACAATGTAGAGATATTTGTATTCCTAGCTTTAAAGGGAAAAGCATATAAAACAAAAGACAACAGTGGCAGAGCTATTGATAGCTTGACACTGATACATTCCTTGTGTGGCATCTATATTGATTTAAAGAATGAGAAAAGAGAGGTATAAATTTATGGGGACATTTTGGATCAAATTTTGCATTCATTTATTAAATGAAATTTATAGAGTACTAAACCATTGACCCTATCATTTGGTTTTACAAATTTATGGCTGAATCCCAAGCCTACTGAAGTCAATAAGGGTCTTTTCAACAGTAGACTTCAAGTCAGCATCTTGCTGCCTGACTCTTCTCTCACATTAAGCAATGTTATAGAACCCGGTGACAGTACAACAGTGTAAAGCTACGAAGAAAGCAAATCTATGCCCAGTCTTCAGGAAAAAAAAAAAAAGTGCATTTAGAGATTTAAAATGCATCTAGCTGTGTATATGTACTTATGTTCCAGACTTCATTTTGGTTCTAGCATAAAGGGTTCAGAAAGCAGAAAGTGAAGGGAGGGTTAAAAGATTATAGGAGGAGTAATAAAGGAGCTGGCTAACTGCCCATGAGATTTAACATGGGAAAAATGAAAGCTAATATACCTCAGGAAAAAAATGATCCACAGCTCAAATATTTAACTAGAAGGGAAAATTTGGAAGTTTTTAGGGTTGAAAAAGTCTGAGTGATTAGAGGAACGAAAGAAGCTCATCTCAAACAGCAAGTTCTCCCACTTCAAGATATATATTTACAGTTGTACAATCTTCTTTGAGCACTCATGATCGTACAGATATAAAGGTGCTATATAATATTCCACACAGTAATGGAGTTAAGCAATCTCTATCTAAAGTACATCTATACTTATATCTTCACATTAAGGTGCACACTACTTTTCAATAACAAGATCATCACCCAAATTGTAGCAAAATAACATTCAAGTACAGACCCGACCTGTAGATACAAGCCTACAGTATTTGTCAGTGAAAAGGCAAATGCAACTGTAGTCTTTGTGAGTTAGATGATGATGCAATAACCCAAAAATATGATATTTATTTGTAAGTACTGCATTATAAAAATGATGTCATTAAGTTGCTGGCAGTTCAGAGACGAGTAACAAGATACCAGTAACTTGGATCGGCTGACCTGTGAAGAAAGAACTAAGCAGATATGGTAATGGCCTTTTACTCCCCAGCTAATGGGGTTTGCAAGTTTGTGTATCAGTGCTGTTTGAAAGAGGTAGATTGAATGGAAATTGAAACAAAAAAATTCTTCTTTTTGCCACTTCTGCAGGAAGAAGGTAAAAATGCATGCAGTACTATAACCACAAAGTTCACAAAGTAACTTTTGCATACTCAGATACAGCAGTAAAATATAGAAAAGATGTGGTGACATTCTGCCCATATTTGAAGAACATCGGTAGAAGAAAAATGTGGAAGATTTATTTTAAGTAGTAAATTCTATAGTTATAATTGTTCACAAGATAACTCTGGCAAATGTTTCATCTCAGCATCAGGCAATATTCCTGATAATGGGCCTCCACAAGAAATGATAAAAAGACCCATGATTTGCCTTTAAAACTAAGCCTACACTGGAGCTTGAATGCAACTGTGTGTTGGAAGGATGAGGAAAACATGACAAAACCCACGTTTCTCACCTCATATCTCAGTCAAGAGTTTGGAAGTGCTGAGTAGCTGAGGTTTCCCATTGTCATGACAGATTTGTGGGATCTACATGGACAAAGAGGCTTTACAAATGGCAATGGACATGAGCCATAGGAAGGAAATTTTGATGCTGGCTTACTGCAAGTATTTGCCAGTACAGAAATACCAAGTTATGTCAAGTCCAAGTGAAAATTTCCAGGATTTCTGGGTCTTCTGAGGGACCAAAGTAAGGTGTCAAGTCACATTGGCAATAGGAGCCTGGTGTGGAGGCTTCTAGCTCCCACAGAGCTTCATTCCAGCTATTTTTTCCTGTAGAGTCTGCAGAGACTCAGGGTAACTACACTCAACTAGGTATCCCAGATAGGTGTTGAAAATTAGTATGAGTTCAGGCCAAAGTGTATCTTCTGCTCTGGAGTGGTATTCTTCACTCTCCTTGCATTGCCTTTTGTTGTTATCCTTTGTTGCATCTTTTCTTAAATTAAATGTGCACCGGAAATCATAACTTTGTGTCCTGTTGACCTCTGGCAATGACTGTGTTTGCACAGCACTTGGGATAATAGGAGCTCACCTGATTGGGTCCCACGGGCTTTGCCTTTATACAAATAATTATGGGTACTGTTAGGATAAATGATCTTTTAGGCATCTGAGAAGATTATTTCCAAAGAAAGAAAAAAATAAGAAAGAAAAATAGAAAACAAGTACTGTAATATTAAACTAATTTGACAAGAGTATGTAAGATAAATGAAATTAAAATGGCATGGACGGTGGGAAAAGTAATGAGAAAACAAAGAGTAAAATACAAAAATCACTTTCAAAGAGGGAGAGGTATGAGACGAGTAGGAATACGCTTTTAAAATTTAGTGGTCACAGAAGAAGGAACACCACAATGTGTCACATTAATAAACATCATAAGTAGGGATGTTGATTAACTCAGGAATGACTTATTATAATATAAATGACAGGACATAATGGAACTGAAGTGACAAGGTATGCAATGTGTATTAGAGAAAGTAAAATGAAAGCTAAATTCCTGAGGGACAAGTAAACCTTTGGAAAAGTTTGTTACAGGTTTGTTAAAAACTGGATTTGGAAGTTTGTAGCTTACAGGGGACAAGGAAATGGAATAGAATCTGAGCAGAAAGCAAGCCGGTTGGTACCCTGTGATAGCTAGAAAAAAGTGCAAAAAGAAAGCAATTAAAACAAAAGGAAAGAATAGCATGAAAGAATGCATATATTAACTGAAGAGAGAAAAACCCATTTGTTCTGTATGTAACATTTACCATACCTTAGTCAAATGGCAGTGCTCAGCTAATAATTGAGCCTCCATAAGTCTAAATCACACCAGCAGGATTTTAAAGGACTCACATTCTTAAGATTAAGAAAATGCACACGCCTTCCTATCACTGACAAAAAATAGGTAATTTTATGCAAATATACTGAAATACATATAATTTGATGTTTAAGAAAGGGTTACTACAAATACTCTCTGTGGCATTAGGAAAGTCTTTGTATACCAAAACAATCATGACTGCAAAATATATCCTAGTAAGAAATGACTGCCTCTGTCAAGGAAATAAAAGGGAGTTTGTGTTAGTGTGGATACACATCAGTTTCTGTAAAATTACTGGTTTCAATTAAATTACAAAATAACCTGAAGTTTTACATTCTTTAGCATTTTAATTTCTGCAAATATAAAATGACTAGGATTACAACTACGATGATAACTTCAGAAAATATAACAAGAAGGCTCACCGAAACGGGTGCATTTGCATGCTTACCGCAAAACAAGTCAGGGCAGAAGAATATATACTGCATTACAAGATATGTTATGCCTCATGAAATGAGCACAAATGAAGTGGGACAGGGAGAAGAAAATGATGAAATGGTGGAACTGAGGAGATGTATTCAGACAGAAGAGTGACTGCAAATGAAGCTGCAAACCCAGGGCTCACCAGTGTGAAATGAATGCGTAGGTTAAATTATTTTGTTGGCAGGACCTTGAAAACCAAGAGCAGACATTTTGAATCTGGCATATTCAAGACTTTGGGTATTACAAAAACTGAATATCATTGAGGTGGACTATAAAGAAATGCATAGAAGGCAATAAAGAAGAAAAGACGCCATGAATATCAGCTAGAAAGATTAATAACATAATGGAACCGATGAGAAAGTCATTTTATGGTAGATATTATAGTATTATTATTTCCGTTAGCCTTATGCTTTTGGACTATGTATGCCAGGTATTTGAAATGCTTGTTTCACATAGCAGATTGTGTGAGCAGATTACAAAATGTACAGATAGGCATTTGTGACACATGGCTCACCTTTTTTAGTCAGTGAAAATTAGAATACATTTGTACTGATTTAATTCTGTAAGTATTTTTAGTAAAATTAGAGACTATGTTAGAGTACTCTGATACATTTTTGAGACCACTGAAATGCTGCCATGGCTAGCCTGGCAGTCAAGTGAAATTTTTGAGAGCAAGTGCACCATTTATAAAGTTAATGTAAGCCACTCAGAGTGTGGTACGAAAGCATTACATCCAAAAGGTGATCAATTTAGTATATTATAAAAGTGTATTCTCTCTGCAGCAGGAGCTCGCCCAGCTAAATAATTGTTCTTTTAAGAAGCATGATTAGGACAAAAGTGCAAAAAAATTAAGACCAAGGGAGACGATTCAGAAATCAGAGACAGAGCAAAAGAGAGAACATGAAAATCCTGAGCTATGACTAATGAGGGCAAACATAAATGCAGTGAAAATAAATTTAAAACCAATTTTTGAAAGTAGTCAGTACCTGGCAATTCAGAGAAGCCTTTCAGCTGACAATAGAGTCCTCCATAAAGCCTGTAAGAAGTTCATTCAATGCCAAGGGCGTTGAGCGTAAAAAGGACTGAAAAATCTAAAATTCAAGATAGCACAAGTAGGATTAAAGAGGGTAATGTGAGGGAAATTGTACAAGCTAGATGAAAACTGATAGAAAAAAAATTATCCAAAGTCACAAAAATTTTAAAATGTCGCACACTCCAAGTGCTGAAAAGTTGTAGGCATATAGCTTTCGCTTGAGGAAAACAGAATTAGCATCGAAAATACTCAACCAAGTATTCATGTGTTATGCTTGGGGGAAGAATTAATTTCAAAAAACCATAGCAGTTCTCAAAGAATTTCAGTTGTCATCATAAGCAAATGTGTGTGGTCTAAAAGGAAGGAAAAAAAATTCCTTGTCTTCCTGTTTTGTATTAGTGTCCTGTGGCAGGAGGAACTATTGATTAGTCCACATAGCTGATGGCTGCTCTGTGATACTGGAAATTGGAAGCTGAATGTTATAAGGTTAATGAAGGATTAATAAAGGTAAACTGACACACAGACCACTCATGAATGTTATCTCAGAGTGGAGTTATTCTGTAGCTGATACTCAATGATTCATATATACTATAGACAAAGTGGGGCTAACTAAATATTCCTCTGCTTATATAAGGAAAGCGAATTTTAAAGTTTAATTAATTAGAAACAGTATTTGCCTGACAACCAGAAGTACCTTTCTCAGTAAGTTTAGAGATAAGTCAGGACACAGACTGAAAGCTGAGAGCAAAATTTGAAGTGGTTTTCCAAGGACTCCGATAGAAAACGTCAATTAACATTGACAAGACCTATGTCGTTAAACCAAAATGCAGTTTTAAGAGGTGAATTTTAAATCCTGACACAAGCTTCTGCAATTGGACAAACTAGGAGTGTAAAGAATAATCAGTTTAAGGGAGTAACTAAGGTGTTAAGTTTGGACGGAATGAGCTCTTATTTTGCTAGGGTCATAGACAACTGGGGAATTTCACCACCCACCCCACCCCACCCAGGCACCCCAAAAGCGAATTACCTTTACTAAACTTAGAACATGTCCACAATATATATTTTCCAAACACAGTATATAATGGTTGGGCAAGTACCTATCCGCTCTCCATGCTCTGCAGGTCGACGCTTTACTGAGAATCCACATCCTTACAGCTGATCTGATCTCGTCACTGAAAACAATAGGTAATTTTCTATTTATTTGAATAGAAGAGAGACATTTATGTAGTCTGTGATACCTGAAGACACAGGATTCATCATGCCTGTCAACATCTTTCTTCACTCACTTACATCTTCCCCTTTTGCCCTGGAGATTTCCACTCTCAAAGTCCCTCATGCATCACTATTTCTCTTTTCTGCACATTCAACTATTCTCTCATCCTTCCTCCTGAAAGGCAGACAGTCTTTTCCTCCTGTTCAAATATCTTTGCTTGGTCCTCGAAAGTCATCCTCAACTCCAGCTTCACTCAGATCATACTCCTGTCCTGCTATTCAGTATTTCATGGCGCTCGTTTTAATCCTTCTGATGCCCCTGTGTGCTGTATAGCCTACTGTCCTGTGAAATTGCCTCTCATCTCTTCCTCTGCCCTTCCTCCCCATCACCATCCATTCCACTTCTGTAGCTTTGTCTTCCAGGACTCTGAAGTTCTTCCTCTCTCCTCTTTGGGAAGTCCCCTCCTTCTCATTCTGCTTCATGGCCCCACTGCTTCTCCCCTAGTGGGACTTCACTGTCTTCAACCTCTTACTCAGATTTGTCTTCCACATTAGGTCTGGCTCATCCTGACGACCTCTGACAAGACGTATCAGCCACCCCTCTGCTTGCTTCAGTTTCTCCACTGTCAGGAGGTGCTTCACCTATGCAGTTTGTCGTTGCGTCCCATACTCACTGGGATTCCCAGGAGCTGTTATGTATCATGGAGCACCAGGAGCTGTTTCTGTGTGCTAGCATCTTTCTGCTCCCCAACAAATCCGCACTCTACCCTCCTAGGCAAGGCTGCTCCAGTTCTATGCTGTGGTTGGGCAACTGTTCATCCTGGGTCAGAGTGAAGGTTTTCACACTGAAATATCAAATTGTAGAGGGGAAAGTAGTGACTCATATACATAGGTTGTACAAAATATATGTTTTACCAAACTATTTCTTTCTCTGATACTATGTATGTTTTGACACAACAGAAAATGTTATAGATAATACCTCATTGCTTTGGATTTTTTTTCTATTTTGAAGTAGCACAGAGCAAAATATTTGTTTCTGGTCTGCACAGTTTTAAAAGTGACCCCACTGATCGATTAATCAGTCAAATTGCTTCACCAAAATGTAAAAGTTCTTCTTGAAAGACAGTCCACTGAACTCAACCAAAACGGGAGGCTTCCATATCTCTTGAGCTTATAAGGCTGGTAAAACGTCAAGTGCCATAAAGAAATCAAGTGTACGGACACTTAACGATGATATTGAATGGAATTATTGACAATACTGTTACAGTAATGATTTCTGTGTATGCCTCTTCTCAACAGGAGCGCTTAAGAAACTACACTCACATATTCCCTTTCAAAACAGTTCAGTGGGTTGACTCTTTTAGTAAGTTGCTCCCTGTTTCACCCGCTGCCTGATGGTGTGCTTGTTGTGGCAGACACTTGACACTTGCCAGACATATTTCTATCTTCTGTTTTGCACAGCCTTTGCAAATCCTGGCATTTGTTATGAATTAGTTTTATTGAATGAATTGTTCATATCTTTTTTCTACTTCTGTAGGTTTCCCCAGTCTCATCTTTTATTCTGCTTAATGTGACATTACAGAAGACTTTGACTGTCATTGAAAGACATGTACTACCTCAGCATCTACTGCAGCTAGGCTTTCACCTTGTTCTGAATTTCCTTCTGGTTCCTTCCTTCATGAAAATGTGAGGAATTTTACTGGGAGTCTTCTGATAACTAGTTCAACATTTCGTTGGCAATACAGTCTTTGCCTGCTGCTTTACCAGGCTTTAACTAGAAGATAAAATGCCTAGTTCTGAGAATCTAATTTCTTTGTCAATGTCAATCGTTTCTTGAAGTGACGGTCCATTTAACATCTCTAAAAAGTACTCTGCCCATCAATGCCTCGACTCTTTTTCCATTTTAAAAACTTTCAATGATAGTGCTTAAAAAAATGCATAGTAAGATAGATGTTCCCAAGTTGGGGTGAGTGTTTCTTGATTCCATATTCAAAACCTAAACAGAGAAGTTACATGTATTTTTTTATTTGTCATGTTCTGAAGTTACATGTGCATTTTCATTTGTCACACTTAAACCTCCACAAGTTATGAAATCATTTATGAAATATACATGTTGTCCACAAGAAGCTGTGAAGTTTTATTTCTGGAAGAATTAGAGTCCTACTCCCAGCTCTGCCACACTTGTGCAAGCTCTGGCAGGTCATTTTGTGTTCCTCTGTTAATCCTGAGGAAAAATGAACATGTATCCATTTCCTCAGTCAATAATGACAACCCAGTTTCCTTAGCAAAGTTAAGAGCAGCTGTAGCACAGCTGTAGAACAAGCGCTACTTGTACCAGATAATGGTAATCACTGTAATTTACTGTGCCCGACACCTAGACATGTATGTATAAATGTGATACAGATCATGGTGCCTATCTGTACGGCACTAAAACTGGACTGCAGCATGAGAAAATTAACTTTGCTTGTCTGTGTGCATGAAGAGAGGACAATTTTCAGTGCTGTCAGCACTATCAGTATGAAACTTATTATGGGTAATAACATTACCGTAAAATAGATGCTTAAAAATAAAGATGATGTAACATTCGTATCCACTATAGAATAAAACATGCTTTAAATGAAATAGACTAATTTTATTGATGGTGTCAAAGAAATGGATGTCTTTCTTGATGAAAAATCTGAATAGAGCCCAGGCAATGGTCAGTAGTGTATCCTGAAATTTAATACGTCATGCAAAAATCTGTTCTACTTTTTTGAATGTATCAGCTAGATAGATCCCTTGACATAGTATGTGCATAAATCACAACTATTAAGTTGATTTTAATAAAATGCAGCCAGGGATTGAGATCAGCATTATAAAGCCTAGAAATATAGATGTAAACCTGAGACTGTGTTTCTAAGTCGTACTATCATGTCTCTTTCTCTCCTGTATGTGTCTGCAGAGGTCTGCTCCAAACTTGATTTAGAATTTTTTTCTGTTTCTTGGCCTAGAACAGATCCTTAATGTTGCTTAAACTCACTTTTGTATTTACTGGACCTAAGCAATCTGGTAAGTGTGTTCTGAAGGACAACAAACCATCTTAGCACACGTACAATTGGCTGACCTAAACCAGTTGGAAGGTAAAGGCTCCTGACACTTGAATAATACCAGTTCAGGTTAGACTAGACATTCAGCAGAATGTGTAAGGTCTGGTCTATACTAATTTCTTTACCTATATAATGACAATATGCTCTGTTGCTCACATACCAGGTTAAAATACAATTTGATCTTTCCTGGAGACAAAACCCATGGAAAAAAAATCACCTTAGTACACAGGTTGTTTAAATGGAAAACCCAGACATCTCACTGGTATAGTACAACTAAAGCACATTTGTCTTTACAAAAACAATATCTAATGTGTTCTAGTAGAAAAATGAATGTCAGCTAACAATCTAAAAGCAATAAACAATAAACTTAAATTATAGTAAAAGTCAATTAGTATGCCAATTAGTCTATATTGCAAGCAACTTACATGAAAAATCTTATTTTTCACTGTCATACAAGGTGTCAAGGAATGAACTCTGTCATTTAGGATTCACTAATAATTATAAAGGGGAGTTTGACAGATTATGATGTGTTTCCATAAAGTAGTAATGCAAAATAGCTACTCACCAAATGGTAAAAGCTTTTATACTTCAGCGGCTTTTAAAAGGGTACACATGGTAATAGAAACTCACTTTGCAAAAAGACAAATAAATCTGGGGATGCATATGCTTTGTGTCAGTTTCATGTGGTTCCTAAACAAGATTTTTACTGAAAATGTTCTCAGTGCAAAAAGATAATAACGTGGAGAAAAAACACATTCATCAAGTACAACACACAAAAGCCAAGACCTCACTTTATTCTTCTGGGAAAGACACAAAAAAGTTAATAATCTGTTCCTAGCCCCGGAGTTCACTATCCTAGAATGCAAAAGGTACTGTAAAGGCAACGACTACATTATGCAAATATCATAAGTATGAGGAGGTCATACAATTCGCTTCACAGCAGAAGATAATCAGCTTTCTCATTTGAGTTTAACTTCAAAACAGAAGCATCTTACTTCTAAAAGAGCTGGACATGCAAAAGTTCATCCTATGTTTGGTTCCATTTGTTTCTTCCAGCCTACATATTTGTTTTTGTTTGTTTTTTTCAGCCCTTGGCTGTGATTTTGTAAGGCTTTCACATGGGTAAATTGAAATCTATTGCTTATATTTGGCTGAATTCTTCATTTGGCTTTTGTCCTGTAAAAAGCATAAGCAGTCTTTGTGGAAGACTCATGAAAATGTCTAATTATTTATCTCCATGTATTGTTAATATGAATTTAATATTACCTACAAATGACTTTGGCTTAGATGAGTAGGAACTTCTATGGTCCCCAAAAAACAGTTTTACCAAACAGGCCTTGAGAAGCTCACTTCTGGCTGAAAAGATTAGGGCTTTGCTACATTTCTGTGCCTGGAAATCGATTTTGCTCAAAGCAAACATCACATCTGACTCACAAACAAACTATTAGTCTAGCTTCCTTGAGCCCAGCACAAGGTCTCATCTTTCTTCCTGCTCTGAGATTTGGTACATCTACCGGCTTTAGTTTAATCCTGCCATGAGTTTATAACTTTTTTTCTGTAATCATATCAATGATTTTTTTTTTAATTTTATTTGTAGTAAACTCTTTCCTTTTCATCATGGAATCTGATAAAGCAAAATGCAAATACAATAGGGAAAAAAAAAGCAGAAAGAAGTATGATAGACATAACTAAGGGCATTTATCTGTGGTAAAGAATTCTAGCCAATTAAAGAATGCCAGAAAAAAAGTCATGAGTTCTAGAAAATATCCAGCCTTTGAAGAATTGATTAATATCTGATACTTTTGGAAAAATACACCCTTTCTCCATATATTTATTTATTTATTTTCCTTGGAAATAATTACCACCTGGTTTCACGACACATTCATGATCAGAGATTATTCTGAGGATGCAGTGAATATGTCAGTTTTTAATGCTTTGTTTGAAGTGCATGAATCTTGGAACCACATTTATGAGAACTGGGTTTCAAAACAGCTGGTGTCTGAGAGACGTCAAATACAACCCATGGCCCCAGGACTTGCTTCTGTCACAATCTCCATGGCGGAAAGAGAGTAGAAAGCCAGTGTGGTGCTTGGACATGACTTCCTTTGGGTTTGTGGTATATTTCATTTGGACAAATAATGGGTTTAAACTAGACAAACAAATTATCATATAAGCTAATAGTCCACTGTGTTTCTGTTGTGCCTAAGTATGTGGGGGAAAAAAGCCCACACTTCTCACAGTTAATTTAGTCGTTGGGATGTTTTTAGCTGTAAAGAAGGAATTTTTAAGAAGTTACGTGAACGCTTGCAGCAGTTTTCCCCTTCCAAAGCTTTCAGGAGTGTTTGAGAAGAGTGAAGCTAAAGAAAACCCCAAACAAAGACCATGTGAGTGCTCAACACCTTCTTTATTACATGTGAGCATGGTAGTAGGGGAGCCCTCATCTTTTGCATTCAGCACCTGCCCACTGCTGGCACAGGAGTGGTTTTTCTGGCATGCCAATATAAACTTGAGTTTGCCCTCAAGTTTATCTGATTGAAGAGCTTGGGAACACCTCAAGGACTGCCTCATAGTCACTATGTACAAGGACTCAGGGAAGAATATGGAAAGAAGATCTTCAAGAAAAGATGCCTCAGGATGATAGTACTGACTTTGGGAGTAAAGTATAACCTAGCAGTACCGTAGGTGCATCTATAGTCATAACTTGAGATGGAGTAGATGTTTCCAGCCCTGCAACAGAAATATGCTCTGATAAGGAATGTGTTACTATATTGTCAGTGTTTAGTTGCATGAAGACAATATTTGCTGCCAAATGTTGAATTATTTTCCTGGTGCACATATTTGTAATGCATTTCTAATGTGATCACTTATCATTTAGTTCTCTATTTGATGAAAGCATAAACTAAGATAAAGTGCATCAAGGTTACCGATGCTTTCTGATAATAAACTAAAACTGTTGATTAAGCAGATGATGAGTTTAAGTCAACATCCTTTGTATTAAAATGCTTGATGTGGATTTATGGACTAACCTCACAAAAGTTTCACAAGTATAAAAGAAATGTTAAATAATGATAAAGAATATTTTACTTTAGCATAATTTATTATCTACAGTTTTAATACAGAAAGTCATTTAAGTAAGAAAAGATATAATTAAGCCCTATCAATATACTGAACTGTTTATTTTTCAGATTAAAACATCAGAAGTAATCTTGTTCTTTCATCTTGATTAGGCAATGTATTTATTTTGGATTTCCATGGATATGTAATGAATGTTATCTGTTTGAATTAATCTCTTTTTTTTTTTTTTTTTAAGAACAATCTAAGAAATAAGTTTTGCTATTTCTATGGCACTTACAGGTACAAACTCAACAATATCTGTACGAGGCATAAATTCTCCTGTTCTCACCTTCTTGGGATGTGAAATGGGATAATTTTTTTATAATGAAGCAGTTACTTTATACTTCTTTTGGTGGTTCCTGTCTTCCTTCATAAAGAATTTTTCTACCACCTTTTTTTTTTCCAGGCTGCTCTTTAGGCCAGATGAGATATTTGTCCATACTGCTTACTTAAAAAAATTCCCTTGGAGCCAGTTTTGGAAGGATTCATATGATTTTCCTGGGACTCCTTCAAGTGAATCCTCTTCATTTTGGACCATCTCTATTTCAGAGCAGAGAATGTTTATGGACAGCCATGCATACAGGCTGCCATCGCGTGCCACCTCCAGCTGTGCCATTGCCTCTTCCGGTGACAGGGCCTGAAGAGTCCTTTCTAGATTATCCTTGATGTCGCCTCATACAAAACCCCCTACCCCTCTGTTTTAACTCAGACTGAATTCAGGGGCTCACATGGCACAGTGTGGATGAAAAATGTTGGCCTTGTCTTTCACCACAGAGCCTTTTCAGGATGAGCTTATCAAACACCTCTCCACAAGCATCCTAGTTTGAGGCAGGATCCCTGCTGGTGTAGGATCCTTTTAATTTCAGTTTCTTTCTGAGAAGCACATTCAATTTAGCATTGTTTAAAAGGTACTTTCAAGTTATGGATTTCATTCAACTACAAATTAGCAAACATCAACAATGAATATTGGTCCATTTCTTTCCATGGACCTTTCTCTTCATACTTTGTATTCAGCCTTAGTGTAGGCAGATTAGCTCATTACAGCAAAGAGAAAGAGAAAAGGAAAAAGAAATTATTTGAATGTATCCAATAACTGTCCAATATTCTCAGCAGTCCCCAAAATGACATTAAAAAGAATAGCATGCTTTCCATCATAACAAAATCTAAGGTTATTCAGTATTGTTTGAAATACAAATAATATAGAATTATTTTACTATTAAACTGAAAAGCTTGCAGCTGACAGCAGTTCATTTTTTGGAGTTATTGTGTTAAGATCCTGTAAATCTACTTGTAATGCTGAATAAGAATGATCCAAGGATTAAAAATCAGTGAGGAGCTTTACAGAACACAGCAAATAAAATACAATAGTAACCTTACACTTCAGATACAGGACGAGTATAATCTGCACAGCAGACAAGATGGGCAAGATCTACATGGGCTAAGAGAAATTAATCAAACTGTATTGCAAAGCTTGGCCTGAAATCTGGAAATGCTTTGAAAAGTCAATAAAGGAGGTCTTATCCCCAGCAGGAGTAAATCCATCAGATAAAGTCATTGCAGCTATGTCCACTTACATTGGTTGAAGATCTGCCCCAATGTTTGTAAAATTAATGGACTACACTATACTGCCCTCATTTTTCTGCTGCTAGGCTGGAAAGGTAATTAGTACACAGCTGCATCCCCAATAGTATTGTCTAATAGAACTGGGTTTTGCCTTGCAGCGATGTGTAAAAACATAGAGAGAGAAGCTAGGAGCCAGAGGGCTTGATTCTGCGCAGCCTCACAGGTTGTATTCGTGTACGCCAGGGCCAAATAAGTACAATCTACTACTTTCCCAGTTTTGTACACATTGTTGAGCGAAACAACCCAGAAAACTAAAATGAAAGCAAACATGGAAGGTGGGAGAGGACAGACCTAGTTGGCCTTTATACAAGAATTGATATTTCTTAAAATCTTTGTCTAACACAGCAAATATAACTACTTACTTGATAAATCAGAAAAGTGAAGGAACATACAGAAAATATTACACTCGACAAATAAATTTCAGGGATAGAAAAAATAATGGGCATGCTACATAATACTGAAGGGGTTTGGGTTTGGTTTAGTACAGCTCATTTTAGTTTATTTCATTTTAATTTATTTCATTTTACTTTATTTCATTTTAGTTTTTCCAATGTACTGAAATGCACTAAACCAATGAATTAATAAAGGAAGTCTAATGAGAAAAAAGAGAAAACCATGGTTAATTCCAACTTACTTGAGAGGTGAGAAATTCCTATCAAAGCAGGAAACAGTAAGTCTTTATCTCATAATTAAAGTACTTGAGTAGGAAACACCAGGGGAATAGTCTAAATACAGTAGTATAGCTGTTAGTTAACGAAAGCAAAATGAAAGATAGTACAAGTGTTCCCTGTATATATCAGTACAGAAAGTAACCCCACACATTGAGTCTAATTTTGACGTACTGACCAGCTGGATTGGGTATATTTACAATGCTGAAAATCAAGCCTTTTGAAATTAAGAGTGTGGAACACAGACGCATCTTCTTAGTGAAATTGATATTATGTAGAACCAGTGTTCTACCTTAATATGAAATTACGAATGGGACTTTCAAGGAGCCTAAGGGAATTACGGTTTCCAACTCCTACTGAATTTTATTAGGATTTAGGACTCTAATTCCCTCATGCTTCTTTGACAATCTCAGACTAAATATTTACCTCCTCTCTGCATCTTATGCCCTTTCTGCATTATTTACAACATTCAGAGATACCATTGCTCTCTGGAGCATACAGGGATTGTGTAGTATGTTCTCAACCATTTTATCTGTTTGTGCCCAGAACAGTTAGCCAAAATTTGAAGGTGTATGAACTGTTTGTAGTAGAAGAAATGAAATTTGGACTGGAGAATCAGGACTTTTAAAAAATTGATCCTGTTATTTACAAGCAATGTGTGTTCCCTCTGATTTCCCTAAAGACAGCAAGAATGAAGCAAAGACAGTTCCTTCCTCAGGGTTCTCCAGATCACTTTCCAGCAGGACCCCGTCAGAAGGGTCACCTCGAGTTTCACGGCTGCTAACGCTCCTGTCTCTAGACCTTTCTTCTGCCGTCTACAGCTGCAGCCAGATGCTGCCACTCATTGGCTACAAAATGCAAAATAAAACTCTGCCATTTTGTGTTTGTCTACTCCTTTGAAAATTTCATCCATCCTCATTGCTCAGCTTCTAGTTTTGCATAAGATCTGTGCTCTGGGTTTTGGATCCTTCACAAATGACATTAACTGCTTTTTTAATTTATCCTGAATAAATAGTGTCTTCTACACTCTTCGGTTTCAGTTACAATCCACCCAACTACCAGCACAACAAGGCGATCTTCACCAATCATCTGTTTTCCAGATAGTGTCTTCTATTGAGCAATTTAACATAAATTTTCCAGAGAATGGAGTCACATTTAGATCAAATGATTTATTATTCCCCCAAATATATCTTCTTATTAACTGATCAACCATTTTATATCTTGCCCTTTTTCTTAGGTCTTTTACTCCACTTTTCAGGATTTCTGACTCCAGCAATTTCTTGGAAATCACACTCAGCAAAACTATGGATAGCACAATGCTGTGTGCTCTTATCTTCTGCACGCTATGGATGCAAGAGGAAGGCTTTGTCTAAGTGATTCTAGGCAAAAAGAATTAATACACTCTACAACCTGCATTGGGAATGCAAAATTATATAGCCCTCTAGACTGAACACATTTGGCCTTGTGTATTAACACATAATGTCAGTAATATTTATATCAGATTTTCTACAAGATTCTAGATGCCTACTTTTAAAACATTTTAAGGAGATGTGGTCCTCAAATGCAACTGGGACCTGTTTACTTACCTTCTGTACACTTCTTTTGAAAATGAAAATTCCTTTCCTATGTGTTACTATCCAAGCGTACAGCTGGCATCGTTACAAAAAGTAGTAATGCGTGCTATTAGAAAAACCTTAAAATAGTGGAATGACTCTTTTCCCAGGTAACAAGTGATAGGATGAGAAGAAAAAGCCTCAGGTTGCGCCAGGGGAGGATTAGATTGGATATTAGAAAAAATTGCTTCACGGAAAGGGTTATCAAGCACTGGAACAGTCTGCACTGGGAAGTGGTTAAGTCACCATCATTGCATTTAAAAGGTGTGTAAACATGGCACTTAGGGACATGGTTTAGTGGTGAACTTGGCAGTGTCAGGTTTACGGTTGGACTCGATGATATTGAAGGTCTTTTCCAACCTTAATGATTCTGTGATTCTATAACTGTCTATAGCATACCCAGATAATTTCTAAACTCCTTGATCTCAATTTATAAGCAAACAAGCACAGTAAGTGTATTGGCATTTTAAATTTTGCATC
Source organism: Charadrius vociferus (assembly GCF_000708025.1). Taxonomy (NCBI): domain Eukaryota; kingdom Metazoa; phylum Chordata; class Aves; order Charadriiformes; family Charadriidae; genus Charadrius; species Charadrius vociferus. Next base: position 4,153,889 of record NW_009648963.1, on the reverse strand, counting down.
ATAGCACATCTCTGCCTGTTGGGATTGCATATTAGCTATCAACAGATATGGGAATAAAACTACAAAATGCAAAGTTCAGTTAAATCAGCTTTTTAGAATATCCCATTAAAACTCCACATAATCCTTTTTTTTCTTTCCTTCTTAATAATCCCTTTTACTATATGCCATGGAATTGATATCAGCAGCTGATGTCTAGAACCTTAATAGGTTTCTATCCTGTTAATTCCCTTTGGATAGAGGTCAGCCTTTTGTTGGCACTGTCTTCTTCCAAGGAGCAGCTGGAAACTGATACCAAATGATCTAACTTGTTGTCATTTTTCTGGTAAAGACCTGGAGCTCTGGTCACTTTACAAGCAAAATCCACATTTGTTTCAATGGGCCCTGGATGAAATCTGATTTGAATCTCTCTCCTTAAAGAGACATCATGTGCTTAGCTAACTGTTATAGTTCACAAAATTTAATGTTGCATGTTTTGTATCTGATACACTAGAGGCAACTCTTCAAGTTCCTGCAGCTGCACAGCCTAAATCTTGGCACAATCTACTAATATATCTTAGACAGAAATATGACCCCATAAAAGTAGAGTATTATGAGCACTAAAGCTCTGCTATGTCTCAGTCAAAATATCAGGGTTTTTTACTGTAGTATTCTACTCAGTATTCATGGAATACAGTGTGATTAAAGAATCACTCTTGCTCTTGGTGTGCCGATTCGATAATTATTGTCTTTGTTTCTTTTAATATATGCACAAAGTCTCATCCCACACAAAACATGATATCATAAAGCTAAGATAATGGTAGAATGAGACATCTTTCATAGTGGTAGTAACAAATGCTGGGTGGTTTTTCAATGTTTATGAACATCAACGATATATTCACAAACTTATTTCAACATCCTAGAAATGTATCCCTTCTGTACTAAAAGAGAAAAAAAAATCCCTTGGATTGGCTAAGTCAGAGCAGAATAAAGAGAGGGCAAATGTGGCTTTTAATTACTTTTACTCTAGGAGACCTCAAGGGATAGAAGAACACAAAATTTCTTCTGTAATTTTTGAAGACAAAGGAGCACTTCTAAATTGCTGTGGCCCCGCCAGGGCTCCTTACAGAGCACCCAGAGCTGCTTCATTGCTCATGCTCTTCCACTATCTCATCCTTAACTTCTTTTTTTTGGTCTCCATAGTACTTATGTGTTCCCTGCCCTGGGGCTTTCTAGTACCTACATATGAGAGCTTATCCAGGGCCCACATCAGGGTTTCTCCCAGTCAATGGGAGAGTTCTCCCTCTGTAGTAGTTCACAAATCCTTTGTGGAGGCATCTCAGCAGAGGAACACTCTTACTTCAGTCCTGCCTTGGGCTACGTAACAGCCCAGGCAGCTTTTTGAAACAATGCACTACTCTAGCAGTGGAGATTGATGTCACAAGGACTTTAAATGGCAAGGGACTAAGATGTTTATCTGTTTCATTTAATTTTAAAAGGCTATTTTAAAAGAATAAAAACCCAGAATGTTTTATGAGAAGAAATTCTTCGCGTAACACTACTTCATAAACATGGAAATTTAAAATCTAATGTTATGAGTATTTTCTTGGTTGATTACCGGCAGCTTTTTGGCTAAAATGATTGATCACAGTGCATAACATGAGAAAAAGTCTCCTCTGATTCTCGTGCGCTAAGGTTCTGATCCAGGAAGTCCAACAGAGTCTAAATGGATGGTCCCTCCTGCTGCTTACCTTTTCTTCCTTCTTCCTCAGTGTGTACTGTATGAGGTTGGGAGATCCCTGCAATGATCTGACTCTTCTGGGGTTTTTTATTAATAGCTGTTCTCAGTACAGACTCTTTTCTACTCCAGATGTTCATGAAGTCTGATGCACACTAGGAATATCTTGTTACAATTAAACCATACTAATCAGTACACACATCAGTTACCTGGTATGAGAGCTTCACACTAAGTACAGAAAAGGTAAAGGAAGCTTTTTTCCCCCCCTGTAAGTTGTATAAGGCTGAGGTTTTGTGAAATAGTGTAAAAAGTTTTTATAACATATATATTTATCACACATACTGCATACTCTTTCATTACTAATTTTCTTTTATTAAAAAAGCAATTGACTGTGTCTGGCAAGACTATTTGTATTGATTTACAACTAATAATGAAATACAAATTACAGCAGTTTCTGAGTTAATTGCACCTTTGGCCCCATTTTTGACTGCAGTAAGGGTTTTCCAATCAGTCTTAGACACCTGGCCATCAACCTTCTGGGACCAGCTCTCTTGCCCTAGACAACTCTCGTCTCCTCTCTGCAGACTAGTGACAAAAATTGCTAAGTACTTGGGATCTTTCCATTCA
>NW_009648963.1:4092921-4151504 GCF_000708025.1 Charadrius vociferus | reverse complement strand
CTTTCTTCCAGGAAATGACAGCATAAAATAATGATGTCCAAACCAGTCTGATTTAGAACAGAAACCTTACAGAGAAAACAGATATTAGGAGAATAAACATATCTAAACATGTCCTCTTTGTCTGGGAGCTGACAAAAAACAAAATGCAGAACTTGACAAGGTTAAGGCCAAATCCATTAAAGGATTTATGTGTCTGGATCCTCTTCAGTAGACTCCACTACACGGGGGACAGACTCAGCTCTTGACACAAAAACCTTTCTTAGAGCCACAGAGAATCACACCCCCACACTGGGATTCAAAGCCCTGTGTTCTTTCCTGAACCAGAACACAAGTAAGAATTGGTGTTGACAGAGAAATATTCTCCCCATTCCCTCTCTACATTCTAATAAATCAAGAAGATTAAAAAAAGAGGGGAGGGGGAAGAAAGAAATCAGATCTACAGGTTTAAATCTCTCTTGTATTCACCAGTTCAGTAATTTTTTATTATTTTTTTCTTTGTTTCTGTTCCACTGAAGTGGCAAAGTTGTTGCTGAGAAGCCCTAAGAAGTCCTTAGTCCTTCCATTCCTTCATCCCCAATGGATACTGTACCATATGATACAGTGCCATTTAAGGCCATTGCCTCTGCACCTGCTCAGTAGGTAGCCAGTACACCCATTAATACTTGTAAAGTTGTGTGTATCCCAAAACCACGAAAATCAGGAGTGTGTGCCTGCCTTTTGCTGCAACTCTGCTTGAAGGCCCAACCTCATCCTAAGCCCCACTGCAGGAGATATATGGCCATACCGCTTCTCACCGGGACTTCGTTTATATCTGAGAACACTACCTGTTTCCAAGAATAGACGTTTTTCCAGTCACCATGCAGAGGTTGTACGAAGAGATTACTATGTCTATGAATCCTAAGCGAAAAGAAAAAGAGGGCAAGATGTGCAGGATGGTAGCACAGCTCAAGCTCCTTCAGTTCTGACACCTTTCTTTCCTTGTCTCTGCTTTTTCTATGCATTCCCCACTTGGAGACTGCAGGAGGCAATGCCTTGCCAGCGCACTGACAGTAATACTTCCCTCCTGAAATAGTATCTGCAGCAGAAATCTGTCCTGTACGACTGCTTAGAAAAGGTATAGATGAAAACACCTTACTGTACTGTATATCAATAATGGATATTCTTATGAAGACTAGAGAGGCTGCATGGTCTTGGTTTGAAAGAGGTTTCACACTTGCAGGATTTGGAGTGCTGGAGGTTATAATAGATGTGGACAATAGCTAATAACCCTTTGGGGAACTCTTAGCTTGGAACTATGACACCTTTCTTCTCCTGTGGTAGAAGGCAAACAATCAAGAGTTTTGCTTGAAAGGTTTTGCTTTGTGTCAAAAAAAGTGCTAAGAGTCGTGGAAAATCTGAAGAGAGGCTGCCAATGATGCCCGGTGTTAGGACATGTGTGGGAAATACAGCCGGGATGGTAACAGTAAGGAGTCTGGCAGAGCTTCTAGTTTCTTGTGCCTTCCTCGTATTCCTTGCGTGGTTCTGACAAAAGTTGTTGCCTGCCAGATCAGGTAGCACCTAACTGAAAAACCAGTTACTTTTGCTAGATTTGTCACTAACCATTTGATTTAAAAAAGTTAAAGCAGTCGGCTACTGACATCAGCTTATGGTTACCATTCTCTGTTATTCAAATCGTACATCAGAGCACAGTGGGAGACAAGGTCTACTTCAGCTTGTTAGTTGTGTTTATGCTTAAAATTTTGTTTATGCCTTTATTACCACCAAGAAAAATAAAGTAGTGCTGGTAACAAAAAATAAGAATACTCCAAAGAAATACTCTTTTAAGTATACTTTTTTTGCTCTATCTTATTTGCCTTAGATACTAATTTTTCCTAAGCAGTCCTTACTCAGATTTGGTTAACTTCAGGTTTTCCAATTTAGAGTGCTTACAAAATCTACTCATTAAATATGCATCAGATATATCAGCATTTATCATCTACATTGGTGATATTACAATTAAATCTTAACCTTGTAGAAGACTTATTAAACATAGGTAATATTCTTATGCAACCCTTTTCATAATTCTATTTTCCTTTCTATCCAGTTGATAATGCCATTAGCTTTTTTAAATAACAGGGTCATTCCTATACATGTCCACAAATCAGTGATGTACTGAGAAAACTTCCTACACCTACATTTTCCATTTTTAGCTTTCTAAAAATTAGACTAAGAATAAGGCCAGAAAGCAAGGAAGTTTCGTGACATATATAAACATTAAAATAAGATTGCATGATGGTATTGAATTTTTTATTCTTAGAGGATAAGTCATTTGAAGAATTTGGCAGTGGATAGCGAAGAAAATTCCAGATGGAGTTTCCAGCTACAGGTACAAACCTTCTGTGTTTCAATAGCTCTTCGAAAGACCTTGAGATTTCAAAGACACAATCTATTTCCGCATATCTTGTAGTACTGACAGATAGAAAGGAATGAGATGGACGACCATTGCACCATGACTGACAGATTTTTCCTTTTGAAGTACATCTTCCCTTTCAGTATCCTTCCCACCTCTGGCTGAAGTGCACTGGATGTGCACGGAGCGTGCAAATCCCAATACCCATTCCAATGCTTCACTGTCACATGTAAGGGAGAGAATTTGTGACATTGTGCTGATTCAAAAGATGTGGCATGAGAAGTAAATATAGAAGTGGACTGACAAATAAGTGCAAAAGGCATAACTGCAGGCTCCATTCTCTCTGTCCTGTTTGATTCGCTTCGAGACTTTTAGTATTAGTGGTATGCAGCAAGCTCCCAAATTGCTCTACATTAAGCTATTCCTAGAACAAAATCTGTGACATTTCCTCTCTCTGTTGTTTACAAGCAAGCCTAAGGATGGAGAATCTCTGTTCTGACAATTGATTCAAGGATTGAATAAACATTTAAGGGAAGACTAGAGAGAATTTCTGAAATAGATTGAGGGCAGGATGCTCTCCAGTCCCAAATGAATATTGTCATCGTTGACCTACAGAAACAGGTTGTCTCTTACATTTAATCTTTCCTTACGCTCAGTTCCTGAACTATTCACTAGACTGACTTAAACAAGAGGCACAGAAAGCGCCAGTCCTGACAGTAGCCAGTCCAGTCCAGACAGATTGTTGCTTTCTCCTAAGGAACTGTAGGAATTGTCTCAAAAATTCTCCAGCTGAGTAGGATACCAAATGCTAGATTAAGTGAAACTAAGGATGCCACACATAATATTTTTACTAATCTATACTGCCTCTAGAAGGGGGGAAGACTAGTAATATCCAAAATAAGCTTTAATGACTTCCATAGGTAAATTAGATTAGCTTTGGACACAGGGACTTTATAGAGGAGCAGAAGTAGAAAAAATCTGAGTTAGGGTGATTTTCCCTTATGCTTTTTATCGGGGCTTGCTACTGGAGTACATTAGGATACATGCAGAACCAAGTGGGTTGTCAAAACTTCAGAAACTAACCTACAAATGTAAGCAGGCAAGAAACTCCATGGACAGTGAAGATCCCAAGACTGGAACTGGTTGAAGGATGCCTTATATATTAGAAAGGAAAGACTGGCTGGATCACTCAGCTTAGTTTTCAAAGAGTTTTTGAAAGAATTGAATAGTCTGGCTTCTTTGGATCTCAGAACTGCTGTTCAGTGTCATTAAATATGCTTCGTAATCAGTTGGTATATATGATTGCATCTTGCCCTCAGTTACGTGACAACAACTTCCCCTTTAATTAAATGGGATTGCACCTGTGCAGGTAATGATACAATCGGGCCTATAATATATAATAAATACTCAATATCTTTGCCAAAAAATCATTTAGTTGCATAATTTACTGAATGTTAAATAATTATTAGGAACATATTTACTGAAATTCAGTTGTTCAACATCTATCTTCATGCAAATTATTGTTACACTTCGATAAATATTCATAGTAATCAGTGTGTATTTAATTAACATACAATAACTTTCTCATTAAGTCTGAGTTAAATCCTTTTAAGGGGGGAGCATTTCATTTAAAGTGTAACTGGAAGTCTCTCTTTGGAAGATTACATAATTAATCGTATTTTTGGTTCCTGACCAAAAAAAAGGGCAGTTGATGGCTGTGAGGGATTGTCTATTCATAGATTATGATCCTGTGCTTTGATAAAAACCCAGCCAAGGCATTTGAGCACAAAACAAGAAAGAATTAGCAATTTTTTTTATTTAACTTGCCTGTGATTTAGATTATTTAAAAATAATTTATTTGGAATCATAAAAGCTTTGAAATTAAATGACAGAACAGTGCAATTTACAGTAAGAAATAAAATTACAAAAAATTTAAATTACATCAAATAGCAAATCAGGCTGAAGATAAAAATTGATGGCATCTTCAGAAAACGTGTAATTCAGTCACTCTCCACTTTTCATTCAATTTTCACCTTGTTTTTCTGTTTAATGTTTTGCTTGATTGGACCTATTAGTAAAATGGGTGGCTTGTTTTTTGTTTATGTACAAAGTAGACCTTCAATGATTTAAAATTGTTTAGCTTTCACCTTTTAATCAAATTATGTAAGATTCCAAATTTCTGTTTTCCTTATTGTTATTTTGTTTCAGACAGAGCTCTGTAAATTCTTTGGGGAGTAAACTGAAGGGTTTAGGACATGTGAAAAATAATAATTGTCATTTATATCAATAATTTGAGATGTACCATATTTTTTCCCCTCCAAAAATAAATGAGAATAAAAAAAATCGTCAAATTCTCCATTCAGACAAAACAAAGACATTTCAAAATATCAAAGACCAAGGTGCCCTGGAGGTGCCCAGTCCCAGTGTTGTACACTCAAACCTAGAGGCAATCCTCCCTTCACAATGAAAACTCAATAAGTCATATCAAATGGAACAGCGCCAGCTGGAAGAAGCTGAAAATGCCAATATTACTAGCTTCATGGTTAAGGTACCTTCCTGGATATAGTAATGCAGAGATTCCAATCCCTCCTGCAATTAATACAAATTAAGAGTTTATTATGTCTCCACTAAGTATTGGCCTATTCTAGGACACGTTAACTCACCCCAGAAATCGTTGAGGAAATCACTGAAAACCAATACATTCATGCAAAAAGTTGCATTTTTGCTGAAATAGATTTTTCTGACACAAAATATTAATCCAAAGATTCACAAAAAGTTGGTAAAAGCACCTTTATGCCTGGTCTGCTTTCTTCTCCTTGGGACATTGAGACTGTGCGAATTGAAGCAGTTGGAGATCTGTATCTAAGGGAAGCAGACTTGCTGAGAGGAGCTGAAGGTCTATGGATGAGGATCTTGCTCCTGGGACCATTTCTGCATTTTGCAGTGACACAGGTTTTGCACTGGCAGGAAGGACTCCGCTTGCCCCCCTCAGCCTGGGGCTCTCTGCCACCCTCTCCCTGCTCTCTCACAACATAAAACTGAATCTCGAAGTTTCTGTGTGCAGAAGGGGAGGAAGCCTTGTGAGTCTCCTGTTCCAAGTATCTTACGGTCTGCAGCTGAGAAGTCCTCCTCTGGGAAGTAAGAGGTGAATTTGAAACCCATCATGTAGCAGGGGCAATTGGGCTTTCAAATTTCCTTGGTAAATGTTGAAACCACTCAATCAATCTACATAAAAGAGTTAGCACCCAGACCCTCCTCAATCAAGAAAAACAAGGATAGTGAATCCAGGTCAACTTGAACACTCTTGAAAAAAGGTTTATTCTTTTAAATTAAATTATTTCATAATTAGGGGTGCATTCCAGTTGTGCAAACACAAGCATACATTGACATTTAAGATGGTTTCTAACTGTCAGTCCAGAAAGGTGCAGGTCTTCCATGAGTCTTGGGTTCTATTTGCCAGCTGCATGAAAATATCGCAGCTAACCCAGGATGTGTCAAATGGTACTAGACACCTCTGTTCAGGTAGCTGAATCCTTGCCAAACACTATATGCTTGGAATACAACATCTAAGTATAAATAGCAATTCTGCATTATATTTGTCTATAGAGGAATTGTGACAGATCTTATATCAAACAAACATATGCTCTGTAAGGCACAAAAATTTTGAAGGACTCTGGTGAAGGGGAAAGGGAGAGAAAGAATTTTTTTTTTCCCTTTCCTATTAACAAGATAGCAAAACTTGCCCAGCCATGGCATTGGTGAAACCTGTCTCACACCTAACGAGCACTGCTGCTACACAGAAAATTTGTCACCAGCTCACATCCTACTTTAATTTTTCCATGTATGTAACTCTTCTGCTCCATATATATGATCATTTTAATACTGCATCCCAATACATAAACCTTATCTAAGGCTCTTGCTTTTTTTTTTTTTTTTTTTCCATTACTGAGCACTCTTTCTTTCAAGGAGACTATCTTTGGGGACTTAAGCTCTCAAACACGCGTTGTTTAATTTCAGTCCCCAGCTTACCTATACTCCACAATGACACCGTATCCCCCCTTTTTAATGGAGGGTTTTAAATTGGCAAAAAGAACTTATGCATGTGAGGCCATAGACTTATTAACACTAAAAGAAGGCATCTCAAAGCATTTTAAATTTTCTGCATGAAGAATTTTTGAGGCTCTCATCTGAGTACTGTAACACATCGCTTCTTGTGTTCAGGTTTGGCAAAACTGAGAATCATGTTCAAGCAGTTACCTGTAGTTCTTCTGATTTTCTTCTCTTTATTGCTCACTTCTTTATTCCTGTAGCATGTGAGCCCTACACTGATTTTGAAATCAAAGTGAACAACCTCAGGTGAATAGGATAAGGCTTTTAAAAAGCAGCTCACTACATTATTTATAATAAATTTCCTTTCCAGACCTTATCCCATGGATTATACAGAGCAAATAGGCTGTGTGGTTTACACTGTATTTTACAGATGAGATAACTGAAGAAAACTCAATAAGAACATAAAATAAGACTAATTTAAATTATGTAACGTACAAAAGGAATGTTTAAAATGCCTGTGATACTTAGAAAATGAGCTTCACAACTCATTGGAGACTTTTCTCCTTTTATGTTACTTTCCCTCCTTATCTTTTAGAAATTGATGATGGTTTTCTTCTCTATATTCACTGCACTTACATCCTTTTGTGTGGGAGAGTGTGTATATATGTAAAAGGACACACATTTGTACGTGTGTTTCTATGTTTATTTATGAAAATAGCAAACACGAACTACCACTTCCTCTTGCTTCTTGAATGAGTGTGTTATCGCTTCACCAGACTAACAAATTAAAAACAATTTCCAGTTTCTTTCACAAATACCTAGTGGCTAAACATTATTAATGCATTTGTCGGACTGGCATAAATTCAAAAATTGCTCAGTTAGGGAAGAAGAATATAAAGCATCGATTGTTTACAATCAGTTTTTGTAATCTATATTTTCCTCATGGAGGTGAAAGTTTATCTCATTGTACACAGCGGTTATAATTTCACCACAACTATTCATCAAAACTGATATTTTGGAGCTGCAAATCATCGCTTTCTGAGGCTACAAAGTAAGCAAGCTGTGGGCCTTTCCTTTAATACCCTCTTTTAAAAAAAATAGCTGCCAGCGAGTTATAGGTTTATCTCATATATGTGAGAGTACTCCAATAAATCACTTCTGCTTGCAGCAATCATAGATTATGAGGCTTTTATAATCATGAAATAAGCCCAATAGTCCACCGCTGTTCTCAGAAGATTGAAAATCACTGTGTATTATTCTCTTTGTGTGGATGTATGAGCTTCTTGTTTCTCAGGGGCTAGTGTTACATTTAGCCACGCTGCTGGTATGTACCTTGTATACCAGAAATGTTTCCTACAAGTTGGGAAACATTAGGGTGTTTTGTCAATTTTTGACATCTCTTCCTATGAAAGAATGAAGTGCACTTCAGGTGTTTTAACTCCCTAAAATAATTCTTTTTGTTCTCCTTTCTTTTTCCTCAGGTACAAGATAATCTTCTACAAAACAGTGTTTTGAAATGCTTTGACACTGCAAGAAGTACATGAAAGCCATTGGAACGAAGTCTATGAAGGAGGTTTATCTTAATTCTCTCTTGGAACAATTATGGCGATTAGATACACTGATACTTTTGTATGCTTAGAACCACAATATTTGTAGAGCAATGATTAGAAGGAGTTTCTTACTGGAAATAGATCTAAAACTATGATTTTGATGACATTCTTAGCAAAACATTTGTGCTGTAAGCAAGATAATGATGACAGATATCAAGGTCAGTGTAATTACTTTCTATATCTGGATTAGTATTACCCTGGGTGTTATATACAAAACTACCTACAAGCATCAATCTATTGCTATCCTTCCTTAGGAACAGACTTTTCACTTTTACATTATGAAGTTTGATGCATGTGCCAAAATAAGAAATTAAAAAAAGAAGTTTTGTTGTATTTTTTTTTTAAACCCAGAAGGTGCAGTATAGAAAATAAAGAAAGAGAAAAAGGAAGAGCAAAATTGTCTTTAAAGCTGCAAGTAAGCAAACTCAGAAATACAAATTGCAAAAGTGTATTTTATCCAAGAGAGAGATGGATAGCAGAAACTAGCTAGCATTCAAAAAGGAATGGGTGTGTCAGGTTCTTATTTACATTTCTCATACTCCTGAAATTAATACATAGCTATTTGCTTTAATCTTTTCATATCAGCCACAAACTGCTTGTATGTGTTGTATCATAATCATTTTGATAGGAATTGAATTTTATTCTAGTGGCATTCAGTTTCTAATTTTCAAGTCCAAGATGTTGGATGGTAGCTGTGCTGGAGGGTGATATAAGAACCTTACGTAAACAGTGCTTCAGAACTATACATACATCTTGACTGGACTAAATCAACAGAGGTAGTAGTGTGCTGATTCAAAGACACACATAAATTAAAAATATTTCACAGCCAAACTAACATGATCCTCTGAGCTGTGAGTTAAATTTAACGCGATAACAAAAGACAAGGTCAGTGAAGTAAGCCTTACTCCTTCAGATTCTTTGCTTTAATCCTATTAAGTATCTGAACACAGTAAACTCAGTGCCCCCACCCCCAACAGATCTCCTTCTGAATTATTTGTCTTTGAAATTACTCAATTTTTTTCCTCCAGCTGTGTTGCAATGTTCAGCTGAGGCTATAAATAAACAGCTCTTTCAAATGTCATTGGCTAACATCATCCTACGCATTGATCATGGAATAATGCTTCCAAGTTTCTATTGCATTGTGAACTGGATGTTCCTGGCTTAAAATGTGTGTAGCTTGTGGTAATTTGGTATGAACACTCTTGAGTCCATCAAGTTTTACAGCTTCTGCATCATCAGTCACAAATATAAATCTTCTGCCATTTTCATACAGTAAAGTCATGATAAAATGATTCTTAAGCTACAAAGTGAAGGAAAAAAATACTCTTTTTCTCAGTGGTGACAGTTTGTCTCTCTCTATTTTTCATCCAAACAAGTAGAACGCTGTAAATCCTGTCCAGAAGACACAGACTGGAAGAATTAATCAAAGGTTTGTTTATGAGCTGTTTGGAGCAGATTAAGTGTTGTGTTGACAACACAATTTACAAATTATCTATCAACATCAGCAAAAACGTAGCACCTGATCCTGATGTCAAGGAGAGCAGATCTGAGACCTGACCGAAGAGCTAAGTCAATGTGGTAACCTCCAAATCAGAGCCTCTGAGGATCTCTTGAAATCTAGTACTTGCACCTGAGCCTGTGCACTAGCACCCAAACATTTCACCATGGGTGAGGAATGCTCACCATGGAACAACTGAGCATGAATGTTCAAGGGGATCAGTTCAATCAATGGGACGGTTTTTCACTGTCTCGAGAAAAACGTATGCCCTGAAATCCTCCAGCTCCCTTTGTATAGTAGTTGGTGCTGGTGAATAGTTTTTATAGATAAACTTTTTATTACAGCATTTAGGTTCCAGTTTTTGCAAGCACTTTCATGGATATAGAAAAAAAAACAACAACTCCAGAATCTTGAGCCAGAAATATACCCTTGAGGCAAAGGCGGCCAACATCCTCCTGGGCTGCATGAGGCAGAGCGTTGCCAGCAGGCCAAGGAAGATGATCCTTCCCCTCTGCTCAGCATTGGCAAGACACATTGGGAAGGCAGGGTCCAATTCTGGGACCTCCACAGCAACAAAGACAGGGGCTTAGTGGAGCTAGTCCTGTGAAAGGTAACAGAGATGACTAAGGGATTAGAGCTTCTAGCATATGGGGAGAGGCTGCAAAGCTGGAATGGAATGGCTCAGCCTTGAGAGGATATGGTTTGGGGCATCTTGTCAGCATTTATAAATATCTGACATGGAAGAAGCATATAAGACAGAGACTGATCCTTAGTGGTGTGCAGTGAAGGGTCAAGGAGAAATGGGCGCAAAGTGAAATACAGGAAATCCTTTTTTTTTTACTTTTTTTGTTCCAGTGTTCAGACACTGGAACAGGTTGCTCAGACTCTTCACCCTTGGACACATTTAAAACTCAACTTTCTTCATAAGAAATGAAAGTATAGGTTTTCAAGAGTTTTAAATGCACATCCATCTTACCATATTTACTTACTTATTCTATATAATCTGAGGGAGGTGCTTTTTCGGGCAATACATATGACATACAGAGAATTTTGCTTCATCAGATAAGATTAAGAGAGGACTTCATCTCTTTCAAAATCAAGACTTGTACTTGAAGTGACCGGTGGTGACACACTAATTGATGAGTACAGATAGAGGCTGGATTTCCACTGTGTAACAGTGAGATCAGATGGAAAGAAGAAATAACATTTTAAGGGTCTTGGACAATAAAAGAAGCAGAAAAACTATGACTGTGTGATTCTCAGTCAGACATCATTAACTGCCGAACATGGGGATCCAGGAACTGCCTTTCTGGAACAAGCCCAAGGAAGGCTCCAGGGAGACCTTATTGGGGCTTTTCAGTACTGGAAGGGGGCTTATAAGAAAGATGGGGACAGACTTTTTAGCAGGGCCTGTAGCAATAAGACAAGGGGTAATGGCTTTAAACTAAAAGAGGGAAGATTTAAACTCAATGTAAGGAAGAAATCTTTTACGCTGAGGGTGATGAAACAGTGGCAGAGGTTGCACAGAGAGGTGGTAGATGCCCCATCCCTGGAAACATCCAAGGTCAGGTTGGACGGGACTCTAGGCAACATGATCTAGTTGAAGACGTCACTGCTCATTGCAGGGGTTGCTGGACTAGGGGACCTTCAAAGTCCCTTCCAACCCAAACTATTCTATGATTCTATGATTCTATTTTACTTCAAAATAGTTAAAGTAGCAGAACTTCATCTGAAAGACTGGCGTGACTGGATTGCAGCAGTAACGTGTGCCTATGGTAATTTGGAAAGTAGGATACATCCATGCAAGTTAGTAGAAGAACTGTGCATTAACCACATCTGGTTAGCAATTAGCCGCACTTACCTCAGGTGAAAGTTTCGATTACAGGCACTGTGGACTGTTTACGGAGAGGAGTGAGGACAGGACTAGAGTCAGCAAGTCAGCATGAGAGTCAACAGATTTTTATGAGTGTCTGGGTTTATCAAAACCATCACACTTCTAAAATGGTGTTCATGATGATGGACTGGATTTTCATCTTCTGAGAGTTTGGTGGACAATAAGCATTGGGTATTTACTAAAAAGTGAGAAAAAAAGGAAAAGAACGCTATGAGGATCGGTTTGCTTCATCTTCTAGACGTTCCTACTCAAACAATGTGAGACTCATTAAAAATACTAGCACTTGAGAATTTTGCAGTACTCTGCAAATTGATTCATTCAAGAAGTGCTGTATTTCTCATTGTTTGAATCAATTCATTTGCAGGAGGTGCGGTATTTCTCATTGTTTAAAGCAATTCATTTGCATGTGCTGAATACTCCCATGCTACAAGATGCTTAAATTGTGAAAAATAAGGCCTTTCTTCATGTTACTGGCAATGTACTGCAAGCAACAGCATACAAAATAAGCTATGATGCAAATGATTTCATTAGGTTATTAGATTCTTAGAGATTAATATTAACAACTGACAGCACCCCATGTAACAATAGGAGCTTTTCTTTGCAACAGCTAGTTTTAAAATGGAGTGTTGTTGTCCTTCTTATCATTTAGTACCAGATGAGAGTAATAAGAAAAGCACGTCCTCTATCCAACAGCTGGGAACCCCAGCTTCATAGATAAGAGAGGTTGTGTGAGTTCCGACAAAAACTGAAATGTCCTGAAAAAATTTCTAGGAATAATGGGATCTATATAGAAATGCAAAGGACAATTTAACAGATTTGTACAGCCATTAATCTTATGTTTTAAGCTCATCTTGGAAAACGCGGACCTAATTCAGGCTTGCTGTAACTTAATGCTTTCTTTTAGATTTCTGAATAATCACACGTAGATATTCTTCAGCATTAGGAAAAAATTAAATTCAGTGATCAAAACACCAAAAATAATTGGTTTGAGCTGAAGTTTTCAGAGTAGTGTATTGACATTTTAGGATGTGGAATTGAATGTGCAAAACTTAAATGCAAACCTTTTTAGTAGGGGTGAGTGGAAAAGGTCATTTAGTATACATTTTAAGACCTCCTTTCAGCTTATTTTTGGGAAAGGTACAACATACTCATCCTTTACTGTATTTCGTATAGTTTTAGAGAATAATTGCTAGGCATCACAACCTGAAGTCCTTGAAAACGTAAGTACCTACACTGGGAATGGACATATGCTCAGCTGCCTCCATCACTTTCCCTTCCTGGCTGAGGGACCCTGAACAATGCCATGAAACATCTTAGTCCCCAGGCCACTTTGGTCCAGCTTCAGCCTCTCTGTTGTGCCTCTCAGAAGCTTGTGAAGAGACACTTGATTATAGCTCAGTAAGCCTTGCTAAGTTTGGGTATCGAATACTTCACAAATTGTTTCTGAAATTGATCTAATAAGGCCCCAGAAAATAAGTCATTCTACTTACTTGTATTTAGTTTCTTAATCCGCCTCAGTAATGTTTTGAGGAATTGTGAGTATAAAAAACAAATGCAGGTAAATGCAGCTGACGATGTTGTTTCTAGAGATGGTTGCTGAAAAGGTGTCTATGCTGAATTTATTAATTAATCAGTTGCTCTGCACACTACTGACTACAGGGTGTCCCTGAATTACTTGCAGTGCAGTGGTGGAGCAGCACTTTGTGACCAACGTTCAGTCTGAATCCACTCTTTTTTTTCCAAATATTAACTTGAAAATTTTGAATAGCTCAGACGTGAGGTCTTGTGGTAGTTGAAATTTGCCAGAGGAACAAAAAATGCTATGTGAAAGGGCAAAACATTTTCCTAAAGAAATATTTATCATCTTATTTTACACCTGAAAAAAAAAAAAAAAAGGAAGCTGAAACGAGGCTGTAGCCTTCTCCTGTCAGCAGTCTGGTGTGAGGATTGCCCGGGGAGCTATGAGTGAGGGGTGGATGATGTGCACTAAAAGTAGGAAACTGAAAATTGCATCAGGAAAAAAGGGCATTCTCATCCATACAGTTCACCATCATAGGGATCTGTAAAGGAAGGTTAGTGTGTCACTTTGCATTTTGGAAAAAACTGAGGCTTAGAGAAAGCAGCTAGAGCAAGCCCTGAATTATGATTGCTGCCGGAAATAAACCCAAGTGTTTTTCTATTATTGTATAAATCACTAAGCTTCTAGAATTCATGTGTTAATAGACGGATGCTGTGAATATGTTGTAAAACACAAAAGTGAAGGTTAAGTATCTTCAGATGGCTAAGAAACATGTGAATTGCCTACATTTTTACAAATCCTTATGTGACTGCTTATTAAGGTTACAACAAAACCTCTATATTGAGAAAAGTCCAGTAGCTTTGAAAGATAGTAGTAACTCATATTTATATTTCTCAGCATTTTTATTATAAAAGATTTTCACTAAGAAAAAGAAGCTTTCCTAAGAAAGCTATCACCTGTATTGTTTGTAGCAAGTATTTGAAATACGGCAATAAAAAGTTCTTGAGCTATGGAATTGCCTTTCTTTTGTCTCTTGAAATTCCATTCATGTTTGGCTGAGGTATCAATTGCCATTTTTTCATCACTTGTTTTTTAAGGGAAAATTTAGCATTTTGCAAAAGTGCTTTTTGACAGTGAACATTTTAAAGGTCCAGACCCAGACAGTTACCAACACAACAGTAGGTAAAATAGCAGGCGTGGCACTTAAAACATTTAGGAATGAGCAGAATGCACAGGAATTTGGCTAGGGCTTTTTTTTTCTTTTTCTGATCACTTGCTTTATCTGATACCATTGTGCTAGAAGTCACTTTCCTTAGGCAGATGATTGACTTAATACAGATATACTAGCTCCCATGCTTCCCATCTATGCAGCAACGGTTAAGGAGCTATGGGGAAGACATTGTAATTGTACCTAATGAGAATTAAAAACAAATCTTTTACCAGTTAAACGAAAAATTTATGTTAAAAAGCTGTTATTTGTTTATAGAAGTCAAGCCCTAGAAGGGTTAGGAATGCCAAATTTATGGTTGTCAAGTGTCCTTGATGCAGGCCTTCTACGTGTGCTATGATATGCAAAACTATATGCAGAGAATTGTCTCCTTCAGCCCTGTGTAGGCACGGACACGGAGTAGAATTAAGATCATACGGATGATTGCATGTCTGGCATTGTCTGGCTGCTTCATTTTGCACCACAGATAATTTCTTTTTAAATATAGGGTTTTTGTGGTAATTACAATAATTAGAATTAGGTGGTTGCATTTTTATGCATTTATCAAATATTTGAAGATATTTGTCATTTGTCTTGCATTTCATAGCGTAGTGATGAATTGTAGAGGATAATTGAATTATAAAATCTTTCTTATTTATGTTCCCTGCTTCCCCAGCCTTCTTCATTAAAAAAAAAAAAGTCCTGCAGAGGTGGTTCCTTATTCCTGGGATGTGTTTCAAAAGAGCTCCACTCAGGGACAAAGGTCCTCCCATGAAGAGCAGCTTGTAGGATAGATGCTTTTGATTGTGCATTTTATAGAGAGAATATTTCCTCCATAGCACTTTGATAACAGCCTGGCACACTTCAAACGTTATGGCAATATAAATGAGGAAAATAAATCAAAGGCATTTTGGGAAACTAAATTCTTTGAGTATAAATTTTGCCTTTGGATATTACAAACGCACAAAACTAAAATGGATGGCAGAAGTGTGGTGTGAGTATCCACAGGAAGTATTCAACCTTTAAATTATTCATTGCACACAGCAATTAGTTAAGCACAAACATATTTTAACCATTACTCACAGTGTAAAATAACCTTTAATAAACTCTAAGGACACACAGAATGTCCAGCGTGATATAGACCTTTTTAAGCACGTTCTCCAGAAATACTTGTAGAGTGCATTGCAACTGAAGAGAAGAACAAGTGCTTTGTATACTAAGGAGTTCTTTCAGTCTATGTGTAAAGTATATTAACATAAATTGGAACTATGCAGATATATTGAGAGGAAAATAAAGACTGCTTATTCCTTATTTCAAAATTCAGATGAGATCCTCTCTCTTTTAATAATATACATTATTAAGGCTTTTCCATTCTGCCACTAAACCTGTGGTGCTTCATGCACAGCAGTTACAAAAGAAGAACATTTCAGGTCTTCGTGTCAGGACACACACTATCCATTTGGAGATGGCGTATTTAAAGTTCCTCAGAATAAGGGTGTGCTAGTGAGGTGTGTAAAGCATACTAAAATCCAAACTACTTGTGGAAGCTTCAGCTAAAAAGAGTGGCTTGCTTATGGTCCATTAGTGGCTCAAAGCAGAGTAGTGGCTTAAAGATGTGGGTGAGATGATCTACTTGTCCGAAGTGTTTCACCTGAGCTGGCTCGCCCTGTTGCAGGGCTCTCTGCCCTCCCACACAGGTTAAAGCAGTCAGCCATCCAGGGAACTGCTTTGACTTCAGAAGCTGAGCTTCTCTGCATCATTTTTACATCATCAGTCAAGTGACTCCGTTTAAGATTAAATCACCATTTTTAATAAAATGTAATTTTACTCAAGCTATTAACAAGGAGCAGCCTGTAAGTTATACATTTGTATGAAGTGAAGCAAATCACCTACAGCGCCTGAGAAAAAATGATTTTCTAATTATTTTTACACAAGAGAAGAATGTGTGGGGATGGTTAGGAAGAGACGCTGTTTCACAAAGGGATCCAAAATAAATTCATTGCATAATTTAGAATTGTATTAATATTTCCTCTACCTATCTTCTTTGACATCTTGATATCTTTGACAGAGGACAGAAGAGTTGTAAATATGCCAATACAAATCAAATCTGCTGTTTAGTTATTTAAAGCACTAACCAGTAGAGCACTAAAAGGTCCTGTTTTCCATTCTTTCCACCCTGGCTCTTTTCTATTCTTGTCTGCTTTTCCTGTTTCTTCATCTTCTAGTTAAAGCCTCAGCTCAGTGTAATCACTAATAAAGATACAGCCCCTGTCCTGAAGAGCTTATGTTCTAATTTAAGATAAACTCCAACGAGAGAATAACAGACAGTAAGAGGGAAGCAAAGGCTAAGGCAAGACCCTGACTAAACTACAATATGTATTACTGCCTCTGTGCATAGTTTGATGGATACCTCCTTCTCCCCCTTTAAAGAATAAGGATACACAGGACCGAAATTGGGATCTCTTTACTCAATGAGAGGAATGCAAAAGTCAATCAGTCAGTAGCACAAGAAAGAGAATAGAGCCCTTCACTCTCTTCTTCTCATTCTTGGGTTTGGAAATAAAGTTACAGACTAATTGTATTTATTCTGCTGTTCAAATTCAGGCTGAATGGGTGTTCAAGCACTCACAACTCACACATGCCAGAGTAATTTTCTCTACAGGCTGTGCTTTCTTACTAACAGAGAGCGTAGGTGCTCTTTCTGCTGCATTTGTTCAATTAATTACAGATGTGTTTCTCTGGGAAATATCCTAAGCACTATTTTCTGCAGACAGTTTGTAAATCACAAACCTATAACCCACAGTGTTCAAGTCTCCTACTGAAAAAGGCTCAGATCTCTCATGTTTTCCTGTAAATTTTTACACTTTAGCAAGTACCTCAGTTTTCAGTTATTGAACTGTTAAACTCAATTTTTTTCTTCCATATGTTGTGTTATCTCAGGTCCTTGAACAAGATGCTGGTATTTACAAGCACATATTATGGTTTTTCTTAGGAAAGGTCAATCATTCTAAGATAGTCAATGATTTTACTGACGACGTAGGAGATCTTATTGATTATACCTTGGGATAATATTTATATTTTTGCTTTATCTATTTATTCACTGCATTACAAATGCTTTAAAGCCAATTACCAGAGTTAATACCAAAAAGGTGAGCAATCTCATTGCTTACCTTCTGTGTATAGGTTTTCTTTCACTTTTACAAATAATGATTTATGCAAAGTCACCAAGACAGCTATTGCTTCCATTGTGGAGTTTATTATCTCCAAGATGAGCAGACAAGTCATTAAGCTCTCATAGAAGGATTAGCGTACAGAAAGATCACTGCATTGTGATTTTCTGGTTACATGGTTCAATACAATGATGGTTTAAGGAAGTAAAAGCCAATTTTAGCACTGTCATTATAGAACACTGTATGCCGTCACTAGGCAGTTATAAATACTGTCTTCAATAAGAGTTACTTCTCCATAAAGGCGTCTTTCTATCATGTACTGACTGGATCAGTAATACGTGAAAATCATTTGTGAAGAATGGGTTTAGGGTTTGTCTTTCGTATTACCTAAAAACATTTTTGCAATTATATCTTTTAATCTAAAAGTTCTGTAACAAGGCAAACCTTGTCTTGAAGGTTCTTTTCATGTTCATATACATTTTCATTTAACAGATGAATTTTCAAAAATAACCAGCCTAATTAATCTCTTCTTACAGATGGAATCCTGGGTACTTCGTTGCTGCATTAATTCAAAATGCATCTTGCACCTTGCACTGAAGATTCTCTCTCTGGCAAGTATGTGACAAATTATTTGTGTCCATTGCAAACCAGAAATATAAAGTTTAGAATTTTCCCATTTTATAATGAGAGTAAAAAGGAAGAAAGGAAACTTTTTTGACCGGGTTTTATGCCTGACTTGGTATAAGAGCATTCAAAACACTGCTTTGTTCTGTAAGAGGCTCAGAATAAGGAGCTCATTTGATCATAGGTTTTGGCAATCAGAAAAATCTATATTACTCAGTGAAGAACCATTTTTTTGCCCAATGGGAAAGATTTCACTACCTCCAGCATTGTCCACCACACCCTGGCAGTCAGGACATATCTGAGGCATCCCAAAGAGCGACCTGGTAAAGAGCATGTAGCCGAGGAATTGCAAGGAATGGTATCACCATTCTTGAGTACATCATACATACTGGAATGTCAAGTTTTAAAAATTTTAAGTGTTCCCAAGAAAGTGAGTCCAATACTGCCTTTTGTTATAGTCCATATTAAAAAAGATCCATGCTTCTGTTATAGGGCACATAGCTCATGTGATATGTAAGATATCTTCCTTAAGGACTGACATGTCACATGGTACTTTGATAACTCTGAAACATGGGACTCACACTGATCAAAGGACAGCGCACTTATCCCTGAGGTCAGGGATAAAATGGGAAGGGAGAATGAAACCATTCAGTTCAAAAATAGTTAAGGTGGCAGAGATTCACCTGGGACTTTTGTGAAATCTGACAGAATATAACGAATTCAGATTTAGGATGTGAAAATGGGTATATTCTTTGTGGTGAAGAGCTCATCTCTGCAGATGCAAGCAGCAGCTGCTCAGAAAAGTAATGCTCTGCGAGAAAAGCGAAATTGTGCAGGACAGCGGAGAAGCGTTTAGAAAAGATCCTTGGACATGATAAGGAAAAGATTATGAGATTCATAACCTTCAAGAGAGTTTTTCTGTGTAAAAATGGAAAACAGTTAATATTTCTTCAGCAGCTGAGGGAAAGTTATGGTAGAACATACGCACAGGAGCTCCTAAAGATATAACCGGAGAGAATGTATCAACCAGGAGGACTGCAAAAATCAAGCTATTAAGGAGTAGATGTGGACAGAAACTGGCAATAAACTAATGGAGCACATCTTTGGAATGCATTATATGACTTTTTTACCTGCAGTAGAAAGCTCTTGATGAACCAGGAGGTTGTGCCCATTTTCCATTCCCTGTTATTTCTAAAAGACACAAAGATCCTCATTATGCATCACTTTTTCAGATATTTTTTTTGAGCCAGACAGGGTTTTATTTTGGTGTTGTATATATAGACAGTTGTACAGCTTTTCAAGGAGTAACGCTATAGTAATGTCAGCCAAAACCTTGGATATTACTGCATAAAACCATGAGAATCTCCTGTTATTACTGAAAGTCCTAGTTTGAAAATGTGGTCATCATATTTATTTTCAAGTGTGCACATTTCACAAAGATCAAGAAATTTTTTTTCCCATCAGCTTCACCTGATGATCATGTTAGCTAAAATATTATTGTGTAATGAATATGAAAACATCTCCCTTATTTTACAGATTATATTTTGTTGGAGGAAGAAACACAAAGAAGACTAGTTTTGTATACTTAAAATGTTTGATGGAGCACTTTATCTATTTTCTTCTGATTTCCATTCCATACCTAGTGATGTAGCTTGTCTTCAAGTCTTAATTTAATCCTAATTCATACATCCAGTAAGAAGCATAGCTTAAATTGCTCTATGCCCATAGAGACAGAGAAACCGAAGTTCATTCAAATCTTACCTTCCACCACTGACTACAGAAATACACCTTTACACATAATTTAGGTGCTACAGTTAGGTACTGAGATAAAAGAATTCAAGTCCCTATGTTCTAGACCTGCACAAAGAAGTTAGACATGCTGCTGTTTTGTGAAAGGAGTCTTTGATGAGACAGTTTTGACCCATGGTAAATTTATTGACTTCCAGAAGACTGTGCCACAGCTAATTTTGTCAGTAGGAAGTAATTTATCACTAGCCAGTTCACCAATATCCAGTGGCCTAGAATGATGGAGTTGTAATTAAATATTAAAAATTAACAGAGAAAAACTGTATTTAATAAAACTTCCCTCTGCAGTAGGCCAAGATGCATGAATTAATAGATTCTAAGCCCAGGAGGGGCTATTATGATAATCTAGTCTGACTTTGTAGGTAACATAGGCTAAAGAGCACCAAAACTCTTGCATTTAGTCAGCAATTGTTTTGATTACAGGAGTTCTTTTAAAAAGATATTCTATACTGATTTAAAGACTTCTAGAGTGGAGAATCTGCTACATCTTTTAGTAAGTTGTTGCAGTAGTTAATTATTCTCATTCCTAAGAAAGCATCAGACTTATTTTTGTCAAAATTCAGCTTCCAACCATTTGACAGTTTTATGGTTTTATCTGCTAGAATAAAGTGCTGTGTGTTATCAAATAGGTCTGCCTCATGTAGGTACTTGATTAAGTCACCTCTTAAACAACTGAAGAGATGAGTTTTAAACAGCCATTTTGAAGTGAATGAGTAATAAACCGAAAGTTTTATGCAAATTTTTGCACTTGATAGTGTTACATTGTTTCAAACTGGAAAAGTTTAACATGTCATCAAATACACTTTTACACGTAATCATCAGCATTCAAAAGTGGCCTGAACTTTGTTACAACTTTTTCTATTTAATATGTTATTTTCTCTCCTTCTTCAATATCAAGCCTGTAACTGTTTTTAAAAAGCATACCAAATGTTACACAGCAAATAATAAGCAGTTAATGTTTTAAATTCATTTTTTCTGCACTCATTTAAAACTTTTTGCTTTTTACATTTTCAATAAAATGATGCTCTTATGAGTCAGAACTATAAGACCATATTATTACAAAGAATAAATTTTATAGGTATTTAGGCTGCGTTGGATCTTTCAAGTGTACAGCATTGTGTTTACCACGAAGAGCTACTGATTTTAAAAGTGAGGTCATTATGATGTTGGAAATATTTGGAAGACTTGAGAAAAGGGTATTTTTGTAAAGCTGGATTGTCAGTGGAAAGATGTCTAACGTGTGCTAAAAATTAACAGAAGGTTATTTAAGACCCAAATTAAGTCTTCTAGGCTCTTAAGATATACTGAGCTTGGTAAGTGTTCATCACTAAATATTCTGCAGCAGTGCTTATAGTGAATAATGAATAACACTCAGCAGTGATAGCACAGCGTCATCCTTACTCCTTCAGTGCAAGTTTTTCTTGATTCATTCATCATTTCTTCCAGCTTTTTACAGTTATTCCATAAAATCAGCCACACTCTAGATTCAACAAAAAGGTTATCAAAAATAGAAATGTCTTGAATGTTAAATTTGTTTAGTAAGTATCACAGGTCTGTGAATACGGAGTATGTGATTTTATCTTATAGAGTATAGAAATATCCAAAAGGGACCAAGATTTGTCAAGTCAAATGGAAAACCAAAATATCTTGGCTGTCTTGATATTGTCTAAATCTAATTCAAGCAGGAGACTAACAGAAGTATGGATTTTGTCCCTTCGATATTTATATTGGCAAATGGCTTTTAAACCTTTCTCAAAACAAGGGGAATTTTAAGGTAAATGAAGTAAATTTGCAGTCTTAGACACAGATGATAAATACAATAAAAATAGCAGAAAAATAATATGTTATTGAAGCATAAAGTAATGGTGCCAGTAAACAATAAACAGTATTAAATTGTTTATATACTAAAGAGTAGAAAGTGAATTAAGATAAATTGAAAACATCTAACTGCTCAAAGACCAAGAAACATAAAAATCAAAGTTAATATAGTTTGTCTTGCAGCTGTAGAGTAGCCCAGTAGTCACTGAAAAAGATCATTAATTTTCATGCAATTAAATATAATTAATAAGACACCACAGGACTGTGTGTTCCTGAGAGATAATGTCAGCCCTTGGGTGTGACCTACCATGTGGCGTTATCCCAGCATGGCTCAAAATCCATCCTCTTCCAGAGTTAGTAAAATTAAGTTTTCCTTCTAAAGACTACTTTGGCACTTTGGTTATTGACTTTCATCGCCGTGGTCTGCAACATTAGTAACACAATCAGTACGGATATGAAAAAGAACACATATAACAAACGGATCACAAACTTAGCAGTCAAGGGAGAAGACATAACAGTCAAACCATGGACAGCATACGTCATGCACTAGCAGAGCCCTGAAGAAACATCTGAACACAAAACAACAAAAAAAGAAGCTTAGTAAGCCAGTTAGCAAAACTATATGATATCACAGTTAGTCAAAGATTGGAGCAAGTATTACCTGAAATCATTGCTGTCTTGACTATACAGGAGTGCCTAATTATACATTAACAAAATTCTGATCCTCACTGAGAACGTAAGGCTTATCAATAGCATGCGGCTGAGGATGCCCTCCAGAGCTCTCTGCAGTTAAGGACTGCTTACATTCTACCTTACACACGCAAAGGAAATACAGAAATGGTTGGAGTTTGTGAAGGGTGAGCTGGATGCTGGTTTGAGAACCAGAAAAGGGTGAAGGGGAGAATAATGCTAAGAACTGCTAAGGTGACAAAGGAATGTCCTCTGGGAATCTTGGTGTATTTGCTGCAGCACCTCAAGGGATGTGGAAGTCAGAGAAGGAGGCAAGGTATCATGGAAACTATTGCTGTTTCACTGGCAAGTTGCAAAATGGTATTGGTTTCTCTGGAACAACAAACCTGATCAAGGAGCCATAAAGCTGGTCATTCAACAAGTTCAGCTATATTTATAGCCAGCTGAATCTGAGATGACTCCACTGAAACAGAACTTCAGAAGGAATAAAAGTTGGCCCTCAGACCCAACGTTATGGAGCTTGTTCAGTAGTTGTGCCATGTAGTGTTGAAGCTGTGAAACGATGTTATATGGACTGTCCCTGTAACAGCCAAGTGTTTAGTGATGCAGGGATGAGGGGTTACATTACTTCTGATGTCACAGTGAAAATGCTTAAAAATTACCTAAATTTGGTAACAGTAATTAAACCAGCTCAAAAGAACATAATTTTAATGACAAATTGATTTCTCTAAATACACATGTTCCAAAATTTTTCAACAGTTAGAATACAAAAGAATCTTCTCTTCCTGTGCACCGAAATTCAGAACGAGTTCAGATTCCAGTTTTATCTTTCAAGCATCTGTAGTACTTGTGAATCTTGTTCACTGTGATATATTTGATTGCAATGACATTCTTCTTCAGAGTTTATATGGTTATGTTTCATGTTCTCATCATTAACATATCTCTGCCTTATTATGTCTGGCCTATCCAAAGGATTTCCTCTCTGCCTGTGAAATGCTGCATTCCAGCAGACTACAAAATAAACCTCTTATGGAGGATTCTGAGCAAGTTTGAAGAAGGTACATAGTTAGCTGGGAAGCAGATCTTGTTGGAGAGACTCAGTGTAACTGTATTTATTATGATGTATTTATTATATGAATGTGCTTACAGCCTTAGGCATAGGAGTCTTTTACTGTAAATTTAATAAATAAAATCATTGTTTCTCATTTAAAAATTCAAAATTCATAACTGTAGCAAGGGATTTAGAACAACTTTTAATTAACAGAATCTCTGTTTTCTTCTCATTGTAAAGAAATCATTAGAAAGAATAAAATCCCCTGTATCTATAGTTATCATACTCTGAAGATATTCTTTTGGTAACAAATGAGGTGACCAGATGTCCCAGTTTTTCTAGCAGAGATGCAGTGTCCCTATTTTCTTCCTTTTTATATGGGTCACTTTGTCACAGGTTTCAAATCCTTATCAAACATCACAGAAATGGCAACTCAATCATCTTATCCTTCAAAACTCTACAAGAAAAGAAACTTTCCTGGAAGAAGCAGGTTTCAGTTTCCAAATCTTTATAACAGCTTTTCAGCTTCATACAAACCAAATCTCTTGGGATAAAAACAACAACAACCCCCCCAAAAAACAAAGGAAGGTTTAAAAAAGCAAATTAAATTAAATCTCTGCTACAGTCTCCACTGCATATGTCCGCTCAGGCGGTCTGCCAAGAGTATTTTAATATAATAGTCATTCATCCATAGACCCATAACTGGTATATGCAATTACATAATGCTTCTAATGACTCTGTTTGTTGCTTATCTAATCCCTGTAGCTTGCGGTGGTAAAAAGAAGGTGTTCCCAATTGACACCTGGTGTTAAGCAAGAAGACTGGTCCAGAGCTGCTTTAACATTACAGATAAACAAAGGTGAGGAAGATTTCTAACAGTACCAAAATGAAATGGGGGATCATATTAATGGAGATGAAAGGAAAAGACCAAATAGGCCAGGTTTTGTTTGCATTTCTAGTATTTGAAAATTTTGCTTCTCCATTAAAAGTTAGGCTTCTAGTTAAACAAATGTTCTCTTTTGCCATGATAAAGTAACTGCAGCTGAAATTCTTCCAAGAAAAATGGCTGATTGGGAGCCAGTAAATATCACGAGCAGGTGAGTGGCAAGTGGCCTCTGCAGTAAAAGTTCTTCAGAGGTCTACTTCCAAAACACAGTGGGGTTGGGAGACTAAAATATGCACGTGAGGTGATTACTCAGCCATTATTATTACTTTCCCAAATATAAGCTATATCATCTCCTTTGACATCCATCATGATGTTTCAAATTTATTTGGGTTAAGGGTTGATTATAACCTTTTGGAGGGCAAGGGGGCAGGGACAATATAGACAGTCCTTGCGAGGAGAAGTATTACTTGCGTGGATACCCACAGTTTTATTTCATTTCTATGGGGTTCTAAGCAGGAGTTCAAGATAATGTTTGTGAAAGAGTAGATAATCTCTAGCCTTTTAAATTTTGTTCTTTTAAGGGTTAAATTTATATATTCCAGTCTTCATCCTCAGATCACAGTGTATCCACTGCTCAAGTAACCCTTTTAGCAGCAGAAACTGAATGTCCTATTTCAATTATTAATACAGTTTGGGGGTTTTATGACCTCTTTTTGATTTTTCTAGAGCTAAATAAAATTTGAATGTTGAGCCACTAATGTGACATTAGCACATTTTTATACCACGACTGTAGGAAGCTTTTTTTGCTGTGGCAAAGGGTCAAAGCAAAAATCAGTATCTGATTTGTTAGTTTGCTTGTCTCTTCAACAGAGTTCATTCATCTTCTATAAAACAAAATGACTATTTCATGAGGAAGTAGTATGCTGATAAAAAAGAGATCTTGGGAAGGTAAGATTGATGTATATGTTACATCTGAGAGATAAACATTCAAAGAAGATTCGAACACAAGGCAGTCTGCCTGAATCTTGACTGCCCGCCAGCTGGTAGGGATGAAGAAGAGCGACTTCCACTACTGAACAGGAAGTGGCACCTCACATCCTCTCCCCAGTTCCCAAATGGCCAGGTATCTCCTTATGGCTGAATGGCTACATAATGCTCGGTGACTGGGTGAACTGGGAAGCAAGGGTAAAATTTACTTTGGTTCTAAATAGACTGCCACTTCTTCCCTTCAGGGAGATGTACAAAACGAAGGAGAGAGACACTTTGTTCATTCCAATGGGGAATATTTATTATGTATATTATGAAGAAAATGCCACTTGTTGGTATATGCCTTTTCCTCTGTCTGTCCAGGTGTTTGTTTTTTAAGGTGTCCAGAATTACAGGTTTTAGCTCAAGCCCAGAAGCACATTGTTTCTTAAAACCAAGAGATGTTTAAGAAAGTAACACTTTTGACTGAATCTCTGTCACGTCAAGTAACACTCAAGTGACTCCTCTAGCATAAATGACTTACTCTAAGCTTTGTCCAGGAACAAGCACCCATTTGTGCTTACAGTTATTTATAACACTAAATAGATCGCCCCTTTAAGCTGTTTCTAGGATGGCACTATATTTTCAGGAAGAAAAGAGTGCCAGGTTCTTGTTCTACCTCCTGAAAACTAATCAAAGTCTCTTTCTCAGTGACCACAGCCCCTGGCACTCACAATATGCTTCCACAGTTGGGCAATCGGCAAGATGAAACCACTGTCTGGTGAGCAAACCGTGGCTGTCTCAGGATTCACATGTCCTCCATCTGTCTCTACTCACCAGCTGTGCTTGAGCCCCTCAGGCAGGGACAGGAGAACTGAATGCACATGAAGTATCTCTTCAGTGTGACCAGGGCAAATAATTGTGTTTGGGTTCTTTAGGAGACAGAGAAGGAAGACAGATGCACTGTTCAGCTATGCCCCATCAAGGCATGGGAAGAGTGGAAATGCTCCACAGATGCAGAAGAAGGAAAAGCTACAGAGTCCATACCCTGGGCTCCTTCTTGGCTCCCACAAAACTGTATCAGGAGCCAAAGGGGTCTGACAATTATGATTCCCTCTTTCAGGTTCCTGTCAAGCTCTGTAGAACTGTATTTCACAGTCTTTGGCACGGATAGACTGACAAACACCAGGCCTGCTATTTATTACATGAGCTACCAAATAGGTTTGAATGAGCATTTCCTTCAGCATGTCTTCCTCTCAGCCTCAGACATGGAGCTGTTGCAAAGTTCAGTACATTTAAGATGACTATAGATAGTGTGGAAGGGTAGAATTTGTCACAGATGATCACATTCATTTTGCAAAAATAAGTTTATCGTACTTGGCATAGCAGTAGGAAAGCTTAGCTAGCTGGCCAGTCAGCCCTAAGAAAAAGTGAGCAGCATCTGTTTAAGTCTCTGAAGTAGCACAATCCATGCATGGCATTAGGTTATGTTGCATCATTTAACACAACATAAACCTCACTCACCTTTTCCTCCCTTCTATTGCTACTTTCTACCAGTTTGTTCTCACTCTAACTGGCAGCAAAAATGCATAAGTGCCTTTGCTGCTTTAGAATTCCTGCTTTCTTTTTTTTTCCTCTAACCTCTTTAGCTCATGTAATTTTTTTTCCCTATGCTTTCTGGGAACCATTGCACCCAAATCCAAAAAGTGTTATCTCTCTCCCTTCTGTGTCTCATTGTAAGACATTTTGTGGGTTTTTTGACCAAAGTGCTATACAAAACTAATTATATTGTTGTGCTGGAGCTATTCTCATACAGAAAGAAGCACAAATCATATTTAATCAAATTTAATGAAAGATTGCCATCAGGTGTCTAAATGTCTCACTTGCCTGTTTAGTTGAGTTATGGCAAACAATGGTACCCAGAAACTTAATGTATGTAATAATTCAACGTATTTTTATTATGCGGACCTACTTTGTGCCAGCTCTATTGAACTAATTTACAATAATGGGACTGAAAACACCCTAATTCAAATACAAAATAGAAAGAAATATTTCTTTATTTTTCTTGTTTCAGAAGGATTGTTTCATTTAGAAATATTAATAAGCTGATAACTGAGTCTCTTCATTATAATATAATGCTCAGTTGCATAGGGAGCTATTCTTTATTCAGCAGGTTACACACTAGTGTATCACGGGGAGAGGAGATGTATTAGGCTGTATTCAGAGCTTGTATGAAAAAAATGAAACTGTAGGGTAATAGAATTGCATCTTTTATACTAGTGCTGCTATTTGATAAACAGAAGGACAAGTTTTAAATGGGAAATTCTAAGCAGTAGCTGCTAGAAAAGTCACATCTACATTCGCCCACATGCCTTTCTGCCTGGCCATATTTAGGGTATGTATGTCAGCTAAGTAGTTCCTAATACCATTGATTCACAATAGAAGGGCCATTAGAAATCATGCTTGTCTGTGTAGTTATATGGCTTCTGTCACCTGTTTCTGACACCCCAAACAGTTTTTATTTCTTTTACGGCAAGTAACTGTGCTGCTAAACACTTTTCAGTAGTATGGTTTGTATGATGAACAAAGGCAGAGATAAAATGATGAAAGGGATGAATCAAAAAAAAAAGACAAACTACAAGATTACTGGAGTTAAGCCCATCCACATATGTTGTCAGAGCGTAGGGAAGGTCTGCACTGAGGAATGCTGTATCCAGAGGTCTACACAGCAGAGTCAGAGCTACACAGATACTGCAGAGGTGTATGGCAGAAATAGTAGCTGCATATGAGAAGCAGCCACTCACTGCTCTTCCAGAGTTAATTAGCTCTTTTCTTCAAATGAGCTAATTAGCCTGAGCACAGCCCTGCACTGACACAACCATACCAGTCCTGGAGCTGACTCATTAGCTGGCTTGATATCCTCTTCATTCACTAATGTGGAGACTCGCACAGCTCTGAAGAAAAGTGTGTCCTGGTAGTTAGATACTAGCTTCTGCACTAATTAGTATCTGAACATTTTATAAAATGTGGAACAATTTCAAGAGGAAAAAAAAATCAATGTCCCAAAGCTTAGTGGTTAGAGCACTCATCTAGAAAGAGGGACGAAAGCAGGTCAAATTCTTGTTTCCACAAACAGGTGTAGGTAACACTCCCTTCTGATTTTAAGTTCATTTTTTTTCACAGTTATCAAGAATGCTTTCAAAAGATATCTTTTATAGAACCTAAAATAAAGAGAGCGGTCTGGGGTTTTTTTGTTCTTTAAAATTCTTGGTTCTTCCACTAAACCAAAATTCAATTACCAGCAGAGCCCTAATAGCAAATACAGATTATTGACTGCACTTGAGGCCAACCGCAATGAACTACTGCCTGAGGGTTAAAGCCATTCCTAGGATTAGGTAATATTGCCTGAAGCCAATCGAAAGGAGCGCTTTAATACCTTTGGGCAATAGTTTACTGCAATTTCCCTCAGACCCAGTCAGTGATTAATTAACCTTTTAGAATCTTCTGGGTTAATGGAAAGTTTGCGCTGGAAAGCTCCACAGATTGAAACATGAAGTGAGATCATCATCAGCTATAGCAGAATAGACATGATATTGGTAGATGAACCACAGTTTTCAATGGTTGTTAGGCAGTTGCTTCAGCCTGAGGGCAGTAATATGCCCTATTTGTAGTCGAATGAGCTTGTGTGAAGTTATCTCAACTACTAAAAAAGAGTTTTGCATGTATTAAATAACCACTTATAACTGATAATTATCTAAAACTGACTCAGCTCAAATTCTATGTGTTTTCAGTCAACGTGGGTATAAAAGGGTTGGGAAATTGCTACATGAGAGATATATAGAATGACAACAAGGACCTCAAAGGAAGAAATGATGATCCATATTTCTATTCACCTCAAACTTTGTGGATATTTGGATGTGGATGTCTGCTGTGTCCAAGATAAAGGAAGATGTTTATGAGTTGTATTTGAATGATTGCATGTCTACCAAATCCTGGTTTTGCCTGGGTAAATAAGGTTTGAGGTAAGACCAAACTCAAAGCATTCATTGGGAAAGTAATTGCACAACTAATAAAAGCATCTTTAAAAGATTATGAGCTCAACAAGTGCCAAGAATAAGTAAAATAACAATCCTACCAGATGCCTACTGACCGGCAGTAGCATGCTTATTGAAGATTTTAGCGCCCCTGAGTTCCGAAACTGCTACAAGTTAAGAGACTGTATTAAATGCAGGTCACTTCCAAATCCCTAAAGCCAGCACTGCAGCAAGACATTTAAATGATGACACAATGAGTTACAGTCTGCCAGCTTGGCACAGATTCAAAGTGGCAGCAGCTGAGGTGTGCTTTAAAAATAGGGATTTTTTTAATTGGATTCAAAATCAATTAAAATCCCATTAGAAACATAATTGTAGTGATACAAATCATAAAATAATATCTTTTACAATAAACTATAAAACTGAGGAAGCTTACATAATTAATATTATCTATGGGACAGATAGACCCATATCTTTCAATCACATACAACCTACATGTCAAGAGAATGCCTTTGAAAAGTAGAGAGTGCAATTTCAATAGGAGGTCAACATATATGCCATAGGATTCAGTGTGTGTTTCTTTAGATAACTTTGATTTCCCTCCCCTCCTCAAGGCCCCAGATCATACACTTTTGGAGATTAAATACCAGCAAATCTAGACTGTAAAACAATGAGACATGCAACATGATGGTGGCAGTCAACTCAGGAAAGCCACTAATGGCCACCCACCACATTTTTGATCCCTGGATGAGAAAATAATCAGCCAATTCTCCTGGTGGTAAAGTCAGTGCATATCTTAAGCAATGAAATCAGGTACCTTTATGTTGAGAATGAATGTGCTTTAATTGCTTTTTGACCAGAAAATAAGGGTGCAGGTAAAAAGATGCCAACATCATTTATGCCAAATAGCAAGGTTAAATTTTTAGTTTATTTTGTCATTAATTCCAGTTTTCCTGAGCTGTCAGCCTTGCTTGGCCTCTTCTAGCAAAGCCACCCCCATAGTTTCAAGTGCTGGCACTCAGTTCTTACACAGCGTGCTCTAGGCAAGGCTGGATTATTATCTGTTTATTCTTGTGGGCTTGTGGTGCTTTATGCTGGCATTTGTACTATGGTGAGTAAATTAATGACCCGATCATTTTCCAAAGAACTAAAATGAGAAAGACACCTTTAAAAACAACTCTTCACATTTATAGTAAACTTAACTTTTCGGTTTCCTCCTCACTAATCTTGTTTTATACAGCATTTTTTAAACAATATTTCATTAGTAAAAGCTACCAGTCACAATAAATTATCAAATTTTCTTTTTTTATTATTTTGCAATGATGCTTTAAATACATATTCCTGTAAAGATTAAGTGTATAATTTAATTGTCCTTGTATCAGATGAAAAAACCATGATTCCCCACAGCAGCCTATTGACTCCTTCAACCTTGCCTCTTGAAACCTTACTGAACGCAGAAGCTGATACTGCAGGTTTTATATTTATAATGATTAATTAATTCTGCACTAAGCAATGTTCCTGACTGCAAGAACAAAATCCACTTTAGAAAACATAAATGACAGCTTGCCTAAAATAATTAACACCAGTGCTGATAGAATT
Organism: Charadrius vociferus; assembly: GCF_000708025.1. NCBI lineage: Eukaryota > Metazoa > Chordata > Aves > Charadriiformes > Charadriidae > Charadrius > Charadrius vociferus. The sequence goes on along the minus strand of NW_009648963.1, from coordinate 4,120,693 downwards.
GGGATGTTCTCCCTCTGCTTTACACCGGCGTATTTGAGAGAATTTAATTACTAATATTTCTGACTAGCAGAAGAATTGCATTAGAGAAGCACTTGATGTGGCAGGATTGAAAACTCATATAAAACATGTTACAGAAATATAATGTGGATGGGATAAACCCTGGTTAAAAGCGGAGATATAATTAACCCACAGTTAGGGATACAAGAGTATTTCCATTTTTTTGAGGAAACCAGATCATGTTAAAAATAACCTGCATGAAAGTATTGTCTCATTTCTCTGCCAGTCAAATAGCCAGGTAGGGTTTGATTATGCAGCACAGCAACTTTGAACTCTTCCATCTCTGTGCAGAATAAGTCCGATAAGGTCTGTCCTGGTAACAGGAAGGTCTCAGCAGTGAGCGAAGAGTGGGTGTTTCGTAGCCTGGAAAGGACCGACCTTCCTCCCTAGCTGCAGCAGGAACTCTCTGCTCGCTGTTCATTAGGGATGGAATTTGGCCCTTAGCCTGCTGAATAATGTAGAGCTACATGTTAGTTTACATGAGGCCTTGAAACAGGACAACTCTTCCCTGGAAGGGGACAGAGGGTATTTTCTGTGGGCGAGATGGCTTTATCTGCCAATTTTAGCATCATGTAACCACTTACAGAATTTATTAACTTCAAATTGAAAGCTTAGGTGACTGATTCCTGTGATATAAACAAATGTGGCAGGAGTACATAAGAGTGCTGTATTTTCCTTTGAATTGCTGGGAAGACTGCATAAAATTACGGTAAAAACACAGACTCTCAGGAAGAGAAAACACACAGAGTTATTGTCACACTGTATCTCAAAAAGTGAGGACTTCTGTGAATAAAATGATATGGTGGTACCATCATGGCTTTCTCCCTGTTAGTCCTTATCACCCCGCAACCTCCCTATTTTACAGGGAGTCCGCCTTTATCCTTTCATGCAAACCCATATGTACGTCAGCAGGACTGACATACATCTCCGCACTACCTGCAACGGATACTAGTGTTCCCTGAGTGGAGGTCAGGAACTTCACCATCACTCAGAGATGCAAGTCTATGAATGTGTAAATACCTACAGCACACCCACTTTTTTTCTTAGATGTTTTATTTTCACATTACATGAAGGACCTGAGAGCTGAGTAAGTCAGGTATTGTAGTGTGTCCTTCCTATCACCGGCAGATTTTCAGCACAAATGCCGTACTTTCTTCTTTTATTGGTCTGGGCTGTCACAGATAATCTCAACTTTATCAAGGGCCCAATTCTGGAAGGGAGAAAGTCCATAAAGATAAAATGAAGAGCCATCTGGCCTATTTTCCAACATGTTCCATCTCCTCTAGTGGCTTACAGGCATATGGTTTGCCTACACACAGCCTTGCTTAAAGGTGCAATTTTGCATTGCCTGTAAACCTGTCCCTCTCACTTGTGAGTGGAAAAAGGGAGAACCAGAAGGCTTGATTTACTGAAACAAATGGAGGCAGATGTAAATTGTCTTCCTAAGGCAGCACATTCTCTGCACACTGGGTGGGATTCCTCCTAATAAGTAGCAGGGATTGGAAAGGGCATGAGAAAGCAATCTGTAACCTCTCTTTAGGTATTCCTGCTTAATACTAATTATTACTTAATAATGCATAGCATTTATATTTCCTTGTAAATGTTAAAAGTGCTGTAAAAGCATTAACGGGTTAATTCTCAAGACACCCTTGAGAGGTGGGCATATGAGTATTATCTTCTTTCCATACCTCTTTTCATAATAAGGGAACAATTAAAATGAAATTGATCAGCTAACTTTATAGAGACCCTAATTCCTACAAATAGGAAATAATAGCTCTAAATGAGTATACTTCTGGGTGTTTAAAAGCAGTATTCATCAGCTGGATTACAGCTGATTTTTCAATGTAATTAACTTTGTATCCAAAAATCAACTTTATTGGTTCACTTCTAGTATATTAAGCACAATAGGAGGGATGCCCCATTTTCTCTGGCAATAATCAGGTTCCCTTCAGCCTTGTAATTGATTCAAGCAGGAACCATATTATTGTCTAGTAAAACAGAGCATCCCTCCTATTATCCCTTAAGTAGCAGTCAGTCTGGGAAGAAAACAGTTACAATGATATATGAAGTTAAGACAGATGCCAACTAAATAGATATCTGAGTAAGCTAGAAAGAAAGAATTAAACAGTTTGAAGAATCAATAAAGGTAGTACTTCAGCTAACCATTGTGCAACTCATCAACTAAACTCTCATTATTATTGTTCATATCCTGAGTGCCCCAATACTATTACACACTGCACAGGCACATAGCAAGCCCAAGAGGCCTCACAATCTAATTTGTCAGCTTTCATTTCTCTCCCACAGTTTTTGTATCCTCTCTCCTGTAGCATTCTGGTTCCCTGTATTTTGATGTCTCTGCATTATTATGCTCATGCACCCACTGCCAGAGGAGCGGAGGACTGAGAAGGTCTGATCCCACTGCCCCCTCTGTTACAGAGGGTCAGGCACAGAGCGCTGGGGCAAAACCAACTCGGTCAGTATCATTTACATTTATTTGGGTTTTATTGCAATTTTAAGCGCAGGGTGATGATGAAAAAGATACTGTAGTTCTGTTGGGAAATAAGCACGAGGAAAGCAATACATTTCTCCCAGGTGGAGGGATCTCTGAAGGAAGGTGGGTGTTACGGCTAGATAACGGAGCTTGGACACAACAAGAGGAATGAGGGAAATATGTCTCTCCTGATAGAGAAGTAGGATTGAGAAGTGGTTCACTTTTAGTGTCTGAAATGGAGTCTGTGAGAACTGGATCCACAGCAGTGAGTGACTCCTGCAAGGACTGCTGGGACTACTCCAGTCCAGCGTTGACAGTGGAAAGCAGGAATCTAAAGTACTGCTTTAGCCACAATGTGAGGATCTCCTTTCCTTAATACTGGAATCAGCTTCTCTGACGTAAGAAGAGATGGTGCATGTTTACATTTTTGGATTCCTACCTGATCAGCTTTGGACAACAGACTCAGAGAAGATGCGGGGGACCTGGCGGAGGGGCTCTGAGATGAACCATACCACTGGTCGGCAAAGAAATCTGTGCCACATATTCTGGGGCTGAGCTTGGACTTGAATTTGTCATGTTTCACACAATGGAAGCCATAAGCCTAAGTTATGTCTCACCATATGTATTGCCTAATTAGGCCCCTGTGGCTCATAGGTTAAAGAAATTCCAGCTTTCTGGAAAAAGTAGAGACTCACGTCATTATTGGTGAACACCTTTCTATGGGATACGGCTACAAAATGCTTCGTCCCAGCTGAGCTAGTGCTGGCTGCATGAGTACTTCTCTTACACTGTGGGAAATAAAGCACGTGAGCCCATCCGAGCCTTTATCCAACTCATGTGACTGAACGTGAGCAGAGGGCGTCCCACTGAGACCACCCACTACTTGCATGACCGCTTCTCCCCTGGGCTGCTCCACTGCAGAGGAGCTAGGGAAAGTGATGCCATAACACCAGCCAGTTTCAGCCATGAAATGTGATTCTCCTCTTCTTGTGCAAAGGCGGGCAAGTTAGGATAAGCCATCTGCAGTGTCAGTTATCCCATCTCACTGTGTATTGGGAAAGCAGGGGAAAGCCTCACACGGCAGACACTGCCCTCGGCTGGGAAGCACCAGCTTCCCTCTCTGAGCTGAGCACTGGGAATGCCTTTGTCCTAATTTGGATACAGCAGGAGGCTCCTAGGGCCAAAGCCCATGGCTCAGACCTAGTCACGAACAAGGTGTACATACACTTAACTGCAACTTCTAATGGAGAGGAGGGAGAAAACTACTCCCTGTTCTGTAGATTTGGCAACGTTGCAGTTATACTTATTCTGATCTGTCCCTGAATGGCTTTTATGCCTTTCTTTCTTCTTTGCCCCTCGCAATCCCCTCATTGAAAGAAAAATCTATCATCTGTTCATTCTCAAAACAGACTTAAGAGCCATTATGGGTGGAAACCAGATGCTAAGGGTGCCAGGGCAGTTATTTTATTTTGCCAGATCTTAAATTCAAGCATGACATGTAAAGGGGGGAGGAGGGAGGCTTCCTGTTATTTTCTTGCAACTAGGTGTGTTGCACTTGACCTTTGTAGCTGCCGTCACTGTTTGGCAGAGTTGCACATTTAGGAGGACATTTGAAGTATCTCCAGACTTCCCTTCTGCTCCCTCCAGGCCGCTAGTTTAGCAGCAAGTAATCAAAGGGAGGAGTCAAAAGACAGTTGAATAATACCAGTTCAGCACGGATCTGCAATTTGCGTAATTCAGTCATATCCAACTACCTTAATTTGCTTAACTGAATCCCTGTTGTCTTCTTTTCTCTTTTCAGACATGGTGTGATCACTGCAGTCATGCAGCCTTCCCACTTCCCTCACTTATCCATGAGAGCAGGTATATCAGCTTAATTCCATTTGACAAAAAGCTCTATTTAGGATAATTTGGCCCAAAAAGTTCAGATCAGACAGATGAAGACAGCAGGAGGACTGCAAGCCCCAAGCCAAAAGACTATTCTTGAAGGAACATAAGACATTATTATGGTTACTACAGCTAAAATTTCCTTGTTCCTTGACATTATTAAGCATAAAAAATGCTGCCCAGAAGGTTCATTGAGCGGGGTGGAACATCAAGAACAATATCTCAGTCTTGCGCTGCAATTTAAGAATAAAGAATGATATTTTATTTTGCCTTCCATCTTCTCTGTGAAATAAAAGGCCAATTTCTTTCCCATTTCATTTCAGAAGAAGGAAGTCCTTTGCACCCTTAGTCTGAGATGCTTCTTAAAAGCTTGATTATGATTCTGAGCAACATCCTTTTATGCTAGTTTTAAGTCATTATCTCACTGATTGTACCAAATCCTTTCATGGATTCTGCTCTTGGAAGGTTTGGGGTAGTGGTGCTACTCCTAATATAGATGGTTTTAAATAAAAATAAAACAAATATAAATAACCCCTCAATGTTTTCATTTTATTATTAAGAAGATGCATTTTCTACATTTCTTTCTTCAGTTCTGCATTGCCTACATTTTTCCAAATTAGTGAATAATGTTAATTCAAGGATGGAGAAGTTATTATTCCCATATACCAGTGAACAGATACTTGGTTAACAAAGTGAAAGTCAAATCCTTTTCACCAAACAGCATCATTCTTCTAGACTAGTCTGTGAAGTGCCTAGCTCTGTATAAAGTGTTACAAGGAGCATACAAACTATGCAGTTTCTTCATGTCATCTGTAGAAAAGGTTCAGACAAGAAATCAGGCCAGAAATGCAGTCAATATCAATGAGACATCTGCTTTCCAAAAGACTAATAGTTTTCTCTGTCAAGGAGATTTAGGCAGGCAATTAGTTAAATGTAATTATCTGCATCTTCTTGTGGTGTAGAAAACCAGAAGGCTTTCCTGTACATAGTTTCCCACACTATTTTCTGGATCCCACTTTAATTTTCAGTATCTAAATTATTTAGGAACTCTTTCTTCATTGTTCAAAAGTGAAGTTGCCTGTTACTGTGCTTGTAACTTACTATAATGCCATTTAAAAAGCATGAGCTAGTCTTTTCAAATATTCAGATGCTATGTCTGAAAGACCTGGGGATGCCAAAGCAGATGAGATCATCTATAGAATACCACTGATGGATCGACCGTGATTTCTTTTTTTCCCTGTGGCACTTAGGATCTTCTTCTGGAGTGAAGTTATCAGGAATTTTTAAACTTTTTAAGTGTATTTTTTAGCTTCAGTAGATACTGAAGATCATAGTACTTCGTCACTAAGGTCACAATAAATCAAAACACCTTTTCCCCACATACAGTTCACGTATGCTGGTTTTAACTGTGGTTTCTTCAATACCTGCCCTTCTACCCACAGCGAGAGCAATCAACCTGCTTTATAAATAAGGAGCTTGCTCCAGTTGTTGGACTAGCGACAGAAAGTGGTGCGCATCCACGAAGCTCAAAGCAAAGCTACAAGGATCTTCCCTGGGAGCAACGGAAGAGACATGGAAACTAAATTGATCCTACTGCAAGTAAAAAGCTAAGAAAAAAAGAAGTTGCGAGATGGAAGAGGCAAGATTGAGCTTATTGGGTATGAAGTGATGTGAAGCCACAGGCTTCTGATCAAAGAAGCTGCTTATGGTGTCTCTCCATTCCTTTCTCGGAAAACAGACCGGATGTGCAATTTTTGAGGGTGGGTGGGGCTAAATAAACCAGATTATACAAAGACTAGATTTGAGTTTTAGCATTGATTTCTTAGCAGAGCAAAAATAAAGCAGAAAACCACAAATCCACAAGACCCTGGAAATTCATAGAAGGGAGCAAAAATATTAGAAACATTATTTTTATTGTAACTTATAATAATGTCCGCCATCTTTTCACTGATGTAGCCAGGATTTAGTGAGCATCAGGCTCCATTTTACTAAAAGCCTCAACAGAGATGTAGTATAGTAAAAATAAATGAAATGCAGAATAAAATCCAGTAAAGCGAGGCCATTTCTGTTTGCTTGCCATTGGTACATAATGATCTTAATATAAAAGCCTGAAGTTTTGAGAGAGTTGAGAGAATACGTAGATTTGTATCAGAGGATACCTCCATTCTCCTTCCCTCTGAGCTTCGGAATTAATGGTGAAGGTGGTTAAATGCAGAGGAGCTCATTAATCTGTCTGTGTCTGGAGCATTTTACACAGATACCATGCAAATCAATGCCTGCGAGGTAGTTAGCATTGTGCTTATGTAAGCAGCACTATACAGGCACAAAATCTACTGTTCTTCCTTAGCTGCACAACATTTGAACTAGTATTTATTTAATTTTGTTTAATAGTGTCAATAGGCAGTCTGAAACTGTTAGCCTTTTTCTGAAGGAGGTGAGTGAACTGAAAGCGCAAAACAGTACTGTTAGTTGAAGATTTTCTCTCTGAAAATTTCTCACTTTCTCACAGTTTAAATTTTGAAAAACGTTTACACAAAAAATAAATACTTCACTTTCCCCCTACTTCTCTGTGGCTACTGGAAACCCACGTGAAGGAGGCAAACTCTTACTGTCACCCTTGATGCAATTAGATGTTTTCTAGCCTTCCAGTTTACAAGGCAGCAAACTGTCAGTGCATTTTTCATGGCATCAAATAAATGCTGTACATCTTTAATTAGCTATGTATATCAGTGTTGAGGCTAATACAGACATAAATAAAAGCTATGAATGCTGTTATACACTCAGTATAAAGCAGAGCATAGATGTAAAGATTAATAAACAAAGGAAATCAAAAAGTTTCTGTTGAGTGCCACGAATGGATACACTGAGAACAGCTAGTCTTTCTCTGAGGCATTAAGCTCAAAGCATTACAAACATGTCAAAAATGAAAGATTTTTATACAGAACTAAATATTGTTCAGTGATAAAAATAGCTTTCTTCATTCTTGGTTAAACAGAAGAGAAGTACCCTAAGGGTAGTAGAGGGCCTTATCAGCAGAGAACAATAAAAAACTGATGGAGGGAAGTAATCTTTCTCATCTCAGAGGGACTACTATAGTTGTTACATTACACTTGTGGCAGTTTATCTATATGCAAGACTCTACAGTATCTTTCAGATTAATTTAGCATTTTAGCAATCCATTATACCTTTTAGGGAAGTGACTCAATTTGGAGATTCCTAGTGGGTGCAGATGAAGGCAGTAGCTTTCATTTCAGAGCAGCCTGCACACAGTAAACCTTTGAATGATGTCATGCCGTTGTGAGGCTTTTACAAATATTTGACAGCAGCAGTTGTATAAATCTCCAATATAATTTTGATAAAAAAATAATATTAAAAACATAAAAGGGTTGAATTTCATATTTGGGGGAGTGTGGGATTGAGAATATCTCTCTGTTTACTGAAAGCGGTTTACATGGCTCCTGTTGCCACAGACCCAGGCACAGGGAGCCCACCTTGTTCCTCAGACGGGGTTCAGTCCCATCGCCTTTGAGGTCCGTGGCGCAGGCTGAGCTGATGGTGTGGGATCCGGGTGAGGCAGCAGCTCCTGAGAGGCTGAGAGAGCAAGGCTGCCCTGCTCCAAACAGGACTGGGCTCTTTGGTGTCAGGGCCCTCGGCAAATCTCTGAACATAACCGCATGAGTTCACGTTACACATGGCTGCCATCGCTTCCGCTCTCTGATCCAGAAGGACTCCTTTTAAGACATCAGGTGCTGGTTTGGGTTGCTTATCAAATGTCACAGTTCAGCTGAAACACAGAAGTCCATCATAAAGTTATCTGTTTGTACCTCTCTTTAAGAAACTTTTGAGATTCACTTTACCATGTTTGCTCCTAGCCCAAAACTTGATGTCCCTAAAAATTTAAATAAAACCCATTCATCAGGTGCAAGATCAGTAATGGTGAGAATAACATATATATCATGATGTAGGCAGACTTTAGGACACCTTTGTTGTAAATACTCCAGAATCAAAGGTATGTGACATTTTTAAATGTAATCTCTCCCAGCAGACAAACCCCACTGAGGAACAGATCTAGACTAAATGTGCTATAATGATTATTAAGGTCAATAATCAGAATGATTATGAGAAGGATAGTTAGTTTGAGTATGCGGAGGATAAATTTTCTGTCAAGTTAAGGTATTTGGAGAAAGAGGCAACCATCTAAAGAGACAATGCAAATGCTTTAATTGCATAGCGTGGAGTGTTTTGCCTAAGATTTAGCCCCACAGTCGGATATCAGACTGACTGGTGAAATTTAAATACAGAAATGAGGTACTACAATAGCTTGTGAGAAATAATTCCCTAACTGAAGGAAGAGAGGCATTCAGGGAGTCACTTTAAGAGACAAAGCTATCAATCATAAACAGGCAGGCAAACTATGTCTCTTTTCCAGTAATAATAAAAGCACTTACCTCTGTTTCAACTACATGGACTTCTCTTTTCTCTGGACCCATGCGTACTTCTTGGGAGAAGATAAATTCACATGTAATGTATCACTGGTTTTCAATTTCATTGTGAGGAACCCACAGGGTGGATTACATAGTCCATCCTTTGTTTTAGAGAAGAGCTAAATTAAACCGTGCCCTCTATGTGGTCCAGGGGATATTGATTAGACTGCTTCAGAGTTTGAAGAAGAAGAAAAAAGAAAACATACTGAGTTTCCTCATCTACATATTTTCTTTTCATCTTCCCATTTTCTGATAATAATTAGGTTTCAGAAGTCAACAAGACTTATTTATTTTCTCCCTTGAAATACCACACTTGCATTTTTATAAGAGACTTCAGGAGATCTGGGAGGGTATTCTTCACGTAGAAACTCAACAAAACGTCTTTGGGAACTCTCATTCCTTATTCCTTTGTTAGCCTGAATAACAGACATCATCTTAATGCCTGTTTGCTTGCAACTTGTACACACACAGTTATGTGAAAAAAGAAAGACCACAGAGACACTCCAATATTACATGGCAAGCTGGAGTGAGAAACAATGCCATTCCAGAGATGCACTGGCAAAAAGCTGCAAATGAAAATTATTACAATGAGTATAAAATTATTATAAAACTGTCACATTTCTAATATTTCATATCACTTCTGACCATAAGCTCCACAGCTATAAAAGCAATATCTTTTACTTTTCGGTGTGCGCAGATGACGGTTTGCATTCTTCAGGGCTTATTGTGTTAAAATGCCTCTAATTGTGTCCCAGATAGTTGTTCAGAACGCACTCTTAAACCTCTTCAAGGTCAAAACTTTCCTTCTTGCTGATCCTCAGATCATCATTCTATGATTTCTGTTTCACTGACATAATATCTCTATTATTCTTGGGAATCACTATACTGCTGTGTAGGCCATGCCGGCATATGATTACATCAACTGTCCCTAAAGGTTCAGATGCTGTTTGCTGATGTCTGTTTCTCCTTTATTAATCCTTAAAGGTCAGATAGATTGAAAACTAATGTATGTACTTACTTCATAGTTGAAATAGGTAGTAATATTGCTAAGTTACTCTTTCTTTTTTTCCCCTGCAGTTCGGCACATGAATATCAAACATATGGTAAACAGAAGAAGCGTCTTACAAACTTGTATTTCTGATGATATATTGAAATGAAAATGAGAAAGAAATGATTGGTTGCCAATCACAACCATAACTAGCACCTTGAGAACCCCAGTCTCTGTGTAGTTTGTGTTGAATTTAAACGATTGCTAGCTATACAGCACAGAGTAATAGACTCTACTCCCAAACCATTAATTTAAACTCAGACACAAAAACTCAAAGAAGAATCTTCTTCATGGATCACTGCCCTTGTTAACAAGTATCAAAAGGGATAAATTGTATATTATAGCACTGTCCACTAGCTCTGCTATATTTAAATCTTTGAGTGTTTCTATCATTATAACACTCCTTTCTAAGGGAACGATAACATCCACCATTTAAAAGAAAACAGATATAAATTGAAGTTTGGAGTTTTAGTACATACATTCTCTATAAAATATTCTGGCCAGTGTATATGCTCAGAACATTAAAGAAGCAGACTTCCAGCAAACTAAAGCAATTCCAAACTTCCCCAATCTTTATGACTTCTCATGCAGAGTCCTTCTCAAATACACACAAACACAAGAGGCCCATTGTGAATAGATTACTGCATATATGCTTCAGTTTATTAAATGAATCCATAATACAATGTACTTCTTAAAAAGTGCAACGTACCATACACAGTAAGATAAACAAATATATTAACAATGTTAAATATAAAATTAAGAACTATCTACAAAGCTAATCCGAAGGCATGTCTGTATTTCATTCCCACAACTATGAGTCAGAAAAGGAGCAGTCCTTTTGAAATGAATAAAAACTAGCATAACAATGAAATAAAATGCATTTGTCAGAAAAAAATGACTTTAACTTTCATTTAAGAAAATAGCTAAGTTTAACAAACTTCCTAGTCCAAACAAACTTTCCAGTACTGACATCTTATTCAAATAAATAACAAGTCATGTGTTAATAAATCCATATTATATAGGCTTTATATCATTATTCAAAAAGAAAATTAGTATTTTATTCTTCTGGTCACTTACAGGGCAGTTTTGCTTACCAGGAATTTTAAAAGTCCAGTAAATCTTGGTTAGAAACTGGGAGGATATAATAATATATATTTTTGTAGTCTTTAGTAAATGGAATCCAAAAGCTTCCTTTCTTGGTAATAGAGTTACACACTTAATTCTCTGTCCATTCTACTAAAAATTGAGTGTTCTATAAAAGACAATATCAATTTAAGAGTTACCTTCAGAAGACAGATCTTGTCCAAAAAGAAAAATATAAACAGTTTTCAAGATGCAATGTCAAGAAGAAAGCATATTGGGTCACACCGTATAGTATAACAAATCAATACTGAATGGTGGATGAAAAGCTGGACACGAGCCGGCAATGTGCAATCGCAACTGAGAAAGCCAACCGTATCCTGGGCTGCATCAAAAGAAGTGTGGCCAGCAGGTCAAGGAAGGTGATTCTGCCCCTCTACTCTGCTCTGGTGAGACCCCATCCGGAGTACTGCATCCAGGTCTGGGGTCCCCAACATAACAAGGACATGGACCTGTTGGAGTTGGTCCAGAAGAGGGACACAAAGATGATCCGAGGGCTGGAGCATCTCTTCTATGAGGACAGGCTGAAAGAGTTGGGGTTGTTCTTCTGGAGAAGAGAAGGCTCTGGGGAGACCTTATTGAGGCCTTTCAATTCTTAAAGGGGGCTTATAAGAAAGATAGGGCAAAACTTTTATCTGGGCCTGTTGCAATAGAACAAGGGGTAATGGTTTTAAACTGGAACAGGGTAGATTCGGACTAGATAGAAGGAAGACATTTTTTACACTGAGGGTGATGAAACAGTGGCAGAGGTTGCCCAGAGAAGTGGGAGATGCCCCATCCCTGGAAACATTCAAGGTCAGGTTGGACGGGGCTCTGAGCAACCTGCTTTAGTTGAAAATGTCCCTGCTCATTGCAGTGGTTGCTGGACTAGGGGACCTTCAAAGGTCCCTTCCAACCCAAACTATTCTATGATTCTATGAATTGGAATATATGGATGGACACACACACACAAATTCAATACACTTGCAAACTACTCTCACTGGCTTGACTCTGATTTGCCTTGAACGTATCTTGTATTTTCATATATGTTTTAATTTGAAACCTTCCTGGTCAGGAGAGAGGGAATCACTGGTCCCCATCTATTAACCAATTCTACACAGAAATCTACAAAATAAAATCTGTAAGATTTTTTAAAACTCTGATCTTGGTTTTGTTCATTTGCATTTTTGGGTATCAAGTTGAAAGGGACACATTTTTACATAGGAATTGTGCCATTGACTACTCAAAAGTAAGTAGTCTATTTTTATGAAAATTAATCCTTCTCTTCCTGATCTGCAGTAACATTAACTAATCAGATTTTAAATGTCCTTTGTGCTATATATTTCTATATGATATGGCACTCTTTAAAACCAAATATTATTTATAGCATGAAAAGCACAGTGATTCCTGACCCAGAACTATATCATTAGAGGAGCCTGAAAGAAGCTAGTCCATCAAAGTGTAGGATATTATACTGGTTTGTTTGTCTAGAAAATGCATAATCAGCCCTTCAAACTTTTGTTGTGTTACCTGTAATTAATACTAATTAAAGCTGAGGCTTTCAAATATGAAATGGTTGAGAAAATCTGCAGGGTTTGGTTTCCTATTTGTCAACTTTTATTTGAAAACAGCAGGTTAAATTCTGATCTGAGGAACGTTTAGCCTCAAACTATCACGCAGATTGTTTTGTATCTATGTAATTGCCAAAGACTGCTTTGGTCAAAACTCCTGAACACTTTTTATTGCTAATTTTGGCAATAAACCTGTTAATTAGTTAATTCTAAAGCATTAGTGAATCAAGTAAAAAGGATCCATCTGTTTATAAAATAAGATTTCTTCTGGGCATAACGTTTACAAACCACAGTGGCAGACACAATACCACCTATTTATTGATAAAGTCTCTCACTCCTTTTACAGCTAAAATGTGACTTTGAAGGAGATTTGTAATATATCACACACAGTTAATAACATCACAGTTTTAATATCATCAGGGGGCTTAAGAGAGAAGCAAAGACCTACAGCCCCTCTCTTCTCTCTGTCCCTGATGTGAATCCGGCACAGACCGATAGCAGCCAGAGATGTGGCAATAAGAAAGGCATTCAGTTCTCGGAACAACTTCACCATATCTCCAGTTGGAGAAGAATTTAAGAAGATGGCACACCTACCATTGCCATAAGGATTATTTCCATGGGAAGACTCAGAAGCCAGATGAATTACCAAGTTTGAGGGAATTTTGCCATTGACTTGAATGGGAGCAGGATCATAGATTTTTACAGGTGAATGCATAAGCGGTCTAGGACGCTTACACTGCTGCTACTTATCTTTTCCATGGCCAATTAAATAGGCTTCTTTTCTCAGAGCTGTCAATGTGGCAGCTTTCGTGAGCACTAAATTCATCCTGTAAGGAGAAAACATGTTAAAAAAATGCAATGTCTTTTCTGATTTAACGATACTGTAAAAAAGACCTCTTTTCAATACAGAAAACAAATCTCTTGTATATTCATGTGGATTACAGAGTAGTTTCCATACCAAAATATTACATTTCTTTTATCAGAGCAGAGTAAAGATGATACAATATTCTTGTCTCAGATTAAAAAATATATAAGAATGGAATATTGATAGCAACATACAATATAAAGTAAAGGAGGATTGGATGATGTACTATGGGAGCTGATAAGAATTATATGGCTTCTAGCAGAGAAGTAAAATGACATAAAAAGATAGAGACTGATGGCAATAGGAAATACATCTGTAAAGGGGATCACAGGAGTAAACAGGGAATAAGTTTGGATAACAGCAGAACAGGCATTTAAGGGATAATACTAATTGAAATATGCATTGTAGCCAGGTAGGGTAGGCTGATGCTTCTAAATGCTGAAGAAAAGCTGGGGCATCTTGGCCTGCGGTGGTAGCCTCCATTGCCCCAGTCTTTCCCCAAGAGTTCAAAATCTGCATAAAATGAATTGTTAACAGCTATTTCATTGGTGACTGTCAGGACCTACTTATTTGATTTCAGATGCAAGGGAGCTACAAATGGGTCTCTAAAAAGATGGGGAATTAGACCAAGTTCAGAGTGGGAAATCGTATGAGACCGACTCCAGAAGCTGTGAAGAAAGCTACCACACATGGAGAGAAAATGTTGTCTTTTTGTAGTGTGTGACTCATCTAAATCTCATCATCTAAAATCAGACATCTAATCAAAGCTATTCAGCTAGACTCCCTCTAAGGTTAAAGGAGAGATCTGGGGACACTTTTAAAGCATTATCTAGCCTTTCCATCTCTCATTTTTGCCTTGGGATGGGTACAGTTTGGAGGCCACTATCAATGTGGAGGTAGAAACCAAGCACCACATCAGCAGAGGAATAAGGGACCACACTTAAGAAATGACTGGCATGCTTTGAAATTAAGAAGGTCCTGCTACCAGTGTAGTTCAGGCCTCTAACTCAGGTAGGTCACCCATGCTGGCTGTGGCTCTGCCCCAGCGAGTAGCTAGAGTGGCTTAGCTGATGCAGCCTGGGAGCCACCTCACACCTGCCTCTCCTCCTGGAGGAGGCCAGCCATGAATGCTGACTGAAGACGTAGCTGATAATTGAAGTGCCTACATTTGGGAGGCGTGAATACTTGCCGTGATGCCTGCTTTCCAGATATCTGACCTCTGCAGTGGCGTTCAGAAACTGGAGCAAGATGGCTGGCTTACTCTACACAGCACCCACGGAAAGAGGGGGATCTTCAAGAGGGGATGTCATCTGGGGAGGGAGGCTACTGGGAACCCCAAGCAGGTAGTCAGAGAGCTCAGAGCTTGCTTCCACCTGTGATTCCTCATGGCAGAACCCATCGCAGGTATTAGGCTTCTGGGAGTGTATGAGGGACATATTTCCCTGTTGCGAAGCAGGATTAGTGTTACGTTTCTGCAGAGAGCGAAGGAGGTGGAGGTGATGGGAACAACCAGCAGCACATGGGGCTGTGCAGAGTTCTGAAGCATAAACTGCAGCTAGACTTTGAGGCCAGTACCAAATACAGCAAGACCAGGCTGACATGAAATGAACCCACAGACTAATGGGCGGACACTTTCCCAGCAGACGTTTCTTTACAAACATTTAATCCTTGAGACTGCTAGTCAGGTACGACCAGTCTTTGCCTGAACTTGGACGTCAGACCCACTGTTATGAGGTATCTGATGAGGAACAATGACAAAATAAATCATTTGTTAGAAGGGGCAGGGAACAACTTACAGCAGTAATCTTCAGTTGGAAAAATGCCCTTTTCACCTTGTCAAAATTTTAAAAGGGGAAATATTAATTTGATCTTAAAACACTGATATGCTTTTGACACAGTCTGTGGAAGGCTGAAGTCAGCTGGTGGAGCTGCACTGCTACAGATGGTTTGGGGAGTAAGGGCATGGACACATCTACAGAAAACATGAGTGGCAGGATGAAACAAAGGCTCGTTTTTAAAATCTCAACTCTGGGAGTGCATAGTCAGGAATATGCTTCACTGACATTTGAAGTTAGCTTTAGTTCCTCGTGCTTCCATGAACAACAGTTGTCAGTCCGGGTTTTGTAAGAAGGGTGTACAGCATGCTGCTTTATTGCAGCTGCCTGGAATAGAAACTATTGTTTAAAAACAAAATAAACAACATCCTACCCAAAACACGCACAAAAAAATTCCACTACATGACAGACATTTCACAGTGAAAAACCAAACCATGCTGCATCCATCAGAAAAAAGTAATTTCAAGTGATTTTAGAAGTCACCTTGGGCACCTTAATTTGGAAGAACAGTGAGTAATACCTCTCAAAATATTGTTGTTGTTTGTAGGCTTGAAATGCAAATGCTTTATTAGCTACTTTTCCTCCAAATCCTGTTATACTACTTTATTTTATATAGCTTTTTATAAATATTGGTCACTGAGAATTTTAATTTTCAATATAAGCATCATTTAGAACATTAATTTTAAAATATATTGGCTGTACTTTTTAAAACAAGTTAGCGATATTTTAGGGCAGGTTGGGAAGCTACCATCCTTGACAGGGCTAATTTAATACCCATCATAAAACTGGTAACAGGGTAAAAAGAATGGAATTACAGGGGGAAATCCACCAATGAGAGCTTTAGCCTATTCAGAACAGTACTAATATAATAGACTGAACAAATCAGCTCTATAAATTTCCGTCAATGTGGAGTACCCATACAAGGTCTCATGCATCAGCTAAACTTAAATGAGGTCCTTGTACAGACCCTGTGAACAGGAGTGAATTTCACCCTCAACAGCTGAAAAACTACCTTTCATTCTGATTGCATCAGAGAATTAATTTACTCCATGCTCCAGCAAAACTGAAACTGGTCCAGTCATCAACACACACTATTTTGAATAACACGGTTTATACTACATTCACAAATAAAGTGGTTTCAGGCTAAATAGAGGATATTTGCTGTTTCCTGGGTAAAATCTGGTTAATAAAAATATTGACATGTGCAGTGTATCAACTGATGTAAGCAGGAGTTATATAATGAAATAAGACCTTGACAATAACATTGTTGAGGCACATGAAGATATACTAGTACAGAAGAAAATGAAGAAAAATGTCAGGAAAATTACTGAAACCAAGAAAGCAGAGCTTTAGTAAAAGGCTAAGCAACAGGAAGGGAGGCTGAATGACTATGGAAAATGCAGCATGCTTGGGGCTTTTTTTCAGTAGGAACTGGAACAAAATGGCTAGTACAAACATATTTAGGCTACAGAGAAACTGCACCAGATCACCAAAAAGAAAAAAAAAAAAAAGAAAAAAGCACAGGAGAGAGGCAGCAGAACACTGAGTTTGAAAAGTACTTTTAAAGAGTATTGAGTACTATATGCTTAGCAAGCCTGCTGGTGATGGGGCTTGGAGTCCCATTCCTTGGCTTAAATAACTTTCCACAGAGGGCCTGTGGTGTACTCCAGCCTCCTGCAGGAGGGTTGATTTCACTCAATATGCATATCGCATCCTCCTAATTATCCATCTCTTTGTATTAATGATGAAATAATACAATCTTCTATTTTCTCTAATTAAGTTTATTATGGAGACATTTTTATGTGCCTATTTTTGAAAAATGAAATTTCATTAAAAGTCAGTGTATCAGATCTTATTAATTCTATTACATTACAACATGAAACATTTCATCAGGAAAAAAAAAGAGACTGAATCAAAACCAACCCTAGACTTTGATAATACAGATAAAAAAAATCCAATGTATTCACTTTTCAATCTCATTTTAAACACTGCAAAACTTTCCTCATGTGAAGTTTTAAAATCAATAGAGAATGACTTATCACATTCTCCTACAGAAACATATTTTGTCTACTTTGCTGGGGAGTTTTCCCCTGAAAACACTATGAAATGCCAATGCATCTCACCAACACATTTTTTCTTCTTCTTGTAATTAGGAAAAACTAGATAAATAAATTGGTATCAATTACCTTTGGGAAAACCAGGTTGGACTAAAAGACCTTTTAATAATTGGAATGGCAGTGCACTTTGCATGTTGTCAGTGCTCAGTGACAATTGCTACGAGACAATTGATACAGGGTGATGTTTTCTTTGTCATTGCTGGACAGTAGGGACTTTGGTGCCAATGATTTTCTGCCATCATCTGAAAGTGATTGGGGCCTATGAATGGTTGTAGCAAGATAAAGGATCCCTTGATAGCCCGTAGAGGAATTGCAATGTTTTGCTGCTCTCCTGACATGTTCCACAGCTGTGACTCCAGGGCACACACAGCTGAACGGTTTTGCTGAGGTTTGGATTCTTCTGCTTCTCGTGAAGCTGCTGCTCAGCATCACTGGTGCACTGCTTGCGCTAAGGACAGATCACGTTGTGTGGCAGACAGCAGCAGAAACACTGGGCTGCTGTGGGGACTGAGGGATTCTTACTTTACTGCTTTAGAAAAGGATGTCATAACTGCTTTGAACAGTTAGAGTAGAATATATAGACTGTGTAAGGAGACTGAAAATTTCGCTTGTAAAACACACAGTAGAACGACTTGTAGCATATACCTAATTGACTCAAATTGCTTATTTTGGTTCTCTGTAAACCACAAATCTATGTCATATAATTTCATCCGTTTTCCTTGTGCAGCAGTTTGTCATTCTAGAAGGAGGCACAGTCCCTGAAATTATATATGCAAAACTTTTTTCAGCCTTATTTCTTGTGCTGGAATGACTGAGATACAGTTTTAAATGTTTAGGGAGAACAAAGGACTGTTACTGGTGAAACTTCATCTTGCTTATCTATTAACTTTGTATTGTTAATCATTGTAGTTGGGGTCTACAGACCACATTTATTCTCCCAAGACAATCATCTAGTTCATCCAAAGTCCACCCTCAAAGCTCCTCTCTCTTGTAGGCAACTCTGTGTTGTGGGCAGACAGATTGTCTGGTATTAACAGAAGATTGTTCAGGAGCATCTCATCCACCATGCCTCCCGTATTTGACCTGGTAGATGAGGAGAGAGCACTGGACATTGCTGTCTCCTCAATATAGCAGAGACATGGACATACTGGAAACAGTCCAGTGAAGGGCCACAAAGACAATGATGGGTCTGGAGCACCTCTCCTATCAGGAGAGGCTGAGGGAGTTGGACTGTTCCACCTGGAGAAGAGAACGCTTGAGGGGGGAAGATCTTGTCAGTGTATATCAATACCTGAAGGGAGGGTGCAAAGAGGATAGCGCCAGGCTCTTTTCAGTGGTGCAGGACAAGAGGCAATGGGCACAAACTCAAACACAGGAAATTCTATTTAAACATAACATGCTGTGAGGGTGACTGAGCACTGGCACAGCTTGCTTAGGGAGGTTGGGGAGTCTCCATTTGCGGCGATATTCAAAAGCTGTCTGGACACAGAATCATAGAATGGTTTAGGTTGGAAACGACCTTAAAGATCATCCAGTTCCAACCCCCCTGCCATGGGCAAGGGTGCCTCCCACTAGACCAGGTTGCTCAAAGCCTCATTCAACCTGGCCTTGAACACTTACAGGGATGGGGCCTTCACAACTTCCCTGGGCAATTTGTTCAAGTGCATCACACGCTCAGAATGAAAAGTTTTTTCCTAATACCTATTCTAAATCTACTTTCTTCCAGTTTGAAGCCATTACCCTTTGTCCTATCACTACATGCCCATGTAAAAAGTCCCTCTCCAGCTTTCTTGTAGGCCCCTTCAGATACTGGAAAACTGCTATAAGTTCCTGGAGTCTTGTTTTCTCCAGGCTGAACAACCCGAACTCTCTCAGCATGTGGTCATAGGAGGGTGCTCCAGCCCTCTGATCATCTTCATGGCTCTCCGCTGGACCTGCTCCAACAGGTCCATGTCCTTCTTACGGACGCCCAGGTGGGGTCTCATAAAAATGGAGCAGAGGGGCAGAATCACCTCCCTCAACCTGCTGGCCACGCTTCTTGTGATGCAGCCCAGTCCTAGGTGACCGACTCCAGATGTCTCTTCTTGAGGGAGGATTGGACCAGATGACCTCTGGAGGTCCAACCTCAGCCACTCTGTTCTCCTGTGAATTCTGTGCACACAAAGAATGAGTGGATAAATGCACTTTGATGATGCAAATTCATCATCGTTTATGGGAATCTAGTGCTTCCTGGGAGCTAGAGATTCATCGCAAGTAAGGCCAGGAGTGCTTGACTTTATTGTGCAGTACTTTGATGCAGATAAGGCATTCACAGGACATGTTGTTTGCTAACAGGACGATAAGTGATGGGAAACATTCAAGGACATGGCTTCCCCTGGGGCCGAAACAAGGGTATCAGCCTGCCAGGGAGAAAAGGTCTAGAGCTATACCTGACATTTGTCAGTGTGACTGGGATCAGGCCTGTAGGCCTACCATTTCCCTGAGCTGACCTTTGGAAGAAATCAATCCATTTTGGCACCTCCCCTCCCACCTTTCCAAAGTGCATAGCAATAAGGAAAAATATGGGCAAGAGGCTAGCAGCATGCCAAAAAGAAATGCAAAGATGCCTGACAGGTGGAGATTTTCACCAGAATTGTCCAAAGAAATGAAAATGAAAACGTAGCAATGTTCAGGAGAAAGAAAACCCAACGTAGACAACCATGAAATTTTTCCTTTGTCCTGCCAGCTCCAATGAGGATGCTGTGTAAATGATGGCAGTCACACCCACAATACCTGGCAAAACAGCAGGCATGTCTTGTGCACAGCCCTGCTTGCAAAAGACACATACGGATATTTCTGTCCACTTGCTGTAAAAAATTCAGTTCAGCAAATAATTCAACAAATGAAAATAAATAAAATCTATGTCCCAAACAATGCAGATCTAGGGTAGTAGATAGGGCACTAGACTAGAATAATAATTAAGCCTATATGTAACTGAGTGTGCAGGTTCTTCTGAGATTTCACTATTCACATGTACGCTATCTTCACAGCCAGCCTATAGGCTGTAAATATTTGGTTTTGTAGAAGGCAACATCAAAATCCTTTTGAAGCTCTTCTTTGCCATTAGGTTCTTCCATATAGCCAGTGCTGTTCAAGCAGTATCTCCACAAGGGTGAAGAAATACAAGGGGACAGCCAAGCTAGCTGCAATGTGCAGTAAACGTGTGGTTACACAACCTAAACTAAAGGCACACTTAAAGGCAACTGTCTATCCCCTTCTTGAAGTTGGTTTGCTCTAATTTTGTTCCAGAGTGCTTTCCAGAGGGTAAACAGTGACTGTGAAACTGCTCCTAAAATACAGCCTTGAGGTGGGCAAGGACATAACTCTTATTCTACTCCTGGGAACCCAAGAGACGTAGACTCCTTCAGCTCTGTCTCCTCTTCCACGTGCCAATTCCCTGACCCTCTGGCTGAAGGTCAGACTACATCATTTTGCTTTCTCCATTACTGCTTCCTCCTTATTGTTTAAACACACAATAAAGCCCAGAAAGACTCCCAGAGAAATTCAACATTCTTAACACAGTATCACTGAGTTACAGCGTTCCAGTCTTCTCCATGGGGCCGGCAAAAATGATAGAGGATCTGTGAAAGACCTGTGCCTTTATAGAGTGGCAGTTTGAGGCCTGGTGGGATACCCTGTAACATTTAAAATGCCACTGAGCACATGTATTCATACATCTGAATTACTCCCTTGTCTGCCCCTTTTAGTGGGAGGCATGGCATAAAAATATATGCAACAAATTCTAGTTATGTTGCTTGAAGCATCACTATTCACACCATCGAAATAATGCTATGATATGAGATATTACTCATTTAACTGTTCCACGTCTTGGGACTTCCCAGACAATTTGGCAAAAGGCGGTTTAAGAATTCTAGTCAAATTTTTAGTTTGGCCCTTTAGTTTGGACTCAAGCTACAGTGAGTGGCTCGCATATGAACCAAGTTCTATTTTATTTTTTTACTAGGAAAGAACTCTATTAAAAAAGCTTTCAGTATTATTTACAACAATAAAACCAGGATAGAATGCCTGCTGTCTTAAAGGCTGATAATGGTACAGAGATTACAAACTGCAGTTTCAAAAGAGTTGTCTCTGTCTGCTTGAGAAGTAGCCTTTTTACACGATGGGGAAGCTAACCATTTCAGCTATTTCATAATATCAGTAATGAAAGAATTGCTCTTCCATTATAACCCCATTTTATGTTTAAAGCACAAAGCAAAGCCTCTGTTTCATTATTGCTTAATTCCAGAACAAATGTTATCCTCTTCCTTTCAGAGAATTATGAACTGTGTCTTTATTTACTTGCATGGCACATTTTTCACACATTTGACAGACCATTGCTCATGTTCTTCATTGTCATGGTATTAGTGAAATGTAGCATAAGCTTTAAATTTGCAACTGCTGTCCAATCAATAAGAAGATCACACCATCCGAATAATGCTATGATATGTGACATTATCTATTCAACTGTTCTATTTCTTGGGACTTGTGAATACTGTCACATTGAAAATGAACACCATTTGCGCTGACAGATTTTTCCTCCATTCAACACTTTTAATGAATATATTTCAAAATGAGGTACCAGATTAAATAAATTTCATGTCATATCAAAACAGAGATATTAACATTATTTGTAGCAGCAAAGCTCCAAGTAAATTACACTGAACTTACATATGCAGTGCATTTAGCAAGAATAGGGTTTTCAAATAGCATAAATCTTGTTGGATGTCATCTTGCCACAGCAGTGATATGTAGACCTTATTCTCCACATTTTCATGACAAGAACAAAAGTGTGCTTTGGCATAGTTTTCTAATGCATCAAATTAGTATCCAAACCAGAATTTACTGCTAACACAAAATTTTACTAAGGAAGATCTGTAAACTTCAGTAAAAGACTCCTGTATCTTCTGTTGCCCAAACATGGCTATTGTCATGCATTCTTGCCATAAAATCTTCTATGTAGATATTTCTCCTGCGGCCATTCTATTTTAATGTGTACCTAACAGCCTTTTCCCCTCCATGAGGTATCCTTTCTAACAGAATCATGCCATTTCTCAAATGGCTCATGGATAGATTCTCATTGGACTTATCAGGTCTCATCTTACACTGTAGAGAACATGTTTCCGGTGCAACAGGAATTACTTGTATAGAACAAACCAGTACTACCAGCTACGTCTCACACAGCAAGATAATGTAGCAAACTTCTTGTGTGAAAAAGTTTAAAAATGGATTAATCTTTTGCTGAATACGATATCTTGGTGCGTGAAGGCTTTCAGTGTCTTCAGATAAGTGCATCTTTGTCTTTCAATAAAGACAGTCCTAACAGGGTTAAATGAAATTTATGGACAATAAGGTAAAGATTGACATTAGGAAGGATTATAGGAGAATGGTTTATCAAAACTTACATTATTGCAGTGTTTCAGTAACCTATTGTATTGTAAAAAATGAAATTGCAAGAAAAATGTCATTCTCAGAGCTGTGCTCTCACTGTTTCTATAGTGCAAGCAAATCAATTCGTATTCCATTAAAGTAATAAGAACTGTATATTGTAAAAATACACTTACAAGAAACTGGAAATATAATATACAGTTCCCATCACAGACCCATTTATTGCTGGGGTAGTGGTAAAAAAAAAAAAAAAAGTTTTCAGTTCTGTCTGACGCTAACTTAATATACAAAGGCATGTAAAACCTACTGCATGAAAAGACCTGAGGCTGGATTCCTAGAATGAGCTCCTAGCTCCTAACTCTGCTAGCAGTAATGTTCAGCAGAGGTCTCCCTCATGTCTGACTCCTTATACGTACACTAGAACTTGTGAGATGGTCATTCTTTAGAACAGCTATCTCCCAGCTGGCAAGGCAAAATCTGGAAGTTAACAGCTTCTCAGCAGAGAAATGTCATGCTCTTCAAACACTCATAGGGAAAAAAACATCAGCAAAATTCTCCTACAGGAAAGGTCTTACTTTCGTTTCATTTGTAAAAGCAGTAAGAGTGCCCTCTTTCTCTGTCGCCTTCTTTCCATAGTTTTGCAGAGAATGAGTCAAGCTTCCTCTCTTTCTTTCTAAAACGGAAAAAAACCCATGTAGCCATGATTGCCATGTAACCATCATTGCACTTAGTGGGGCAGCCAACAAAGAGAAGATCATCTCTTACTAGCCAAAAAGATGATGTCTGCAAAAATCAAGTCTGAATACGTATCAAAATTTCAGTGATCAGAAAGCTAATCACATCCTTAACTGTTCCCTAACATAGCAATGCTTTTAGAAAGCCCTTTAGAAATTAATCTCTAAGTCTAGCCTGAGGAAGTATTTTTATGTCCTTAATTTTAATGAAGAGAAAGCAGAAAAATGTTTAGCATTATAACTAATGTTCTCTTTCTCATTTTGTCCACTTGTAAAACAATAAGTTGGTACTTATGTATTAAGTGAAGACCATGGAGAAATAGATCTTGATTACGCATATAAGTAGGTAGGCATTTCCCTCCATACAAATAAATAAAATAAGACATGGATGTTAACTGACTCTCCTCACTGATGCAATAAATTAGGGAACCCTTGAGAGGCACTCTGAGAAATAATATTAAAAACTAAGTAACATACACATTTTGTAAAATCTTCAGGAGCTTTCTGCCTCCAACTCTATGTTAAGACTTCAAGTACAATGTACCAATTATCCAGCATTTGGCATTGTCTATTTGCAAATTTGTAGAATTCCTCAACATTAGATTGTTCTGAGGTTATTTATATGACAGGTTAAGAAGAAACAGATTGTGTACACCTAAAGCAGTTTTATATGAAAGGAAAGCTTTTATTTTTCTTCCTTTTCAGCCAAAAATTGCGTCGCAACACTTTTACAACACAAATAAGTCAAGTTAAAGAGTGAAGTATTTTTTTTTTTAAAAAAGAAAGCAATTCTTCTAGCAGACTTAGTACCATATTCCCAGAAAGTCACAGCGCTGTAGGGGAAAAGAGATTAAAACATTTTAAGGCTACTTTCGCTTTTCATAGATCAGCAGTATGTGTTTGCACCATTCACACAATTCATTGTCTTATGACTTACTAAAAATGCTATGTGTGATGATTTCCTTAAACCTCAAGATTTTTATTCAAATATTAAAAATAAAGTGCTGTTTTTATTCTCTCTTTTTAATGTTTTTCTCTGAAGTTTATTGTACTTCAGAGTCGGTATTAAAAGGTACGAAGGGAAATTATATCCTAAAGTATGGTGATCACTACTGAATATGATATTCCAGGTGAAGTATATAACTTGTAATTAGGCACTATTAATTCTATTTAGTTTGATTTATTATCTGTTTCTCCAGGAATTAAATATAGTGTTCTATTTGACATGTGTACTGCAGTTAGGAATTCAACAGCGTGTTAGAAGAGATTGGTATGATAATTCCTTGTTGGTCACTACATTGCAGATTTTTTTAAAGTATTACATGTGAATAAACTATTTGCCCACTTATATATATATAAATATTAATAACTTAAACTTTTGACCTTGACAAACTCTGATCACTAGTACTTGAGCTATCTTGAATCACTTCATTTGCGATATTCTCATTAGATAGTCAAATTAGCTCTAAAATATACCTTCTAATTGCCTCTAAAAAAATCCTGGTCGTCTGATGAGTTGGCATACTATTTTGACATGTGTAGCTGAAATTTTTTTGTATGAAAGCTTTTTCATCTGAAAAATCCTCTTCCAAAATTAAAATTATCATTTTTTTCTTTTTCACCTTAAAATGTAGTTTTGTTTTGCTTTCCTAACAGTGAAAAATATCAGATTTAATTTTTATTTATTTAATCTCATTTTTAAATTTAATTTTCATTTATCTTAACTTCCCTGTTGTGTCCCTCACTTTTACCATTATCTAGTTAGAAGATGCAAAGCAGTAAGAAGCTAGGCAGCAGTTCCTTCACATTACAATTATTGTAAAATAACTAGTATATGATTACTTATAACCTGCAGTAATTTTTTTCTATAAGCGTATGATACAAGGAGTGAGGTTGGTAAGGGGATCAAATGGTAAGAGAGAGAGGGAGAACATGGAAGTCAGGACGATGCTGTCAGTTAGCACTGTGGTCTTTGCTACTGTGATAAATGACTTAGTCCCAAATCGGGTTGCAATTTAAGTTTACAATTTATGAAATGAATAAATGCAAGCAAACAGCACTGGGTGCGTCGGACGCCTCTGCTCTACCAAGACGCACACCGTACAGTTCCTGTTTCTGGTTTATATCCTTTCTGCTAATACATATTCTTTAAAAGGTGGGTCTATGCGAATAAATTCCAGGAGTAGGCTTATCTCTTTCTGCACATGCCCTCAGGGTCTTCTTGGCTCCCATCTGGTGGTCTTCTTGGCTGCCTCCAGGATTACCCCAGATTCCACGTATGCGCATGGCCTTAGGGTGACTCCAGATTTTTATGGCTTGACACCATACGGTTAACAGCAAAACCGGTCCAAACTACCACACAACTATGTCTTTTACAAAAAGCTAAAACTATATACATTAACCACTCAATTTCTCTTAGGCCTGCGGTTATACAAGGGTATATAAGACAGAAAGTCACATTTCACCATGCGGCCCTAGCATTAGTCCATATTGACACGAATCAGGTGAACACATTTCACAACAAGCATAGCTGTAAAATGTAACTGGAGATCTGAGGCCATGATGAGGCCAGTCTCTGTCTGGATATTCACTGCAGTGCAAAAATAATTTAGTGACTTCATCTTCCATTTCAAGTTGGTCTTATTCACTGAATGTTGACACTTGACAGTTACTCTGCATGGTTTCTGCACTGCACCGTTATTTGCACATCACATTCCATTACCTTCCTCCCAGCCAGTCACTCTCCATAAATGTAAGTATTTTTACCAGGTGAATACCACTCCAGAGCAGTGTTCTTACCTGCAGGAGGATTTTGAAGAGGCAGGGGTGGGGGGAGGTTCAAGATTAGGTGACTGTAGTCCTGACACATTGTAAAGCCAGAGCTTTCCTTTGTGCCAGAGTAAAGAGAGGGCATGAATCTATTACAACTATCACCCAACAAAGAGAACAGGATATCTTGAGACCATTGAGACAGGGCCAGAACCAGCTCTGTGGCTTTGGCAACCAGATAAGGAACAAAGCACTACAGTTCACCAAAAGAATACAGTGATAAAGAGGAGTAAACAATTACCAGAGGATTCTGAAGGACCACCGAAAGACTATAATGCACATATGGGAGTGGGTAGTAGCCTATGGTAATGAGTTCCCGGAAAAGTAATGAACATGTTAGTCATTTCTTGAAAACCTTGTGAATATGTATATATGGCATGTATATAAGCTGTATAACTAACCCTTTACGGAGCACACATTAGGAGGAGCGATCCCCTGTGCACCCAGCGCTGCAATAAAGAATACCTGCTTAATAGTCACCAAGACTATTGAGTCCTGATTTCAGCTTTTCACAGCATCAAGAGCAATGTCTTTGTTTTTTCTGTTTTTTTTTTCTATTCCATGCCGTTCTGATCTCAGAGACTCTAAACTGGTAGTCACATCACACATGTGTAACACGTGCATGCATTCTCATATGTGTGTGCAGACACACATACACAGAATTGAAAACATCTGAATCAGCAAGATGATGAACTGAGTGCGTAACATGAGGCAACAAGAAATGAGGGGCTATGCTTGGATTAGTCTTGCACTACTGAGCCAGCTGCCTTTTGTACTACACTGGTTTTACATTTTTAAATGCTATTGCCCACAATGTAGTCATGCTTATTATAGTTGACTAGTCAAAATGAGTAGCGAACTAGGCATATTAGCAGTAGAACTGCTTAAAAAATTAAGGTAATAATTTTTTGAAGGAAAAGTTGAAGTTTTCATAATCTAGAGATTTATACTTTTTTTTTCCTATTGGTTTTTAATATCTTTTTCAGTTTTTTAATGTATTTTTCTTTAGTGTTGTTTACACTTCCTGGAGACTGTTTTTCTCACTGGTGTCATTTGTTTGTTGACTTCTCAGTGAGAAACCTAAAACCCATTGAGTGGCTAAGACATCCCTGTATTGTCAGCTTGCAGTGCCCTGTGGCTCAAATTCTTTTAAAAGAGGAATACACAGTAAGGAGCAAAGCTCCCATTTGCCTTGTTTCAGCTGTTATGGGGGTACATAGAGCGGAAATAACTTATTCCTGAAATCTTATTGAGTATATTCATCTGGAGAAGCTTCTAGAGAACAGACTAACCTTGGCAGAAAACCATTTA